>NC_141623.1:37242540-37591774 GCF_047967505.1 Dipteris shenzhenensis | reverse complement strand
TAGAGAGATTTTTGATCTGGAGTTACCAGTCAAAATGGAATCATATACAGAAAGCTGATCTGCTAGCATTTCGGGCTGAAAGTATTCAGCATCTAATTACTACCATTGGGAAACAACATGAAAATATGACTACATTGCAGCATGTATAAAACCTTATCTTTATACTTGTATACTTGTTCCAGCCTTTAATTGGGATGTATAAATCTCATAATTTTTTTATATTTTCTTCCAAAAGGAGAAGAGAATGAGTTTAATGAAAGCATGCTATCTTTATACTTTTATAATTATTTAAACCATTAATTTTATTTGGGATGTGTAAATCTCATAACTTGTCTAATGAAAGCATGCTATCTTTATACTTCTATGATTATTTAAACCATTATTTTTATTTGGGATGTGTAAATCTCATAACTTTTTAAAATTTTCATCCAAGAGAAGGAGAGACTCACTCTAATGAAAGCGTATATGAAACCTTTTTAAATTTTTGCTCCAAGTAGAGGAGAGACTTACACTAATGAAAGCATGTATGAAACCTTATCTGCTTGTTTAAGCGAGGTTTAAGCCTTTATTTGGGATGTGTACATCGCATAACTTTTTTATATTTTTATGGCAGAAGGAGGATGTGGAGGACATAGCAAGTGAAGAAGAATACGATGTAGACTACTCCCTCAATAAGATGAGCCATAAAAATATGAATCTATTGGAGCAGATTGGAAGTTCATTCACTGCTATGTTGTTAATTCGACAACAACCTCATTTTTTTGAATTTGGTGAAGAAGAGATTTCAATCCTCTTGAATCCTAAGAATGAGGTTAATGTCAAAGTCATTACAACCATCCTCAGGTTTGATGCAGCCTTTTCCTTGGCTTTATACTTTGCTTATTTTGATTAAACCCAAGAAGCTAATACTTTTTTTTTAAATATAGTAATGTTATAGCAAATTTTCCGCAAAATATACAAAGCGTTTCATATATGCTCGATCCTCGTATTTCGGAAGTGCTTAGCAACAAAGAAGAAACCATAGAGAATGTTTGCAAGTGGTTGAAGCACATTCCTATGAATGACGCACGAGTTATTTTTACAGCATATTATGAGAAGTAAGCATCAAACCCTACTTGTTTTTTCTATTGCATTGCTAGAATTGTCTCAAACACAGTAATTATTCTTTATTGATAATGCAGCTCACATTGGAGTCTGGTAGTCGTGGACATCCTTGCGAAGAAGTGCTTCTTTGTAAACTCAATGACATCCGTCCATGGCAATGTGTTAGAGTAAGTATAGACTACACTTGTTGTCACTTCTTGACATGTAGATTGATATGCAATGCACATATTCATTGTTGTTATATGTTTTGATATGCAGATCAGCTCAAAAATTAGTAGATGCTATCGACATAGTAATGCGGCAATGTGACTTGGCACAACAAATAGAGTATATAACATGTCAGGTATCACATCAAGATAATAGCCACATCTATAATTGTGGATGGAGGGTGGGCTACAATTGCTTTTTGGTACTTGGTCAAATTTTTGAGATGCAAAATGACACCACACTATCAACATATACGGATTTGCATCTCTATGCATTTATAACATGTACCATTTGAGCAATCATTGATTGCGAAATGAATGCCATCAAAGAGTCAAAGAGGATAGATGACCTCAACTCTACAAACATGGCTTCATTAAAAGAATTGGGAAGCTCTTTTAATGTTAGGGTTATGATTCAACATAGACCTCAGTATCTTGAATTTGGGGGAGAAGAGATTTCAATTCTCTCTAGAGCTTCAAATGAGGTCAATAACAACGTTATGATGGCCATTCTCAGGTTTGATACAAACTTTTTCTCTACTTGATAATTCAATATTTTGATTTAATCTAATAAGCTAATAAGCTAATATTCATTTATTTTGATTAAATCTAATAAGCTAATATTCATTTATTTGTTGGTGCAGTATAGTTATCTCACGATTTGGTAGAGTCGTACAAAATCGTGCGTATATGTTGGATTCCCTCCTTTCTCCTATACTTAGCGATAGCAGAAAGACAATAGCCGATGTTTGTAAATTATTACAGCCTTTACATTTACATGGCGTGCGAGTCCTATTTATGGCATATCATGAGATGTAAGTATCATGGCAACCTTTATTTTCATCTTGTACTGGCAACATTGTGTTAAATAATAATGGTTCTTAATTATTCGTGTAGGGAACATTGGAGTCTGGTGGTTTGGAACCTTGAAGACAACTATTGTTGGTTTGTTAACTCCATTGCAGGCTTTCATGGCTCAGTGCAAACGTAAGTATTCTATTAATCTGTTGTTACTTCTATATTATGTACCTTATGTGATAGATACACTAAGTTTTTTTAATATGTCACGATGAGCAGGTCGATTGAGAAGTTGGTATCTGCTATCAGAGAAACAGGACAGTACAAAGACTCGGTAGACTTCCAAAAGCATTTAGTAGTAGAGCAGGAAGATGGGCATAGTTGGTGGAGAGTTGCCTACAACTGCATGTTGATTTTCAAAGAAATTTTCTCACTTAAGCCACAGATCTCATCGGAAGAAGACTCTTTGGAGCTCAAATATTCAGAGGAGGATATACAATTGTTTAGGGCTGAAATCATTCGAGACCTAATTGCTGCCATTAGAATACAACGTGCAACTGAAGCAATACCAGAGCTTCCCTTTAAGGAAGAGGAGACTGAGTCTACTATGAAAGCACTGCATACTACAGAAGAAGTAGAGACCCAATGTACACCTACAGCACCACAGCCTCCACTGGAAGCATCAGAAGAGTTGCCACCGCCTCCGCTTGCATTTAAGGAAGAGGATACTGAGTCTACTCCGAAAGCACTACATACTACAAAAGAAGTAGAGACCGAGTGTACATCTACAGCACCACAGCCTCCATTGGAAGCATCCGAAGAGTTGCCAGAGTCTCCACTAGAAGCATCACAAGAGTTGTGATGCATGTATGATGTTGTGTTTGTAGTTTTAGTTGATTATACACCAATTTGTGACTTATTACTTAAGTGGCATAATCATGATATTTATATAATTTCTTTATGCACACAATTTTATGATATGAATGTGTGATGATGTGATTATTTGGAAATAAATCCTTGTGTGATGAGAATTCTGATATGAATATGTGATGATTAAATATTTGTAATATATTTATTTCATGCACACAATTTTATGATATGAATGTGTGATGATGTGATTATTTGAAAATAAATCCTTGTGTGATGAGAATTTTTGATATGAATATGTGATGATGTAATATTTGTAATATATTTCTTCATGCACACAATTTTATGATATGAATGTGTGATGATGTGATTATTTGGAAATAAATCCTTGTGTGATGAGAATTTTATTCAGTTGGACAGTCTCCACTCACTTCAAGTAGAGCATTCGCAATGCTTCTCTCACTTTATTCCAACCCTTATCCTTATCATCTCCACTCACTTAAAGTAGAGCATTCAATCTCCACTCGCTTTATTCCAACCCTTATCATAGTGAACACATCGTGCCACTCACTTTATTCCAACCCTTATCCTTATCGTAGTGAACACATCGTGCCTTAGTGCACTTGTATTCTTCCATCCTAGTCCTTCCACAAACACTCTCTTATTTCTTACATCCTAGTCCTTCTAAGTAACTTGTATTCTTCTATCCTAGTCCTTCCGCAAACACTCTCAGAGTCTTCTTTCATCCATCCTGATAACCAAGTATTCTTCTATCCTAGTTCTTCCACAAACACTCTCTTCTTTCATCCATCCTAGTGCTTCTCATTAACTTGTATTCTTCTATCCTAGTCCTTCCGCAAACACTCTCAGAGTCTTCTTTCATCCATCCTGATAACCAAGTATTCTTCTATCCTAGTTCTTCTGCAGACACTCTCTTCTTTCTTGCATCCTAGTGCTTCTCATTAACTTGTATTCTTCTATCCTAGTCCTTCCGCAAACACTCTCAGAGTCTTCTTTCATCCATCTTGATAACCAAGTATTCTTCTATCCTAGTTCTTCCGCAGACACTCTCTTCTTTCTTGCACCGTAGTCCATCTCCCCACCCATGGATGTCCTTGGCATTGTCGAAGACGTGGAGTTCAGAATTAACAATCTCAAAGAATGGATTGCTGACCAAGGAGCACAGAGAGAGGCCAGAATTCGACAAGGTTCTCCTTTGACACACATGGAGAGAGAGGAATTTGCTGCACAAAGGCACGCAGAGAGGGAGGAGACTCTCAAGATAGCAGACAGTGAAAGACTTCTAAGACGTATGATAAAAGCACGACAAGATCTATTAGACTTCTTAAGTAACCTGCGTTATCGCAGCTCTCGTCATGGGCGATTTGATGCGGATGCTGAGAGAACAATAAGAGCCTCTCAGAGAAATTATAAAGAAACAATTTGTGATTGCTTAAACTTCTTCTTCACATGTAATTATGTTGAGGATACAGCTGTGGAGGCAGTGAAGGATTGGGTTGTTGAGAAGATAAGAGAGACCAATGATGAGATCTTCTAGACTTAGATAAGAGAGACTGTATTAAGGTGTTTTTTGACACCATATGGCTTTTGTATTAGGGTGTATTAAGGTGTTTTTTGACACCATATGGCTTTGTATTAAGGTGTTTTTTGACACCATATGGCTTTGAGTAATATGATCTACTTCTTGTACAAATGTGATGTTAAGATGATGTTAAGAGAGACTGTATTAAGGTGTTTTTTGACACCATATGGCTTTGAGTAATATGATCTACTTCTTTACAAATGTGATGTGCTCTTTTTTGAAATGTACAAATGTGATGTGCTCTTTTTTGAAATGTACTCTAGTTTTCATAACATGTCATGCCATTTTTTCTAATTTGATTTTTTAAAATCTTACTTTTTTGTCTCTTTTAACAATGTGATGTACTCTATTTTTAACATCTCACGTCATTTTTTCTAATTTGATTTTTTTAAATCTTCATTTTTGACTCAATGTTTTGTTTTATAAGAGCCTCTTTTTTTGAAATGTTTTATCCAGAATTATCTCACAAAATGAATTTGGACAGTGCAAGAGTCCAAAATTAATGAAATAGGTGTTAATAGAAGAACCCTATATGTGGGTCTCAAACCAAACTCAACTAACTAAGGTGGCATGCTAATTGAGCCACGAACTAGAGTAGATAAGGATAGCTGCATCCAGCTATTATTCATGGGCAGTGTACCAACCGCATCTGCAGCTAACAAGTCGGTGACATAAATGCACAACGGTCACCTTGGCATATCACGAGTGGAGCTCGATATCTCAACACTTGGATGGTCCACCCCAATGATGCCGATGGGGATGTCAGGCTTTATTTCTGTTTGTTCTGGGACCTTATTTTTCATGGGACAATCCATGCAGGCATGTCCTATGCCACAATCTCTGTATGAGTGGTTGGAAAGTAGCTGGGCTACCACGATGAGGGCACTCTGCGATTCGGTGATTTTCTCCACAACTGTAGCACTTAATTGGTGTGCGATATGTGTTGGGATGTACTTGATTTGCATAAACTGGTATTAGACCCTCTGCACCTTCTACATAGTACACTGGGTACTCTACTTCATACTCAAATGGCGACACTACTTCCTCGGCTTGTAATTGATATATTTGAACTACCTGAGGAGCTGGATTTGGTGCTCTTGGATATGGTCGTGGATTTGGGTTCCTGAGTAGTTGTGGGGCTTGTGTTCGAACGGGAATAGGATTTAGCCTCGGAGCTGGGGGCGCTTGTGCAAGTGCCGGTTGCCTATACACTGGCATGGGCCACTTGGTATTGTTGAGTTCGAGGCGGGTTGTTGCGCATGTTGAAGATGCAACTGTTTTCATCATGGTTGCCGACGATGCAGATATGGCACCACAACCTTGGTGGTGGATTTGCTTGTACAGTGATCCTGGCTCTAAGGACCGGGCACTCATTTGCTGTATGGTTTGCCATGCAATGTGGACACCATACATTTTCTCGCCGTGGATATGTCTGAGTTGGCGGCTGAGACAAGTGAAGTTTTTGTTCCATGGCGTGCATCATGTCTTCTTTCAGCTTCATGGTCATGGCCTCTAGGCGATCTTCATTTGATGTTTCGGCAACAGACTTGGATTTGCCTTTTTTGGAGTGCTTATCTCGGGTACTAGATCTGCCGTCATCACTGCTAGTGTCTGAGTTTTTCATGCCATCCTCGATGTCAATGGCTACCGCATGAGCAACACTGAATGTTGCATAGCTGCTTATCTTTTTCATATCCTTTCGGATTTTCTTTCTGAGTCCTACAATGAACCATGCCGTGAGGTACTTTGCATCTGGGCGTGGGTCACATTTGGTGATTAATCGTTTCATATGTGCATACATCTTCTCTCCGGCCTTGTTCGATCTTGCTGAGTTGGAGAGCGGGATCATCTTGTAGCCTCTCCGTTTGAAAGCATCGTTTGAATTCTGTTTGAAGCAGGTCCCATGTGGCGCGTTCTTCCACGAGAAGGTCTAGGTACCATTCAGATGCTTCATCAATTAAGGCCATGGGAAACCAAGCCACCTTGGTTTCATGGGATTGATCTCCACTTGCCCGGTATGCGGCATCAAAATGCTGGAGGAATTGAGTTGGATCTTCCCAACCATTATATTTGGAAAGTTCCAGTTTTCCCAAGGGGCATTGGCCTCGATTGTTATTATTTCTTCGATTGAAGAAATTGTCAGCCTCGGCATCGAGGTCGATATCCCCATCATTGTCATGACGACGTCCAGCCATGTTGGGGCGTGAAGGAGTTAGAGGGAGTGGTTGAATCTCAGGGGGGGATTGGGGGTAGAGGATTGGCGGGGGCGGTTATTGCAACAGAGTTATATGCAGATGTGGTGAGCGTTGGAGTCGAAGGCATTGGCCGGAACGTAGCTGCATGCAGATTGGGTGAGATTTGCCAAGTTAGAGTGGTGTTAGTTTGTGTAGGGACTGTCGTGTTAATAATGTGCCTAAGATTGTTCTACATGTGTAGAGAAATGTGCTGGTGCAGACGGATCATTAATTGGAGGTCGCGGCGTGAAGATATGAGCGAATTTGTGTGAAACGAGGCCCACACGGGGGCACGAATGAGCGAGTGCTAGGGATGCCAAAATGGTGTGCAATGGGTTGGAAAAATACCGCGTAGCGTGGTGTTTTTGTGTGTGAAATTTGGGTTCAAACGGGGTTCAGTTTGGGTCCCAAACGGATGAGTTACGAGGGGTTAAAGAAGGGGTAAAATTTGGGGTTTGGGGGGGTCCTAAGGGTGGTGTGAATGGACTTTAGGTCCAACTGAGGGGTTGGATCCAAGTTAATCTAGTTAGGTTGACTAACTATTTGTCTAGTGAGATGCCTAACAGTTAGTCTAACCTAACCTAGTTAATGTTACATTGACCACAGTTAGTTCAACTAACCCTCCAAGGGTAATTAACTAGTAGTTTTACTAACCTAGCTAACGTTAAACTAACCTAATGTAGGTTAATACTAACCTAACCTAACCTAGGCTAGACTAACTAACCTAGTTAACCTAACGTAACTAGCCTAGTTTAACTAACCTAACCTAACTGTAGTTAAAGCTAACGTAACGAAGGTTACCTTAACACTAGGGTTACCTTATGGTTAGGTTTTTTCTCGGTTTTTTTTTTTTTTAAGAAAGGAGAGAGAGAGACTGTGGGGGGTTCACGTCGGCGGCGCGGGGGGGGGGGGGGGATTTTTCGCAAGGGGGGGGAAGGTAGGGGAGAGAGGACGGGAGGGTGGAGGCACACAGAGGGGAAGGGGGGGGCATGGGAATGAGAGGGGAGGGGGGCAGGGGACGGTGCTGTGGGCGAGGTGGCGAGGGCGGGGGTAGTCAGAGCGGTGCGACGGGCGACGTGGCGACAGGCACCGATGCGAGCGACGGAGAGGTGGTGTGAAGGGGCGCGGGGCAGGCTCTGCGGGTGTCAGCCTTCCGAGCAGCAAGCAAGGGCCCTAAGGGTGTCGGCCTTCCAAGCAGCAAGCAAGGCCCTTGCTTAGGTAGGTTAGTGTTAGGTTAGTGGTAGGGAGCGACCGACGGGGGGGGTAGAGAGAGAGAGAGGAGAGAGAGTGAGGAAAAGAGAGAGAGAGAGAGAGAGAGAGAGAGAGAGAGAGAAAGAGTAAGAGAGAGAGAGAGGTAGTGAGAGAGTGAGAGAGAGAAAGAGAGAGTGAGAGAGAGTAAGAGAGAGAGAGTGAGAGAGAGAAAGAGTAAGAGAGAGAGATAGAGAGAGAGAGTAAGAGCTAAAGAAAGAGAGAGAAAGAGTGTAAGAGAGAGAGAGAGAGAGAGAGAGAGAGAGAGAGAGAGAGAGAGAGAGAGAGGGAGTAAGAGAGAGAGAGAAAGAGAGAGAGAGAGAGTGAGTGAGAAAGAGAAAGAGAGAGAAAGAGTAAGAGAGAGAGAAAGAAAGAGAGAGAAAGAGAGAGAGAGAGTAAGAGAGAGAGAGTGTGAGAGAGAAAGAGAGAGGGAAAAGGGGGAGGGGGTGGTGGAGATGGAGGGGGAGGGGGAAGGGGGTGGTGGAGATGGAGGGGGGAGGGGGCAAAAAGTGGGTGGTGGAGATGGAGATGGAGGGGGGAGCGGGAGGGGGAGGGGGAGGTGGAGGTGGAGATGGAGGGGGGGGAAAGGGGGAGGTGGAGGTGGAGATGGAGGGGGGAGGGGGAGGGGGAGGTGGAGATGGAGGGGGGAGGGGAGGGGGAGGTGGAGATGGAGATGGGGGGGGGAGGTGGAGGTGGAGATGGAGGGGGGGGGGAGGTGGAAATGGAGAGGGGAGGGGGAGGGGGTGGTGGAAATGGAGGGGGGAGGGGGAGCTGGAGATGGAGGGGGAAGGGGGGTGGTGGAGATGGAGGGGGAGGTGGAGATGGAGATGGAGGAAGGGGAGAGGGGGAGGGGGTGGTGGAAATGAGGGGGAGGTGGAGATGGAGGGGGAAGGGGGAGGGGGTAATGGAAATGGAGGGGGGAGGGGGAGGTGGAGGGGGAAGGGGGAGGGGGTAATGGAAATGGAGGGGGGTGGTGGAAAAAAAGAGAAAAGGAATTTAAAAAAAAACTTGACGGACGAAAATCAAAAGGAAGGGAGAGGTGGTCACCTGAACGCTCTCCAAGTCTTTCTCGATGTAACGGGATTGTTGAGGAACAATGGACGGTGGGTGGATGGCTGGGTTATCGCTGCGAGATGGGCTCGAAGTTACTTACAATGTGAGGATGGGAGTAAGGTGGTGGTTGATGGAGAGGGAGGAGTGTCTTGTGTAGGGCTCGGAATGAAGAAGAGAATGGAGGCAAAAAGTGAAACATGAAGAATAAGGGGGTGGAGTGGGTTTTTATACGAAATGAGTTTAGGTTTAGGGTTTAACCCTAAACACTTCCCGAGCCATAACTCTTTATGGATAGCTCAGTTTGCTTTTATGCAAAAAGGTGAAATGATCGAAATTGCAAGCTCTACGTATTCGTGTCCACTACCTAGCCTGATTGTATATCATGCGGCTTCTATTCAAGAAATAAAGAAAATTTCTTAAGGTTAACCTCAAGGTTGATGCTTGGGGTAGATATGTTTGGCTAGAAATGGAAAAAAAAAATTTACTCTCCTTGCCCTTGAGTGTTATATTCGTGAAAGTTCGAAGCAGTTTGTTTTTTACACATACCTACGTATGTTTACTCACTATTTGAGATGCTAGTCTCCCCGACAATAGCATCAAATGTTGGCTCTTTCCTACTGCTTTCGTAGGAAGAGCAGGGTTCTCTCAGTATGCAGGGTTCCGAGGCTTTTTGTCACCTATAGATATATTAGAGTTGTCAATTGTAGTATACGTGTAGCTTAGGACCTCGAGTCGTGTTCCGGTGAGAGACATAGGCTTAAGTGTGGTAAGCAAACAAAGTACATGCATGTGTAAAAGGAACGTGTATCATCATGATTGAGGTAATGAAGGCTTTCGCCTTCATTGGGGGCTGTAGGGTTTAGGAGGAGTTTAAGGGTTAGAAGGGGGTTCCAAGATTCAGAAGGAGGTTCCAGGGTTCAGAAGGAGGTTCTAGGGTTCAGAAGGAGTTCCAGGGTTCAGAAGGAGGTTCCAGGGTTTAGAAGGAGTCCAGGGTTAGAAGGAGGATCCAAGGTTCCGAAGGAGGTTCCAGGGTTAGAAGGAGGTTCCAGGGTTTAGAAGGAGTTCCAGGGTTTAGAAAGAGTCCAGGGTTAGAAGGAGGTTCCAAGGTTCATGGTAGAGTACATGGTGGAGAACTCGTCTCCCTTATAGATCATGGAGTTTTGAGGGTTGAGGAACAAAGGGTTTAGGGGGAGCATAGGAGTGGGAGAGGAAGAAGGTGTAAGAGCATGGGGGAAAGAAGAGAGAGGGAGGAGGAGGAGGGAGGAGGAGAGGGAGAGGGTGGGTTGCCAGGTTGGAGGAGAGGGGAGGAGGAGTTGCAAGGTTAGGACATGCTTTTGGATGTGGAGTGCAAGGAAGCATGGACACTTGAGACAAATGCTTGGAATACCAAAGTAGACTCAACACAATGCCCCAAAGAGTGTGGGCTTCATTCCATTATGGGGTATTTATATAAGTTGGAGAGCTTCTCTCTCTGCATGTAGGAATTGTAACACAAAGTTGGATCACAAAGTTGTAACACAAAGTTGTAACACAAAGTTGTATCACAAAGTTGTAACACAAAGTTGTAACACATTCTCTTTCTACATGTAGAAGTCGTATGTAGAAGTTGTAACACAAAGTTATAACACATTCTCTTTCTACATGTAGAAGCCGTATGTAGAAGTTGAAACACAAAGTTGTATCACATTCTCTTTCTACATAAGTTCATGTTGGCACAGAGTCAACACTTCACTAATCCCTTCTCAGTCGAGTAAGTCAAATTATCTAGCGACTGCGTTTGAGCGAGCCCAGAGTTCGAGCGATGCTTGTGATGAACTTTTTCTGAACCTATAGTAGCAATAGTTTTTTACTAGAAATGGTTGAATCTACATGACCATATTAGAGATTGTTCTTACTTATTTTTCGTATGATTCTTGGCAACATACAAAGATAAAACCTACTATTGGGGATAACTAATAAGTCCATACAAGTCAGCAATTATTCAATGAATACCAAATGAAAACTTATTGGCAACATACAAAGAGAAAACCTATTATTTGATAAATAATAAATCCATGCAAGTTAGAAATCATTCAATAGATACAAAAGGGGAAATGTTGCAATGTCTACACCTCGAGGTAGTCACTCAAAATTATGTAAGGTAGCACGTGAGTTGAACGGGTTTCTTTATTTTGTGGACTTACATACTAACAAAAATAGTCCCATCCATGATATAGAAGCTCCTCCTATAAAAATCCTTCACAAAAAACTATTTGTACTATTATGACCATGATGCTAATAAAATATGGATCACCTTCATATGTCCATGACCATGTATATACCTGTGGGAGGGAGGGAGAGAACCAAGGACCCGAACTCTATATGAGAAAAATTTACGAAAATATAAGAGTTTGATAAGGTTTAGCTCTGATGAAACAAAGACAAGTACAAACTTTTTAAATTTAGACATTCTAACATGATAAATGGATTCATTCATATCATTTCGATCGTTTTGACTACAAACATGACCATATTTGGAGTTTGATTGACCAAGCTATGGCCCAAATAAAATTGGCAGAAGGAGCCTCCCAAGAGGCTCCTCCACCCATTATCTTTTGCCTTGAAAATGGAAATTTCACAAGAAAAACACATACTCTAACCCCTTTCTTCGACCCCTCCTTCTTCCTTGACCCTTGCAAAAACATTGCAAAACATTTTTCAAAAATTGTTGTTTGTATGTAAGGCAATTGACTCCTCATAATATCATGGGTAGTACAACAACTGTAAAAGTAAGCAATGCATGCTACTTTTTGAACATAAATCATCACACTAGAATGTCAATTTTATGAAAGTCCTCGCTCAAACTGTCACCTCACTCGAACGCAAACGCTCGAATTTTGGTAATCCTCTTCTCAACCCATGCACTCATTTGCTCCTTAGTCCACTTGTAACTTAAACATTATGTATATATATATATATATAAAATCTAAGAATCCATATGGTTATCTATGTTCCTAGGTAAAGCGATAACAAGCTGGCGAAAACAAGCATTACCTGTCTACCCAATCGTAACTATGATGTTCTAATATCTAGTTTGTTTGAATGGAGGCACGTAAGTGGCCCTGACCTCTTGCCTAAGGATTCGACATCTTTGTTCAATATCGTGTTTGTCAAACTCAATATTATTAAAAATTCTTAATTTTGGTGTTTTTTTTTTGCAAACTTTGGTTATTGCATTTTTCAACTTAGGTGTCTTAAACATTTTTTCCTCATATGTTTCCCTCTAAAAAAAACTTTTTATCCAATTAATGGAATTAACTGTATGGCTCAATTATTGATGGGACTTTTTAATCTAAACATATACTTTGATTCCAAGCTAGCCTTTGGTCGGGCTAGTGCCATACAATTAATTCACATCCATTGGATAATTCTTTAGCATGGAAAATCCCTAGTCATTTTTTTATCCGCCTTAGTTTTACTAGCCTTTATATCTATTTTGCAGAAGTGGTTTACGCATTTACTATTGGCATCATTTTTTTATTTTGAGACTTATGATACAGATCCACTTTTATTCACTTATTATCAGTAGGTGGGGAGTAAGTTCCACATGGTGGGCTTACTCCCCACCATGTGGTCTTACCCTCTGGGTTGGGGGTGGGCCACACACACACACAAATTTTGATTAGTAAATGTATCTCACAGAATCACTTATTACTTCACACACACACACACATGTATACTTCTGCAACTATGAATTATTCTTTTCTGTAACCCCCCATGAAATCTCTCCTTTACACTATCTTTTTAATCAGCCCACGCACCAAGCACACTAATTCTCTCATACCTTCACTAATCCCTCCTTAACCCATGCACTCATTTGATCCTTAGTCCACTTGTGACTTAAACAATATATATATATAATCTAAGAATCCATATGGTTGTCAATGTTCCTAGGTAAAGTGATAACAAGCTGGGAAAAACAGGCATTACCTGTCTACCCAATCGCAACTTTGATGTTCTAACATCTAGTTTGGTTGGATGGTGGCAAGTAAGTGGACCCTAACCTCGGAATGTGGACTGCTTAAGGATTTGACATCTTTTTTCAATATCGTGTTTGTCAAACTCAATATTATTGAAAATTCTTAATTTTGGTGATTTTTTTTTGCAAATTTTGGTTATTGCATTTTTCAACTTAGGTGTCTTAAACATTTTTTCCTCATATGTTTCCCTTTTTAAAAAACTTTTTATCCAATTGATGGAATTAATTGTATGGCTCAATCATTGATGGGAGTTTTTAATCTAAACACACACACTTGCAAAGAATACATAGGAATTACTACCATAATCGTACTCATTCCATTACCATAGCCATTGCACAATGCAACTGCAAGAGGATGTCGAGAGAGACAACCCCTTTGACATCTTACTATGTTCATATGCCCTAAAATACTAAGGGTGAGTTCCTACGGTTAACAGCCTTCCCAAACATATTCTATAGAAACACAAGAGATTACCAGATCCCCCAGCACACATCATATGAAAAAGTCACCCAATGGGAGCTCACAAAAAAGAATAAGAGTGAAAATCATGGTCTGCCAGGTCTTTCCTCTACGTTGGTGAGAATGAGAAAAGGACAACTTAAAGACAGAGAACTGCATGCCAGAGATGCAATTGTAGACACAACATTGAAAAATTATTGCAATCAAATGTTGGATATAGTGACTTCACTTGCCTAGGAACCTCATTGGATTATAAGCACAAGCTCAAGAAAAACTCGTTTGTAATGTTAAGGCAACTGGGGCCTCCTTCATTCTTCATCACATTCTTGGTTGAACAGAGGGAGCCAACATGACCATGGCTTGCTGTGGGTTAACAATGCACCAGCTTATGGACATTCTTCTGAGGAAGAGGTGATTAGATTCATTAACATACATAACAACAAGCCTTTCACTATTGGACTTGTCAAGGCAGTACCTTTAGATGCACAAACACTTGAAAACTTGCAATAAATGTGGCAAAGGACGTAGATTTGGAATTTCCAGGGGCTCCTATGTGAACCACACAAATATTACTTCCACTAGAGCAAGAACTTCCAGATCAAAAGGATAAACAAAACTTCGAGAGGATAATCAAACTACATCCACTTTGGAACTTGACTTTGAATCATTCATAGAAAAATTACAACTATTAGCCCTACTCTCAATGACCAAACAATGGAAATTTTGCTTAAAAAGGCATCCCAAGGACTCACACACTAGCGACTTCAACCCAAAATTATCAAAACTATGGGAAGCAAATACAAATGTCCAATTTATTCTGGTCCCACATGGAGATGTAGCTTACTGTATGTCGTACATCGCTAAGGCTGATAAGGCCACCGTAGAGGTGGTTAAAAAAGCTTTGAATAAAACACTCAATGGGAAAATACCTGCCAATGAAACAGTACACAAGTTCAACAATGTGATTCTCAATACTCAACACATCAGTGCATAACAAGCAATGTACCTATGTTTGTCCTTACCCTTGACAAGCAACACCAAGGAGTTCATGCACACTAGCCCTCCAAAAGATCGAACATTGCTACTTAAGCACAATTGGTAGCTAGAGAAAATGGACCCTGACAGCCAAGATATCTTCTTTGATGGCATAATAAAAAAGTATATTAAACAATCCTCCAGTTTGGTTGTGGCAGAGTACGCGAGTGAGTTCTCTTTCCTTGGAAACAAAACAAGGACATGAAGATGCTAAAAGGTTATACATTACAACAGCTACAGCACGAAGGACCCCAAGAACCATTACAGGGAGTTATGCCTTCTTTACTCGATGTAGGAACATGCACAGTACAACAAGAACCCCATATGGCATGACAAGTACCAATCCAATGTAAGCACAATTCAATGAAATAATGAGACTTAAAAAGATAAAAAAGCACTGAGGCTACCTCCTCAGAGCTTTATTATATGCTATTGCCACTTGTCCATTGCTCTTACACATGGATACTTAGTCTCGACACAATAATTACATGGCATTGGTATCCCTTTAAGTCATCCTTATTCCCAATCCAACCAGGTGTTGCTAGGACAATATGCAAAGCATAGGGGCTATCAATGGATTCATTAGCATTCGACCCAATACGTATAAAGACACATGGCATGGTCTACACAACATTGTCTAGAATCCATGACCCAAACAATTTATTCTTATTAGAAAAAGTTGAGCTAAAACACATAAAGATGGACCGAGGCATCATCAATGAAATGGAGCGTCTATGGACAGAATCGGCATGGACAATGGACCAAGTGGGTCTATGATCTATCGCACAAAATCAACCAAGAAGAATACTATAGTCTTCAAGGATGGCATTCAATGTTTGTTGACGATATTCGAAACGGAAAGTCAGAGAAAAATATTTACAAGCCACCACTAGCAAAAAATCCTCCACAAGCTCCGACTTACGTATTGGGGGACTTCAACAGCATAACAACAGAAGGCATGAAACAATTAGAAGAGCTCACGAGCATGTAACAACTCATTTGCACCTCCAACGATGTATGGGTCACATATTATTCCCTCGGAGGGTAGGCTAGAACATACATCAACAAAGACATTCATCTTGTTATTCTCTCTTTTGCCATACAACAGATTGGTTGTGTTCAGCTCTCTAACTGTTGGCTCCCAGCAACAGAGCCTCTTCTGAAAAAGCATGGGCGACGACCGGCAGCGCTTACAGGAGGGCTGGGACAAGTGGAAGCACACCGTTGCCTTTGATCCTTCGGAGATTCTGACTTGGGACCATGTCCGTTGTAGTCGAATCATTAGTGCTGTGGTCGCCAGTGGGGGCACCCTCTCTGAAGAAAGGGTTAGGATTTTGATGCGCAGAGTTTTTAATTTTCCTCCACAGACGTTACAGCATATCTTTGAGGCTCACAACAGAGAAGAATGGATGCAACGGATCATAGAGAGCTTGTTTGCCATTGACGATGCTAAAGCCGACGCTCCCGCCCAGGGTCTTTCTCCAACCGAGCTGGATCTTCTCGAAAAGGCCTTCGACAGACAATATGAGGACCCAGACGGCTTCGTTGTCTCCTATGTTCAGCAGTATATCGATCGGTGTTTCATAAACTGGGCTCAAGATACCAAGACGTGGTATGCCCCGTGCGCTCCAATAGTCCAGTCTAGCGGCTGGGGAAAGTCTAGGTTAATGAAAGAGGTTGCACGTGCTGCTAGCGGAATGGTGGTATTCTATTTCTCGTTGCTTCAACCCACATCTACAGGGTACCCTCCCTCGCATCCACAATTGAGACAGCGCTTTGTGACGATGACCAAATTTGAGCAGGCTTTCGCCATCTTCCGGGCCTGCTTTGATTGGTTGGCCAACGAAGAAACGTTTCCAGATAGAGTGCTCTTCGGACGAGATGAAGCTTGCATGTTTTGCTGTTTGGAACAAATTCGAAAAGTCCCTCAAAAAATCTGGTGTTCAGTTTTTGTTCGTGATAGACGAAGCCAGGGAGCTTCTTACTCAAGCCCATGGTACAGGAGAGAGAAGCTTTATTGTTTTTAGAAGAGCCTGCGCAGAGCTGCCTCTCAAGGTTAATGCGGCTCAACGCATGGGATCGTTTGTGTTGTTTATTGATACAACTGCAAGGGTGAGCAATTTTACCCCTGTGAATAGGGAGGACCCAAGTGCTAAAGTGAGGATCGGTCTCAAGCAACTTTTTGGGCCGTTATCAAGAATGCCCACGTTTAATATACTTGCTACATCACAACCCACCACTCTGAACGAGGCTGCAGAACCAGAACGTTTTCTCGTTCGTGGCAGGCCATTGTGGGCTGCTTTTCTGGAAGGTCACAATACACAAGAATTGGTAAATCTGGCAAAAGTCAAGCTTCTTGGAGGGCTAGAAGTAAAGTCAGTGCAGGGGCAAGAAAAGCTGAAGTCTCGAGATATGTCATTAGTGTTTCTTGGCCGTCGAATAGGTGTAGATGTTTGCCCACGGTCAATGGTTGCTCAAGAGCTGGTTGCATCACATATGCGCATCTGTCTCCATACATCAGCAGCTAGAGATTATGTGCTTACCCATGCGCTACCTGAACCTGTTTTAGCTGAAGCAGCAGCACAGGTTCTGCACAGTGAAGTCTTGGTTACTAAACAACTTCGACATTTAAACTCTCTACTCCTGAACGGCATTGCAAGTGCAGGAGAAAGAGGAGAGCTAGCAGCACGGTTTTTACTACTTGATGCCATGGACAGTTTACAGAACCGGAATGATTTCTCTACTCCTCAAGGGCTGGAAGAGTTTCTTCAAGCTTTCTTGAGGAACTGGAATGGGTTCACAAAGTCAGGCCATCTGAAAAAAGCACGTGTGTTTTTCAATGCATTTTATCGCTTTTATGGTGGATACCCTTCAATTGACGTTCTCAAGACTTTTATAAGGAATTGTGGGGCCATGATATGCAATAAAGGGCAGGAGGCATATGATCTCATCATACCTTTTGTGTTGCCTAATCATAAGGGAGAATATGACATTGGTGATGACAACTGCATAGGTTGCATAGCAATCCAAGTCAGAAACAGGAAAAATGTGGTTAATCCGCAAGACACCCTAAATCACATGCACAATTATCAGAGGAGACTCTTTCTTCAGGGGAAGGCTGCGCCTAATGTTTTGATTTTGTTGCATGTGGGGCAGACGATTCCTGAGAGCAGCATAGAAGCATCCACGGAAGATTCTCCAAAAGAAAAAGAAAGATCCAAGAAAGAAATGAAGACACAGTTGGTAAAAGAGACAGTTGATGTCGTCACGTTTACAGTGGAGAGTTTGGATGAAGTCCAGTGCCTAGATGAATATATGGAAGTGCTCCAATTAGTGCTTCGAGAATCACCGGAGCCCATGAGCATTTTGGAGGCAGAGAATGTTGAGGTGCAAGAGTTGACTGCACTACAAAGGATAATGCACGATGTGTATCCAGAGGAGGCAGCAGGTGCTCTGGGAAAAAGAAAGGGTAGAAAGCGAAAGGTAGAGTAGGAAAGCATTATGAGACTAACATCCCTATGTGTATGAGAATTGGGAGGAAAGATGTTTTAAAAGCAAGGTCACTACCTTTTCTGTTTCCAATTTTGTTAGCCCATTTAATTTTCTTCTCTTACGTTTCTCTCTTTTAATTTTATTGTAGAATTTTGGACTTCAGAACTGCAAACTTTGAATTTATGTATACATATTCCGACATTAAAAGTCAAGACATGTAATATACGGGGACTTATTGTCATGCCCTACTCAGAATACGATGTGGCATGCTACTTATGTTGCGTGGAAGCGTACTAACTGTGTGTGCATGAATGCGTGCAAACAAGAGAACTCAATCACATAGGAGACATGAGATCTTTGGTTGCATTGTACATAGTGTACTGCTTATAACTGATGGCACACATCATTAACTGAATACAAAATAGATACATAACGTATCGTGCGGGCTACTGAATAATTGATGTTGGGGTGCCTGGAGCCCAAAGCTGAATCAGAACCTCAAATTGAGCCTTCAATTGCTATTCTGCAGCTGAGTAGAAACTCCTCTGAACTTGGCGACTTTCTGCTGAACTGTGGGGCTGATCCCTCGCTGCATTGTAGGCACTATCTTCTGGCTGGAACTGAGTCCAGAGGCTGAGCAATGGGCTGCTGAAGGGACTCACTCGCATCATAAACCAGTGTTGCATGTATTTGGTTGAGGGAGGGATTGAAGGCATATGCACGCCCAAATACATGCCTGTGGGAGCATGGACAAGCATCTAAGTAATAAAGTTAAGAAGCTTGTGAGTACTGAAGTTAATAAGCATGTGAATCATAAATTTAAAAAACCTATGAATAATAAAGTTAAGAGACATGGGAGTAATTGAATTGATTGTATATGGAAAGCCACTTGTTGAAATCATTTCCTGTTTGGAAATTGATTGTATCTTTTCAAGGAATGAAAATTATTTGAAGAATTAAGTAGTGATTGGGGCGTTAGCGCATGTCCTTCCACCAAGTGAGTGGTAAATGTCACCAAGTGAGTGGCCAAGACCTATAATCCTGAGTATGCACGAGGGTTTCAGTTTTGCAGACTGATGTCTTATATATATCGAGTGTGACTTTGTTCCTTAGATGCCGACCCTTAGATCCCCTATGCTCATGGGTGAGGTGAGATAGGGAGGTAGTTGATGGCCTGACCAGCCACCTCTACTTAGTCCTTTGTTTAAGTTAGATAGCCAGCAGGAGAATGAAAGTCTTGGAGAAGGAGAGTGAATCACGGGGATTCAGGATGTAGCTCCACTTGGTACTTCTTTACGCTTATGACGGCGCCTACTTTTTTTGCAATTGAGACTCGCACTTGTTCGATGGAATAAATAATTATAATTAAAAGGAACTTGTTTTTCATTTCCTATTTGCCGTGAGTCTCGTACCTCAATTTCTATGAGTCTTTTGTTTCATTTTCTCATGCGTCTTATGCTTTTAAATTAATAATGTGGTGTACGTAGTTAATTAATTAAAGGTGTAGTTAAGTAAAGTGTGTAGATTTTAGGTTCCTCTTGGTAGGGAATTCATGGGGTGCAGTTGCCCATGTACTTCCTCGTACCGCCCGTGGTGCGGTGGATTGAAATTACTCGCTGCCCACCACTCCCTCTTTTCTTATAATTTTGTTGGTTAGGACCCCATGGAGGAGCGGGTGTTGCGGTGTGGCCCGATCGTAAAAAAATCTTAATTTGTATGATTGGACTTATTCTAGTCTTACAAAGGTATATATTATTTTTTTAAGAAATGGGATGGAATGTTAAATTTGAGCAAAGATTTATATTTGAATAATTCACGCTAATGTGCAAGCTTAATACGGTTCGCATGGTCCCTCGAGTTTACCTTTAATTCTGTAAGTTGAAGGTTGACTAGTACATTTCAGGTTGGAAGCCGTCCAAGGCCAGGACAATATACTTCTGTAAGGTTTTGGACCTCATCAATTAGAGTCAGGCGTTAAGGTCTATGTTAAGAGAGTTACTTGATTTTGTTTTGAGAATGGGAAGTTTCATGAGACTGTCTAGTACTTTTGGTATTAGTGTATAACTGTCTACAGGATTTCTGGTTATGCAAGGAAGGAGACCTGAATTCTAATTAAAGTTGAATTGAGTTGTAGTAGTTCACTTTTCTTGAAAGCACCTATAAAGGCTAAAACTAAAGGTCTTGAGTTCTATATGGTTGTTAAATTGAGTGAGTGTATCCACATCTCCATCTTTGCAAGTTTTTTTAAAGAATAATTGGGTGCATGCTTAAGTTCAATATACTATTAACTTAAATTACAACCATGGTGAAGGTCTGGTAGTATTTTAGCATTGAGGTTTTGCTAGTTGTAATCTTAGTAGACTCTAAAAGTTTAGTTGAAGCATATTTTCTTACAATTCGATTGTTAAGGAACCCTTCTTACAGTGATTGGGTCTCTTCTTGATTAAACGAGTTTATTTAGAACTATTGCAGTTTGCTCTCGAGATGAGAACATCTCGTTTGTTAAGAGGGAGTGAATGTTATACACCAACTATTTCAGAGTTCAACTGTAGTTAATTTTGGAATTACTTAGAGACTTATTTCTATTTATTGGTATTTTTTGTATGTGGAAGCTGATGAATCCATTAATGAAACCAGCTCCTTCCAGCCCTCCGCCAACATTACCAGAGGCTGATGCCCTTCCTCGTCTTGCCACTACAAATGTAGCTCCCTCTGCTACCCCCAAGAGTACCGAAATTGCCCCTTGCAGCCACACCATGCCTACTCCTGTGGAGCTACAAGCTTAACCAGCCACCCCCCTACCATCTTTTGCTTGATAGAAATCATCTCCGACAAGCAAGACCTATCCTTCGTAGACAAAGTGCTCATCCCTGAGGGGCAAATCGCAGCTCTCTGTAACACGCTCTTGCCAGGATCGGCAACCCTTGATAAACAAGGGAAGCTTGCCAAGCTTGACTTCAATGGACTCAGTTACTCAAAGAAGAGGGCTTGCTACCTCGAAGGGTCTTGGAAAGCATGAATGTAGATGCCCTTAAGCCTGGCGTGTACGCTGCATGTGCACCTCAAAAGAATCGAATTTGCTTGTTTTACTGGCCTGGGAACAAACAGATGGTCGAAGCCAGCAGGAAGGATGTGGCTCGCAACTATTGGATGGTCCAAATATTACCTGCAAAGGAGCTGATGATGGAAATGTTCAGGAGCTGAAAGCAAATGGTCGCTGTTCTGCGGTCAAGGTGGATAGTGATAATGGTGCAGGTAGTGTGCTTCACAACGCATTAGATAGTCCAAATATATCTGGTAAAGGAGCTGGTGATGTACATGAACAATAGCTGAAAGCAAATGACCACTGTTCAAAGGGTCCAAACATTGCTGTTAAAGAAGCTGTTGATGGAAATGATCAGGAGCTGAAAGTAAATGATCCGTGTTGCAATGTCAACAAGGTGGATTGTGACTATGGTGCCTGTTTATTACTAGAACTCTCGAAGTTGGAGGAGGAGCTTTGTAGCATCTAGTCAGGTGAACCTGGTATGCAGCCCTGATGGAAGAAACAAGTGATGGCAGCCAGCTATTTAGTGAAAAAGCTTGGTGCTAAACTTACATTGAGTGAGAAGTTCGTCACAACTCTTCTAACCTCGGATGTGAAGACATGGTCTAAAGCTAACTTTGAAAAGGACATCAAAGATGAAGGCTTTCCTTGATAATAGAGCACCTCATGAACCCCCCCTCAGATCCATCATCTGCATCTATGCACAATAAGATCATGTCCGCAGCCTGGGCCTTGTACAGCACTGTATGTGATGGACTGTTGGATGTGATAAGAACCATGGTAAAGCAAGACATACACGCACTCATTGGTAGCAAGATGGAGATATCGCTCAGGGACAAGGCTACAGCTGTCAAGAATGAAATGGAAAAGGATTTTTCCAGCTTGCTACAAGCAATGAAGCAGCAGGTGTCAATCTCGACGCAGTCTCAGGAGGACAGGTTGAGCGCGAGATTGAAAGGCTTCTCGAATAAAGGTTTCTCCGATTTTTCTACATGGATCCCATGGGGTAGTTCATCATCTACCAAGATGACTCTAAACTATGACATTGAAGAGATTCAAAAAGAAATGGTCACATGGACAGCTGTTGAGTTGATAGCAGATAAGAGAGACTTGGACCAACTAATGAATGGCCAAACATCAAGTCATGCAGTGGTTCCTTCCTTCAGCAAGCCATTGGAGTTAGCGGTTCTTGACCCAAGCCAGGAGGTTCTCAGCAAGGTAGTGCTACTCAAGGGAGGACAAGCGTTGCAGTTTGTGGTAGCTAAAGATAATTCAGACTTGCACATTTATCTGTGCCCAAGGCTTGGAGTTTCTCTAGTTGGGAGAAATCCTATGAGGCAATATAAGAAGAGTTTTGATTTGGTGGTGTATGGTGAGGCCTCAAGGTTCATGTGTTAGAAAATACCCAACAAAGGGTACACGCAGCGGAAGACTTATAGTAATGCCCAGGAGCTCACACAGTGTGTTGTGGGTGTGGAATCACAAACTTCTTTACTTATGTGCATTCAATAGATGTGCAGACTCATCAATAGACAATGAACCAGCCAGATAGACAAACCACATTCCAGGCGATGAAGCAGTTCCTCCTGCAGGTGATTATGTCCCATAAATCGAAGACGATTATGTTCTCCTTATTCCTGAGCGTATTCTGGACCATCGACAGCGAGAGACTCGACATCGACTTATCACAGAATTCCTTGTTCTTTGGCTAAAGACAGAGCATCATGTAGTTCCTTATGCTGCCCATCCAGGCATCAACAAGACTTATAGGTTACTCAGTGCAACATACTATTGGCCTCAGATGAAAAGCGACGTCATCAAAATGGTTACATCTTGCTTATCTTGTCAACAAATGAAAGCAAGCCGACGACTTCCAACAGGACTTCTTCAGCCTCTTCCAGTTCCAACTGAAAGGTGGGAAAGTATTTCCATGGATTTCATTACAACACTACCACGATCCTCCCGAGGTAATACTCAGATTATGGTAATTGTTGATCGATTGTCCAAAATGGACACTTTGTTGCTTGCAAAAGCAGTGCACAGGCTCCGGACATCGCCAAACTCTTCATACAACACATCTTCCGACACCATGGATTGCCCAAGAATATCATATCCGACACAGATCCTAAGTTTACCAGTCACTTTTGGATTTCACTGTTCGAATCTTTGGGTACAACTCTACTGTTCAGTTCAGCCTACCACCCAGAATCAGATGGCCAGACTGAAAGAGTCAACCAAGTTCTAGAAGAAATGCTTCAACATTATATTCAGTCACGCCTAGCAGCTTGGGAAGAGTATCTACCACTCCTTGAGTTTGCTTATAATAAGTCTTTCCATAGTGCCATTAGCATGACTCCATTTCAAGCAGCTTATGGACACACTCCGATTGTACCAACAAATTTTGTACTTCAACATCGAGTGGCCCTAGCTGATCAACTGGTTCAAGAAATGCAAGACATTCTACTCCAAGTCAGGGATCATATGCGAAAAGTGCAAGAGCGGTATCAACGGTCTACCAACAAACATAGACGTCACCTGGAATTTAACACTGGTGACATGGTACTATTATTTGTAGCCCCACATCGCTATAAGACGGTTAAGTCTGTGTTTCCTAAGTTGCGACCAAGATACTATTGACCTTTCCGGATCGTCAAGAACAATTCACCTTTAAGTTACAAATTGGAATTACCACCATCATGGGGTAAAATCCATCCGACATTTCATATTTCTTGGCTAAAGACGTAAGGCACTCCTCCTCCTGGATATCCTCCACTTTCCACAGCAGCTCCTTATCCCTTCTCAGATCCGTGGACTCTGCAACGTACTCTCTCCTCTCACGAGCAGTAACACCCCTTTCGGCATCACCAGTGTTACCTCAGACAGGACCTCCTTTACCAGATTTCCACGGGTGGTTCCATCCTGCCTCGCCTGCCCCCTCCAACATGAGCAACCTCAGGGAGCAGCCCGAATCTTCTTCCAAGAATGGTACAAACTAGAGCGCAGGTTCGTGCTTTTCTCACAGGGATCTCCGATATGTCGCAACGCTCGCGTGAAGCCTCTCCAGAGATCAAAGACTCAAGTCGAAAAAATACCCTTGAAGTCAATGTACAAGGCGAAACACTACTGCAACTTCAAATTTCCCAGCTTCAGGACAGCATCTCCGAATTGGTCCAAAAAGTTCAATAACTTCAAGATTCTAGCAGTACCACACATACAGAGGATGACGTGACGCAACCAGACGACTATGCGGATTCATTCCCACCAGAGGTAGAAAACACTGAACTACGTGCCCTCTACCGTTTACTTCAAGCTTCCAAAACTAAAAGACTTGACATCAAACTTTCGGAAGCCTACACTGGTCAACGCAATCACTGAACAGTTGACCAATGGCTCGCAAAAACGCGCATGTATTTTGATACTGTTAACCTCACTAAAGGCAAACAGATCGCCTTAGCAGCCTCCCTCCTTAAGAATACAGCTTTCCTATGGTGGCAAAGACGCTTAAAGGACGGCAAAAGTGTGTTAACATGGGAACGTTTTGAACACGTGCTCCGTAAGCAGTTCATTCCTGCCAATGCGGACTTCCAAGCACGATCAAAACTCCGACAGTTGGAGTAAACAGGCTCCCTGTCTTCCTACATCTCTCAGTTCACCACATTGGTGCTGGGAGATTGATGGTTTAATTGAGGATGATTGCCTTCATGCTTTCATCTCAGGCCTAAATTCCTCGTTACGCATTGATGTCCTTAAAGCAAACGTCACCACCACAGCTGGCGCTATTGCTTACACAGAACGCATTACAGATTTCCAAAACACAGGGAAGCAGAGTACTATGGCCAAAGGTGCTCGCCCTCAAGATAACACCAGGTTTCGAAAAAACTCCGGTAATCAAGGTCAGCGATAGTCTCAAGATCCCCCGAAGACTCAGAAATCATATGCTGGATTCCAACAGAAGCACTCCTCCAAGGATCGCGCCTCTTCTTCTTCACAAAGTCATTACCGACATCCCCAACATAAAGGTGCAGCCACTGACAAGAAGAACAACTCCAGCACAAAAGGACTTTGTACCATCTGTACAGGCGACCATAGATGGTTCGATTGTCCCAAGTGACCAAAGCAAAATTCCAATATGCAACCTAGCACTTCTCAAACAGAAGATGCTACCCCAGCACAAGACAAGAAAGGCAAAGCTGTTTGAATGGCAAATACCATCCACCTGAGCCTTGCCAGCAACCCCGAACCTTCCCTGGCCACTCAAGTACTTTGTGTTCAAGGATCGATTCGTGGAACAACGGTCACTATCCTCATCCACAGTGGCTGCTCTCATAATTTCCTAGCTAGTTCTATGGTCGACAAACGTTGGTTGACCACTAGTCCTAGTCTCATGGACTATCAGATTGAACTCGCAAATGGAACGACTTTCTTGTGCAACACCAGGATCAAAAACTTGTCTTTTCGCATCCAACATTATACGGATAAGTTGAACTTCGACATCATGCCTCTTTCTCGGTACGATGTCATACTCGGACAACAGTGGCTCTACGACTATGATCCATCAATCAGTTTTCGCAGCCATACTATCCAGTTTGTCCACCAGGGAAAACTTATTGAGCTAACTCGTTCTAGGGACTCTCCTTCAACCCTAGTTGCCTCTGTCCTACAAGTAAAGAAGTGCATTCGTAAACGTCAAGTAAAGACTTCACTTCTATTGGTTACGGCAGTAGAGGAGACACCAACAAAGGATCCTCCTGAATACCTCAACCAACCTTTTTTCCAGCCCTACTTGGATATTTTTCCACAGGAATTGCCAAAGCAGTTACCACCTCGACGACCAATGGATCACCCAATCGAACTTATTCTCGGCAGTAATCCACTGTCGAAACCTCCTTATCGGGTTTCTTCCACTCAAAATGAAGAAATCCAAAGACAGCGGACCGAGCTACTCGACAAAGGTCACATTCGGCCCAGTCGCAGCCCTTTCGGATCTCTTGTACTACTTGTGGAAAAAAAGAATAAGTCAATGCGCCTCTGCATCGACTATCGAGCCCTCAACAAGCTCACTATAAAAAACAAGTATCCATTGCCTCGGCATCGATGACCTCTTCGATCAACTTCTACATGCAACACAATTCTCAAAGATTGATCTTAGTTCAGGTTATCATCAAATTCGCATACGAGAAGGCGATGAGTACAAGATAGCTTTTCGAACAAAGTATGGACACTATGAATGTTTGGTCATGCCTTTTGGGTTAAACAATGCCCCGGCCACATTCATGACACTAATGAATGACATCTTTAGGCCTTTCCTCGATAAGTTCGTCATCGTTTACCTCGATGACATCCTCGTTTTCAGCAGATCCCTTCTTGAGCACAGACAACATCTTCACCAAGTTTTTGAAGTTCTCCGCGCAAATTCTCTCTACATCAACATTGAGAAGAGTGAGTTCTTCAAGACCCAACTCGAATATTTGGGACATGTTATTTCAACTCAAGGCATCTCTATGGATCCCAAGAAGGTCAAGGTAATCTGAAACTGGCCTACTCCTAAGAATGTTCAAGTTGTCCGCTCTTTTCTCGGATTGGCAAACTTCTACCATACAAAGGTCTATCAGTTTTCCGAAATCGCAGCTCCTATGTCCAAATTATTGAAAAGCACAGCAGTTTTTCAGTGGCTTCCCGAAACAGAGTATAGTTTCCAACAACTCAAGCAAGCACTCACTACCACACCAGTTATGGCTATTGCTGACCCAAACCTTCCATTTGAGGTCATGACCGACGCTTCCGACATCGCTACAGGAGCAGTCTTGATGCAAGAAGGCAGAGTTATTGCTTTTGAAAGCCATAAACATTCTGATATCCAAACCCGATACCCGGTTTATGATAAGGAGTTTCTTGCCGTTGTACATGCTTATCGCTCTTGGAAACATTATCTCATGGGAGCCGACTCTGTGGTCAAGACGGACCATCACTCTCTAAAGTATATCTTTACTCAGCCAGTCATGAACGCTCGACAAGCACGCTGGGTTGAGTTTCTGGCCAACTTTCACATGACCATTGAGTACATTCCAGGCCTACGCAATGTAGTTGCAGATGCTCTCAGCAGGTTAACTCTAGCATTAGCTATGGTAATCTCTACATTATCTGTGGATGTTCCGAATTCATTCAAAGGAAAGTATTTCAATGATAAAGACTTCGGCACAGCAGTACAAGTTCTTTCAAAAGATCAACCTTCGACTTCCGAACAGAAGATTTTCTCATCCTATTCTTATACGGACGACCTTCTGTATTATCAAGATCGCGTCTGTGTACCACATGACAAGGATGTTCGACATCTTTTGTCAAAAGAGCATCATGTAGTACCTTATGCTGCCCATCCAGGCATCAACAAGACTTATCGGTTACTCAGTGCAACATACTATTGGCCTCAGATGAAAAGCAACGTCATCAAAATGGTTACATCTTGCTTATCTTGTCAACAAATGAAAGCAAGCCGACGACTTCCAACAGGACTTCCCTCCTCCTCCTTCCTCCTCTCTCTCTTCCTTCACCCATGCTCTTACACCTTCTTCCTCTCCCACTCCTATGCTTTCCTAAACCCTTAAACTCCATGATCTACGAGGGAGACGAGTTCTCCACCATGTACTCTACTCTGAACCTTGGATCCTCCTTCTAACCCTGGACTCCTTCTAAACCTTGGATCCTCCTTCTAAACCCTGGAACTCTTTCTAACCCTGAACTCTTTCTAAACCCTGGAACCTCCTTCTGAACCCTTAAACTCCTCCTAAACCCTACAACCCCCAATGAAGGCGAAAGCCTTCATTACCCCAACAACGATGGTTTACGTGCCTTTTACACATGCTTGCACTTTGTTTGCTTACCACACTTAAGCCTACGTCTCTCACCGGGAGGTCCTAAGCTACACATATACTACAACGACAATCCCAACATATCTGTAGGTGACAAAAAGCCTCGGAACCCTGCAACATAGAATCACCCATCTCTTCCTACGAAAGCAGTAGGAAAGAGCAAACATTTGGCGCCGCTGCCGGGGAGACTAGCGTCTCAAGTCGTGAGTAAACATACGTAGGTATGTGTAAAACAAGTCACTACTTCAAACTTTCACGAACATAACACTCAAGGGCAAGGAGAGTAAATTTTTTTTTCCAAATCTAGCCAAACATATCAACCCCAAACATCCACTTGGGGTTACTACCTTAAGAAATTTTCTTAATTTCTTAAAAAGAAGCCACATGATATACAATCAGGCTAAATAGTGGACACGGATGCGTAGAGCTTTGAATTTTGATCATTTTACTTTTTTACAGAAAGGCAAACCGAGCTCTCCATAAAGAGTTATGGCTCGGGAAGAGTTTAGGGTTAAACCCTAAACCTAAAATCCAATCCTATAAAAACCTACTCCATCCCCCCTCATTCTTCATCTTTCACTTTTTGCCTCCATTCTCTTCCTCATTCCGAGCCCCACGCAAGACACTCCTCCCTCTCCATCGACCACCCCCTTACTCCTATCCTCGCCATGTAAGTGACACATCGAGCCCTTCTCGCAGCGATGACCTAGCCTTCCACCCACCGTCCATTGTTCTGCAACAATCCCGTTACATCAAGAAAGACTTGGAGAGCGTTCAGGTGACCACTTCTCCTTGCTTTTCAATTTCCGTCTTTCAGTTTTTTTTTGCTCTTTTACCCCTCCCCCCCCTCCACCACCACCTCCCCCTCCCCCCCTCCCCCTTCACCACCACCTGCCCCTCTCCCCCTCCCGCTCCACCACCATCTCCCCCTCTCCCCCTCCCCCTTCATCTCCCCCTCCTCCACCTCCCCCTCTCCCCCTCCCCCTCCACCACCACCTCCCTCTCTCCCCCTCCCCCTCCACCACCCCCTCCCCCCCTCCCCCTTCATCTCCACCTCCCCCTCCTCCCTCCCCCTTCTCTCTCTTTCTCTCTCTCTCCCTCCACCTTCTCTCTCCTTTCTCTCTCCTCTCTCCCCTTTTTCCCCTCTCTCTCTCTCTTCTCTCTCTCCACCTCCCCCCCTCACTCTCTCCTCTCTCCCCCTCGTTCTCTCCCCACCCCCTCTCTCTCTCTCTCACTCTCTCCTCTCTCCCCCTCATTCTCTCCCCCCTTACGCTCGACCCCTCCACCCCCCACCCCCCCCTCTCCTCTCTCTCCCCCTTACCCCCTCCCCCTTACCCCCCCCTCTCTGTAAACCCCCACTCCCCGCCGTCGCCCCGCGCAGTGCCCTCCCCGCCCGCGGCGACCGGCCGCCCGCCCGCGCAGCGCCCTCCTATGCTGCCCCGCCACCCCACGCAACCCCGCCCCGCCCCGCCCCGCCCCGCCCCGGCCCCTCCCCGCCCGCGACAGCGACGCCAACCCCGTGGCACTGCTTTGCAGCACCGCCCCTCTCCCCTCCAGCGCCCTCCCCGCCCGCGGCGACCAGCCGCCTGCCCGCGTAGCGCCCTCCTACGCCGTCCCGCCACCCCGCGCAACCCCGCCCCGGTCCCTCCCCGCCCACGGCGGCGACGCCAACCCCGCGGCACTGATTTGCAGTGCCGCCCCTCTTCCCTCCACACCCTCCCCCCGGCGCTCGCACCCGCACGCCCGCGGCGCGGTGCCACCGGCCGCCCACCCCGCCCCCCAACACCTTCCCCTCGCTACGCACCCCGCCCCCTCGCTGCGCACCCCCCCGTCCTCTCTCCCCTCACCCCCCTCGCCCCTCTCCCACGCCCCCCTCTCCTCTCTCCCCTCGCCCTCCCCTCTCTTCGCACCCCCCCCGTTGCAAAAAAACCCCCCTGCGCGAACCCACCCCCCCGAGCGCCGCCGTCGGAACGCCCCCCCAGCACCCCAAAAAAAAGAAAAAGAAAAACCTAACCTAAAACTAACCTTAGGTTAGTGACTAACTGCAGTTAGGTTAGTTGGATAACCTAGGTTAGGTTAGGTTAGGTTAGTTAACCCTAGGTTAGTTAGTTAACCTCAGTTAGATTAGTTTACGTAGGTTAGGTTAGTAGTAACTGAAGTTAGGTTAGTTTAGTTCACCCTCAGTTAGTTAGACTAGGTTCGGTTAGATTACCCTCAGTTAGGCTAGACTAACTCTTTCGTTAGTAACTAACTACAGTTAGTTAAACCTCCCAGTTATAGTAACTGGGAGGATCTAGGTTAGTTCCCTTAACTAGAATCACTTGGTTTCAACCCCTCAGTTGGAGCTAAAGTCCATTCACACCACAATTAGGACCCCCCAAACGTCAAAATTACCCCTCCTTTAACCCCTCGAAACTGATCCGTTTGGGACCCAAACTGAACCCCGTTTGAACCCAAATTTCACACACGGAAACAACACGTTACGGGGTATTTTTCCAGCCCATTGCACACCATTTCGGCATCCCGAGCACACGTTCATTCGTGGCCCCGTGTGGGCCTCATTTTGCACAAATTCACTCGTATTTTCACGCCGTGACCTCCGATTAACGATCCGTCTGCACCGGCACATTTCCCTACACATGTAGGACAATCTTAGGCACATTATTAACACGACGGTCCCTACACAAACTAACATCACTCTAACTCTCCTAACAACACCACATCCACAAACGCCCTTGGGGTAGCGACACCCTTGGCAAATCACGCACAATCTGCATGCAGTTACGTTTCGGCCAATGACTTCGACTCCAACGCTCGCCCCATCTGCAACTAACTCCACTGCAACAACCGCCCCCACCAATCCTCTACCCCGAATCCCCCCCTGAGATTCAACAACTTCCTTTAACTCCTCCACGCCCCAACATGGCTGGACACCGTCATGAGCATGATGGGGATATCGAGCTCGATGCCGAGGCTGACAACTTCTTCAATCGCCGAAATCACAACAATCAAGGCCGACGCCCCTTGGGAAAACTGGAACTTCCCAAATATAATGGTCGGGGAGACCCAGCTCGCTTCCTCCAGCATTTTGATGCCGCATGTCGAGCAGGTGGTGATCAATCCCATGAAACCAAGGTGGCTTGGTTTCCAATGGCCTTAACTGATGAGGCATCAGAATGGTACCTCGACCTTCTCGTGGAAGAACGTGCCACATGGGACCTACTTCAAACCGAATTCAAACGTCGCTTTCAAATGGAAAGGCTACAAGATGATCCCGCTCTCCAACTCAGCAAGATTGAACAAGGCCGGAGGGAAGATGTACGCACATACCTGGGAAAGATGAAGAGATTGATCGCCAAATGTGACCCACGCCCAGATGCAAAGTACCTCACGGCATGGTTCATAGCAGGTCTACGAAAGAAAATCCGCAAGGATATGAAAAAGATAAGTAGCTATGAAACATTCAGTGCTGCTCATGCGGCAGCCATTGACATCGAAGATGGCATGACAGATTCAGACACTAGCAGTGACGATGCCAGATCAAATACACGAGATAAGCGTTCGAAAAAAGGTAAATCAAAGGACACTGCCGAAACATCCAATGAAGATCGCCTCGAGGCCATGACCTTGAAGCTGAAAGAAGATATGATGTAGGCCATGGATCAAAAACTCCACTTGTCTCAGCCGCCAACTCAAACATATCCACGGCGAGAAAATGTCTGGTGCCCACACTGCTTGGCAAATCGTACAGCAAATGAATGCTCAGTCCTAAGAGCAAGGATCACTGCACAAGCAAATCCACCGCCACGGTTGTGGTGCCATATCTGTGTCGTCGGCCGCCATGATGAGACCAGTTGCATCTTCAACACGTGCAACAATCCGCCTCGACCACCACAATACCAAGTGGCACCCATGCCAGTATACAGGCAACCGGCACTTGCACAAGCGCCACCAGCTCCGAGACTAAATCCTGTTCCCGTTCGGACACAAATCCCACAACTACTCAGGAATCCGAATCCACGACTGTATCCAAGAGCACCAAATCTAGCTCCTCAGGCAGTTCCCATACATCAATTACAAGCCAAGGAAGTAGACTCGCTATTTGAGTATGAAGCAGAGTACCCAGTGTACTATGTAGAAGGTGCAGAGGGTCTAATACCAGTCTATGCAAATCAAGTGCGACCCAACACATTTCGAGCACCAATCAAGTGTTACGGTTGTGGAGAAAATCATAGGATCGCAGAGTGCCCTCATCGTGGTAGCCCAGCCACTTTCCAACCGCTCTGCAGAGATTGTGGCATAGGACATGCCTGTATGGATTGTCCCATGAAAAATAAGATCCCAGAACAAACAGAGGTTAAGCCTGACATCCCCATCGTTATCATTGGGGTAGACCATCAAAGTCTGGGTCCGGCAAGTCTACGGTCACAGCCTATCAATGTAATTACACGCCAACAGAAAGAGGCCACGAAGGACCCTATCATTCCAATCCAACCGAAGCGACTTCTGAAAAAGAAAGCACAAGTGCCCCCAGCTCCGCCAAGCAATGAGCAGCCAAGTTCATCCACATCAACTCCCGAGCCTCGAATAAAAGAAGCTCCATTCCCGAATGCAGAGGTAGAGAAGGCTCGTTTTCAGGTACTTCAGCAATGGATCCAAAATGAACAAGCTCAATTTGAGGCTCAGAAACAAGCTCAAGACCCACTAAATGACTTGGCCCCACAAAGTATTGATACTGTACTCGAGCCTTTGTTCCAACAACAGACTCCACAACAGAATGTACCGCCACGTCAACTTGAAGGAGCTGCACTCTCTAGCATCCTGAGTTGCCCTGTATCAATTCCCATCGGAATCCTCTTACGGAATTGTCCCAATCTCTGGGAGAGTTTCAAAGGATGGATTGAACTCGCAAATCCCCCTCCACCTATGAACGACATTGAAGATATCCCTGTGCGGATGGGTGAGAGAGATGACATACGCAACATCAATGTGCCTTTGATCCACAAGGCATATAATGAAGTCCAAGCCATAGTGGATGGTGGAGCAGGTGTCAATGTCCTATCAAAGGAGCTCTACGAAGAATGGGGTCTCCCACCAATGCAAAAGGATAATTTCAACATATGCCTTGCTGATGATTCACGGGCTAAACCCTTGGACATAGTGAATGGCGTGTCCACAAAGATCGCAGGAGTCCGCTTTTCCCTTCAATTCCTCCCCAAAAAATCCTATCAAATCTTACTGGGACGTCCTTGGTTACGGGAAGCATCAGTCCTCCATGACTGGGGAACGGATAGATTGACAATCCAAAATCGTGACACTACAGTCAGGGTGAATGTGGGGACAGGAGCTATTAAACCAATTGTTCCTAGAGCATTGGATGACACATCTTCCATGACAATCTCGAGCAAATCAGCTCCCTTGCAACAGCATGCCATAGCAGGTGACTCACAAAGCAATGTCAATAACTGGATACAAACATTGGCAACCATCGACAATTGCCATTCATTAGACCCCATCTTCTCACAAATAGATGTTAACGCACTACAGGTCGATCCTCCACCGACACATGAAGAACCAATCGATCTAAAGATGCCATTCTTTATGGCTGACCTCGAATGGGATAATGAACCTGAAGAAGGTACCCATACCAATGATGACTCAGATTTTCCTTGGGACCTTGAAACAGAGGCTGCGAATGCTGAAATTGAAGATCAAATCTTTGATAATGACCTAGCCATTCTGCATGCCCTAATGGCAGTTGAGCTCCCAAAAGTTGAACCTCCACAGTTGAATAACAGCAGAAGATCCCGCAAGAAAGCTGCCGGAGGAAATCGCAGAAAAGCCAAGGCCGAGCACTTCAATGAATTCAAACGAGTCCAAACAAGGATTGTCGAATTGTACCTTGCAAAGGTAGTTCCCACAAAATCAAAACCACCACCTCTTGAATGGTCCCCTGAGGGACTACAAGGAGTATGTGCAGCACATGAACCCTTACTTGGAAACACCTTACCAGTGGAAAAGTTACCCCACAGTTCCCAACGTAAGAAGTTTCGGAAATATAAGCCACATGTGCGGATGAAGCTCGATCAAGAGACTTCAGAAAAAGAAAGAAAAGAAGAGCCTAACAAATTACTCAATGCAACTATGCCACCCAGTACACATGTCACCTACCAGGCTAGTTCAACCCCATCAGAGGCCGATCTTCGAGAAGTTCCGGAATACTTTAAGAATTATACAAGTGGCAGTGCACCAATAGCAATGCCAAGACCAATCAGAGAATCTGAAGTTCAAGAAACCGATAGCATTGGAGAAACTCCAATCTATGAGGGACCGGCAAAAACACGCACAATAAACCTCGCCCTTGAAGGGGAGGAAGAAAAATTGGTTTTCATTGGGAAATAGCTCCATCAAGAAGATGAAATCAAACTCAAAGACCTCCTAATGGAATACCGTGACTGCCTAGCATGGTCATACAAAGAGATGAAAGGAATTTCACCAGAAGTGGCAGTTCACACGATCCCTATAAGGGAAGATGCTCACCCTAAGGTATGTGGACCTTATCGTACAAATCCTAAATATGGCACCATGGTTTATGACGAGCTGGAAAAACTCCTAGATGCCGGATTCATCTACGAGATAGAGCACACTGATTGGGTTTCACCCATTGTCATTGTGCCTAAACGCAACAAGAAGCTCAGAATATGCGTAAACTTGAAAAATGTGAATGCCACCACAATTAGGGATCACTACCCCCTACCCTTAACAGAAACAGTGTTGGAAAAGGTGGCAGGATCCGAAATATATAGCTTCTTGGATGGCTTCAGTGGCTATAACCAAGTGCAAATTGCTCCTCAAGACCAATCAAAAACAACATTTGCTACAGAATGGGGTATTTTTGCATATAGAGTCATGCCATTCAGCCTTTGTAATGCCCCAACCACATTCTAGCGAGTCATGTTCACAGCTTTCAAGTCATTTTTGAATAAGTTTTTACAGGTGTTCCTGGATGATTTGTGCATCCATTCAACCAAACAGGACCACTTCAAATGTCTGGAAGAAGTACTAATCAAATGCAGGGAGTATGGCATCTCCCTAAATCCAACAAAATGCCAGTTCATGGTCACCCACGGAGTTGTTTTGGGACACATCGTCTCTCAACATGGGATTGCAATTGACATGGACAAAATCAAAATCATCATGGAATTGCCTCCTCCTACAAATTCCAAAGGTGTACAGGTCTTTATGGGACATGTCGGCTATTATAGAAGATTTATATTGCGGTATGCCATGATAGTTAGACCACTTTACAAATTATTAGTGGAGTTCTTATGGACCGAAGAGTGCAACCAAGCCTTTGAGCTTTTAAAGTGGCACCTAATCATAGCACCCATCCTTATATCTCCCAATTGGGATATTGATTTTCATGTTCATACTGATGGATCCAAGTATGCAATTGGGAGTGTGCTTTGTCAACCTAGTGAACATAAGAAAGACTACCCTGTCTACTTCGCCAGTCGACAACTCAATGATGCAGAGATCAACTATACAACCACAGAAAGAGAAGCCCTAGCAATGGTGTATAGTGTAAAGAAATTTCGGCACTATCTACTTGCAAATGATTTTGTCTTCTACACCGACCATCAAGCATTGCTTTATCTTGTGAACCGTCCGTGTACCACCGGAAGAATAACCAGATGGCTCCTCTTGCTGCAAGAATTCAACTTCAAAATCGTGGTCCGCAAAGGTGCCCAACACTACATTGCCGATCACATATCTCGAGTCAAGACAGGAAAAGAAGCCACTGGAGTAGAAGACGACTTACCAGATGCCACACTATTTCAAATAGATGCTGTTCCAGAATGGTGTGGAGATATCATTGGGTACTTGATGGCAGGAAGACCACCCCCTGACATGAAAGCAGTAGATGCCAGAAAATTGATTCTAAAGGCTGCACCCTATCAACTCATTGTTGAGATATCGAGCTCCACTCGCGATATGCCAGGGTGACCGTTGTGTATTTATGTCACCGACTTGTTAGCTGGAGATGCGGTTGGTACACCGCTCACGAATAATAGCTGGATGACAGCTATCCTTATCTACACTAGTTCGTGGCTCAGTTAGTATGCCATCTTAGTTAGTTGAGTTTGGTTTGAAACCCACATATAGGGTTCTTCTATTTCTTTGTACTTTAGTTCTTTTGGCTTTCACAACTAAGAAGAGGAAAACTGTTTTCAGCCTCCACCTTCGTGTGTATTCCCCCATTGTGCATGTGAGAAAGCCACAAGTGAGACTCCTTCCCTCTCTCCCACATCCTTCACATGGTATCAGAGCCTTGTTCGTGGTAAGGAGCTCAAGAAAGCAAGCCAAGTTCGTGGTGTCCTGGTAAGAGGACCAGTGTTGCTTTCCTATTTTGAGTTTGGGAGCAAATCTCTGCAGGTAGCACAGCCAGAAGTGCAGGAGTGCACTGTTTCAGATTGAGACGCCCTTCGCGGTGTGGCGAGAGCGTAGTATATGCTGCGGGTAAGGGCAAAGCCCATGGTGACTTTATTTTTTTGATTTGAGGCCGTTTCGGGGCCGGTTTTGAAGGCGGAAGTTCTTCGCAGGCACTCAAAAAAAGGCCCTGTTTTTGGTTGTGCGACCACTGCGCGGCTGGTCGGTGGAAAGGTGCCACAGAAATTGCATCGTATGCCTGTGTGCAGAGATATTGGGAGTTGCAGATTCATGCCTGTTGCCTGTTGATGCAAAATCGTCACTAGGAAGTGACTGTGTGGTGAAATACCACTTTCGTCAGTTTTACAGATCTGCCCGTGTGAGGCAAAAGCTGTGTTTTTTGCAGTGACATAATATTTTGCAGTGTTCTGTAATGGCATCTGATTCTCTTTCACAGATTGTCACTGAAAAGCTTGACAAGAACAACTTCCAGGCATGGAAGTTTAGAATGACGAATTTCTTGATGGGAAAAGGCTATTGGGAATTCATTACAGGAAATAAAGAAGAACCTGTTCTTCCTAATGTTCCCAGTCAACAAGAAATGCAAGCATTCAAAGGATGGCATGAGAGAGCCAGGAAAGTTATGTACTGGCTGTCTATCAGTATTTCGAACTCCATGATTGTGCATATTCAGGATGCAAATACGCCAAAGGAGGCATGGGATACTTTGGCAAAAATGTATAGCACAAATACGCAAGCCAGGAAAATGCAACTCAAACAGGAGTTGCACAATGTGCAGAGAGAAAATTTGAGCATAAATGACTACCACATGAAAGTGAAGAAAATTGCAGATGCACTTGCTTCCATTGGGTCACCAGTGGATGATGATGATTTGGTTTCTGTGACCTTGAATGGTCTAGGAAAGGATTATGCACAGTTCCGGACATCCATTGCCATCCGTGAAAAATTTCCTGATTTTGAGGAGCTGATTGCTCTTCTAATTTCTGAAGAGCAGAGAAATGGTGGTGCATCTTCTTCAGCAGGAACTTCAAAAGAAACTATCTTCTACTCAAATGCTGGCAGAGGTAGAGGCAGAGGTAGAGGAGGCCGATCTGCAGGCCGTGGTAGAAATCAAAATATGCAGCAAACGCAAGAAAACCAGTCCTATGCAGGAGGACGTGGTAATTCTAGAGGCAGGGGGAGCCAAAGAGGCCGTGGTGGATGGCAGAGAAGCCAAAATGCAAACAGCAATGTTGAATGCTACTATTGTGGCAAAATGGGTCATATGGCTAAGGACTGCTACAAAAAGCAGAATGACATTATGAATGGAAAATTGCAGCAAGGCATTTATGCATCTTCTAGTAGGCAGGGTGATGACAGAAATGAGCATCTTTTTATGGTGCAGCATATGACCAATTCTGTGACAAGTGCAGAAGAACAAAATGATGTGTGGTATGTTGACTCAGGTGCATCAAACCACATGACAGGTCATGCAGAATGGATGCAAGATGCAAGGAAAATGGAAAAGCCAGGATTTGTGGAGACTGGTGATGATACTGCACATCCTATTGTGCAGATTGGCAAAATTCCTTTGTCTATGCAGGATGGGAAAAAGAAATACTTGTCTGATGTATTTCATGTCCTGAACATCACCAAGAACCTGGTTTCTGTTGGTCAAATGGTTGAGCAGGGCTTGCAGGTCAGATTTAATCCTCATGGATGCTTTGTTGAGGATATGAAAAATAATGGTCGCTTGATAGCAAAAGGAAAGAAGAAGGGCAAGTTGTTTACGTTGGATGCAAACATGCCTGAATTGAGTGCAGCAATGTTTGCACATGGGACCGGTGGAGTTGCAGATATTGATATTTGGCACAAACGCATTGGTCATGTTAATATACAGCGACTTAAATCAATGCAAGCCCAAAATATTGTTGCAGGATTGCCAAAATTCAAGGTTGCAGAAATGCACAAGGTTTGTGAAGCCTGTCAATTTGGGAAACAGGCAAGGAAACCTTTTCCTAGGCATGTTCAAGAGAGTAAAAAGCCATTGGAATTAATCCACTCTGATGTGTGGACTACAAAAGCTGCATCTATTGGAGGCTGTCACTATTTTGTCACATTTATTGATGACTTCAGCAGAAAACTGTGGGTGTATTTTATGAAAAAGAAAAGTGAAGTGTTTGGGCACTTCAAAGCTTTCAAAGCTATGGTTGAAAAAGAAACAGGCCTGCAAATAAAATGCCTAAGGTCAGATGGAGGGGGAGAGTATCTCTCAAATGAGTTTGCAAGGTTCTTGCAGGAGCATGGTATAAAGCAGCAATATTCATGCAGTCATACCCCACAGCCAAATGGAATTGCAGAAAGAAAAAACAGGCATATTGGAGAGGTATCTCGGGCTATGCTAAATGAAAAAGATCTACCAGATTATTATTGGGCTGAAGCAGTTGCTACAACAGTCTATATAATGAACAGGACTCCCACTGTAGCAATACATGGCATGATGCCAGAGGAGATGTATACTGGTAGGAAACCAGATATTTCTCATTTGAAGATTTTTGGATGCATTGCCTATGTCCATGTGCCAGATGAGTTGAGGTCCAAGTTGGATCCAAAAGCTGAGAAGTGCGTCTTTATTGGTTATTCTCTGCAGCAGAAAGGGTATAGATGTCATAACCCTTCTACACGTAAGTTCACAGTGAGCAGAGATGTTGTTTTTTATGAGATGAGCAGCTGGTATAAACCAGTAAATGTGATGATTGATGTAGATGCACAAAATGGTAATGCTGCACATAATGCACAGCAGCAATCACAAAATATCAGTGGACCTAGAGTGTCCTCTACCAGTGGTTCACATACTTCGCCATGGACAGGCAGATTGAGATCAGGAGAATCCCCTCAAAGCAATGCAGAGAGTGGTACGCAGGTATCACGAAAAGGAAAAGAGAAGGTAGATCAGCCCATGTTTGATGTGAATGCAGGCCACTCTTGTGTGGATGGTGAATCCAGTGGCTCAGAGCAGAGCATTGATGATGAGTTGGGTATTCCTTCTACTGTTACACCTGGAGTAAGGAAGACCAGGGATGTTTTGAGAGCACCTGGAAGTGAGCCTATTTTGTGTAGGTCTACCAGGGTTAGGTATCCTATGGATAGGCTGAAATATGATGGATTTACAGCCATTCACTATGCCTATATGGTCAAAGTGATGCAGGAACCAGAACCCACTTCTTTTGAGCAAGCCATGGGAAATGAAAAATGGGAGAAAGCCATGGATGAAGAAATGGATGCCTTGGATGCTAATGCTACATGGGAATTGGTGCCTTTGCCTAAAGGCAAGAATGCAATTATTGTAAGTGGGTTTATAAGATCAAGCACAATGCAGATGGTTCTGTGAATAGATACAAGGCAAGATTAGTTGTCAAGGGGTATGCACAGACATATGGCATTGATTATGAAGAAACTTTCAGCCCGGTTGCAAGGATGGCAACCGTAAGAGCAGCCATTGCTATGGCTGCATCAAAGGGATGGTCTTTACATTAGATGGATGTAAATAATGCCTTCTTGCATGGTGATTTGCAAGAAGAGGTCTTTATGGAGCAACCAGCAGGTTATGTTCATGCCATTCATCCTGAGTTTGTCTGCAGGTTGAAGAAAGCCTTGTATGGCTTGAAGCAAGCACCTAGAGCATGGTCTGACAAGATAGGACAGTATCTTGTCACTATTGGCTTTCAGATTTCCAAGGCAGATTTCTCACTCTATGTGAGAAAAACAGAGAAAGGGATTATGCTGCTGGTCATTTATGTTGATGATTTGATCATCACAGGTGATAGTGATGAAGATATCCTTCATGTGAAAATGCTACTGAGGCAGAAGTTTGAGATGAAGGATTTGGGAGAGCTGCGTTATTTCTTGGGCATTGAGGTGATTAGATCACCAAGTGGGATACAGCTCTTGCAGAGGCAGTATGGACTGGACATGCTATCCAAATATGGGATGACAGGCTGTAAGCCTATTTCAGTTCCTTTGGAGCAGAATGTGAAGCTGAGCGCAGATGCAGGTGAGCTTCTGGAGGACCCTACTATGTACAGACGCGTAGTAGGAAGTTTGATTTACATGACTATTACCAGGCCAGATTTGAGCTATGTTGTTGGGTTGGTAAGTCAGTTTATGCAGGCTCCAAGGAAACCGCATTTGGATGCGGCTAGACGCATACTCAGGTATGTGAAGTCCACATTGCAGTATGGACTATTTTATGAGGCTAGGGTTCAGATACAGTTGCATGGATACACTGATGCTGATTGGGCTGGTAGCATTTCAGATAGATGATCTACCAGTGGATATGTGTTCTCTTTTGGGAGTGCTGCAGTCACTTGGAGCAGCAAGAAACAGCCTACAGTTTCCTTGTCGAGCACAGAGGCTGAGTACAGGGGTGCAGCAATGGCTGCATGTGAGGTAGCTTGGTTGCATAAGCTACTCTATGATATGCATCAGTCTACAGATGGGCCAGTTGTCATTTATTGTGACAACATGAGTAGTATACATTTGGCAAAGAACCCAGTCTTTCATGCCAGAACAAAGCACATTGAGGTGCATTATCACTATGTGCGGGAGAAGGTTTTACTAGGTCTTATTGATCTAGTTTATGTCAGCACAGAGGATCAGGTAGCTGACATCTTCACGAAAGCATTGGGCGCAGAGAAGCTGCGCAAGTTCAGAGACCTGCTTGGTGTGCAGGAATTGGGATTGAGCTCGAGGGGGAGTGTTGAGATATCGAGCTCCACTCGCGATATGCTAGGGTGACCGTTGTGTATTTATGTCACCGACTTGTTAGCTGGAGATGCGGTTGGTACACCGCTCACGAATAATAGCTGGATGACAGCTATCCTTATCTACACTAGTTCGTGGCTCAGTTAGTATGCCACCTTAGTTAGTTGAGTTTGGTTTGAAACCCACATATAGGGTTCTTCTATTTCTTTGTACTTTAGTTCTTTTGGCTTTCACAACTAAGAAGAGGAAAACTGTTTTCAGCCTCCACCTTCGTGTGTATTCCCCCATTGTGCATGTGAGAAAGCCGCAAGTGAGACTCCTTCCCTCTCTCCCACATCCTTCACACTCATTGCAGGACAACTGTACAAGATGGGCAAGGACCAGATATTAAGACGATGTGTAATGCCTCATGAGATCCTACCAATCCTGAGTGAAGTCCATGAAGGCATTGCAGGAGGACACTTCCAAGGGGAAGCCACAGCAAGAAAAGTTCTCCTCGTAGGCTACTGGTGGCCAACACTATGGGCAGATGCCTATGAATATGTAAAAGGTTGTGATGTATGCCAACAAACTATTAAACCACAACACAAAGACGTCAATCCCCTAACAACAGTTGTTGCACAACAACCATTTGAAAAATGGGGGATTGACTATGTGGGTCCCATACATCCAGCAGCAAAAGGAACACAGGCTCGCTACATCATTGTGGCCACTGATTACTTTACAAAATGGGCTGAAGCTAAAGCAGTCAGAAAGGCAGATGCCAAAAGCACAGCAAGATTCTTATATGAACATGTGATCACCCGATTCGGATGCCCCATTGAAATTGTGTCAGATAGAGGCACACATTTTGTCAATGAGGTAATCCAAGAACTCTTGTCTGGCTTCATGGTCATCCATAGAAAAAGCACACCCTACTACCCCCAAGGGAATGGACTAGCAGAATCCACAAACAGAATCATATGCAATATCCTCACCAAGGTAGTAGAACCGCAGCGTTCTGATTGGGCAGAGAAACTGAATGCAGCCTTATGGGCATACAGAACCACATTCAAGGTCAGTACAGGGAACACACCTTTTCAATTGGTGTACGGCCTTGAAGCCGTGGTCCCACTCGAATTTTTAATACCAAGTCTACGCGTCGCAGTAGTACAGGAACGCATGGGTGATCATGAGTCCTTGAAAGAAAGGCTCTGTCAGTTGGAAAAGCATACAGAGACAAGACTAGTCGCTTATCATGCCATGACAACAGAAAAACGTCGAAGAAAGGCATGGTTTGATAGGAATCTGAAAGCTAAAGACATCAAGGAAGGCGACTTAGTCCTGTTATACAATGCCAAAGTACACAAGGGAAAACTGAAGTATCTAGGTCAAGGACCCTACCGAGTATGAAAGATGAATCCCATCGGAGCTGTGCTACTTGAAACACTAGATGGAGTCCAATTCAACACAACAATAAACGAGAGCCGACTGAAGCGCTACTACATCAACACGCGAGCCATCCCCGACAAAAACGAAGATTTGGGAAACCAAGTCTTCCTTAGTTAGGATTAGATTGTATCACGAGCACTCACTTGCATATGTACGTCTTCGCACATATAGGTAGCCTCAATAGATTTTACCTAGAGCTCAGAAGTGATGATGAGTTCTAGCTGCCCTATGAAAATCCCAGCAAAAAAAGGCATATAGTTAGTCCCTACTTAGCTACTAGGTCACGTGCACTCACACGCTTTCCCTTAGACACATAGATGATTGCATGAATAATTGTACCCCACATTTTCATTCCACACTCTCAAAGGATGTATAACCCAAAAAAAAAAAAAAAAAAGGATCTCTCTCCTACACACACACAGAAAGGTCATACAGGCATGCCAATCAATTTAATGATCAATGGTACACTACATGTACATGGATGCAGGTTCAGAAAAGATGCCGCCACTAAAGAGGATGCGCAGAAAGAGCCCACTGCCTCAACCACGGGACCCCCTCCAGAGTTCGCAGCCATCTACATCCTCTCAACCACGGAGACCACAGGCGTTCGTGGTCTAAAGCGATAGCTCCGAAGAAGATTTAGTGCATGTCCAAGCAGAACAAATGCCACCCCAGTCACAGCCGGCCTACACAACCGTTAACAAGGCCCAATCATTGGAACTTGTCTGGCCACCCACATCGACTTATGCTCTTTCCCAGGAAGCAACATCTTACTTGGAGCAACGGGGTCTAGGCAATTTACATGAGAGCCTCAAATCCTTGGAGGACAGTCCTATCATGACCACCTACATCAAGGACTTTCTCCACTCTTACTACTCCAGCAATGCAACGGATGGCAAGTACGGTACAATCACTGTACAACAGAGCCCACTGAACATTATCCTCGATAGTACGGTCATTCAAAGGGCTTTCTCATTGCCAAAACAAGGTGGCCAATACCCTAAACGGTCTGCTGATGCAAAGTTTATCGAAGTACAGTCTCTCCTCACCAAGGGTACCCTGATCCATAGAGATGGCATCTTGCTTCGCACAATCCTTGACCCTCTCCTCAAGGAAGCAGCACAATTTCTATCCACCATCCTGGGAATAAAGAACGGCAAGGAACGCTCCCTTCCACTCCGCACATTTGTTTTGCTGAGTAGGAAGCTAAAACAACAAATATTGCTCTGGATGAGTCTTTGTACAAAGGATCTCCTGTGGCCTTTTCAATAATTTAATTTTTCCTTTACAATGAGTTTAGTACAAATGGGCGATCCAAACATTTGCTTGTTTGAATGTCCTTTTCTATCATGATCACAGAAATGAGCGATCCAAACATTTGCTTGTTCAGAATGTCCTTTCTGTCGTCACTTGTCGCTTGGGTGCCATATTCATTCACTCTCATCTAACAACCACCACCACCTTCACTCTTTCTCGATATTTGAATGGTGTTATCATGGGCATTCTTCATTTGCGCTATCTCCTTCTACTTCCTCCCGGGCGAGCATCTTTGTGAACTCTGTAATGTGCGTAATAATTGGTTGCGGTAATTTTATTTTGTCTTCTACATCATACCCCATGTGCTTCTTTGTTTTCTTTGACCTTGATTTCCAGGATACTATGACTGCCTCTGTGGAAAGTCTTGAAATTGCTTCATGGTTTGGGACCCATTCCTTTTTCAAACAACTACTATACAATGTACTGTTATCTTGGTTCTCCTTCCTGCCCCTTGGCTCATACCATACCGCTGTAAATGTTGTAGCTCTCCCCCGGTCATCCATGCTCACGTCAACTACTTTCGCAACCCAAAACTTCACGTTCTCATGTTCATCATCCGATGGTCAAACTGCAACAAAACAATGGACATCTATGTCTATTTGTGGCATAAACTCTCTCTTCTTGGGTCCACAATATGGACGTGGGAGCAACGATTCAAACTCATTTTCAAAGAGACCACATGTTGGACGCAAGTCATTACCAACATTTGGCCAAAATAAAGGCCGTTCTGCCTTAATATCATCTTCTCGCATTTTTGCAAGGTCCTTTATCAATTGGTAGGTCTTGCTAATTACAACAGTAGTGTGTTCCTTCCAAGAGGGCTTCCAATCAGGAAATCTCCAGAGCATTTCCTCTTTGTATGAAATAAAAGCTTTTAAGCTTTCTATTTCACCTTTGGATTTCTCGCTGAATTCTTTTATAGGAGCCCATGTTGGATGCATTTCTTTGCTCGAGATTGAAGTTAAGAGAGAGTAAGGTTCTTCAGGTTCCCATTTTGTATCAAGAGAATAGTGTTGCCATTGCATCACTGGTTTTTCATCCTTTAAGAAAAATCAAAAATAGTGTGGAGCGCTATGACCAATCAGGGCATCACCACCTTTTTGTATGAAAGGTAGAATAAAGCTCTTCCAATCATACATCCTCTCAACCATTGAGCATATTGTTCCTTCCTTACGGCCACCAACTTGCCTCCCACATTTTCTTATCAAGTCATCCATTGTCTGCATGTCCTTGTGTTTTAGTTCTCTTGAAACTGTGCTAAATACCTGATCGATATCCTCATGTGTGTGCCCAACCAACAAAAACCCAACTTCAATCTCATTGAAGATTCTATGAGCAATTAGCATTGAGCAAAATGCAAAGAAGAGTACATTCTTATTCTCTCATCCGCAATTGTCTGCTTGTATTCTCAAAGTTGCTGGTAGGCGACCTCTCGGGGGGGTCACTCATCATATGTAACCCTATCACGTGAGTTCAACAGAAGGATATTTTTTATTTCTAAAATTTACAGAAATAAATATACATAAGGGACTATTTAAAATATTTTTGGAAAAAATTTACAGATTTGTATAGAAAAGGGGTACATTTTATTAATGAAAAAATTTACAGATAAGGGATTTAAAATATAGGCCTTGAATGCACATGATATAGAGGATTTATACATAGTGACCCCCCTAAGGGCGACCTTTTTCTACATGTACATTGTGAATTGCCTTCATAACGGATGTTACAACTTGATTGCTATCGTGTAGATGCAAGGAATCAATCCATATGTCTGCAAAAAACTTAAATCCGTGCACTAACACTCCACATAAATGTGTCTTTAAAAGGTATTTGCCTTGTAGCTTAGGTGGAGTGTTAACGAATCGAGGTAATGTTGTTGTATTTGATCCATACCATCTACAATAATGCACATGTACTCATTTGGGTGAGAAATAGCTTGCTCCTTCCAAAATGCATATTTTATTCTAGAATGTCGAACAAGTCCATGATGAAATTCTCTCTTTCTTTTGTAAGCTTCTTTTTGTTCTAGAGATGTTGCACTCTCAAGTGCTTGCTTTAGATCATCACAGTCATTGCACTTTGACATTTTTTGCCTCTTTGGGATTTTAACATGTCCAAAGCTTTTTTTCCAAAGAGTATACAAAGTATGAAAAGATGCCGGTGCATGCCCTCTTTGCCTCTGTGTTTCTCCAATAGAGTTAAATACTTCTTTTTTTGTCAAACCTATCGGAAGATGCATTTCTGATAGGTGGGGTTGCGGTAAAGCATTTTCATAAATGTAATCTTTCAAAATTGTTGTTGCCGCAACCGTTGAGGCTCTTGTTTTGGGCCTTCCTATGTTTCCATGAATGTTAAATTTAACTCCATACTTTGCTTTATTAGCCAAATTCCAATATGTGCCATGTGATAATCCTATAATAATGCGATATGCATTATTGCATATACTTTTTCCATTTATAAGAGGCCTTATTTGATGTCCTGAACTTCGCCTTCTCTTATCATTTACAAGAAAGCAAGACAATCTCATGAGTAGGTATTCATTTCTTCTGCTTCCTTTCCTTTGCCAGACATGTTCTCTACAACCCTTGATGTCATGTAAGTTAATGGATCGCATACATGTATGCTTACAGCATGTAGATCGCATTGCTTTTAGCATAACATCTTCATTCATTACTCTTATTCTCTTTGGTTGCTTTTCTGGATCTGCTTGCACTCGTTGTCTTTTCATGCATCTGTATGTCCGTTTTGGGACATTCTGTACATTCTTATTTGGATTTGTGTAGTTCTCCTTGTAAGATTTATTTGTCACGTTGTTTTCATGAGATGTTGCATCCTTGATCTTATCACTCTGACAGTCAAATACTGAATATTCCTTTGTTGATGTCATCCTTGCTTTTGATACATTCGTCAAACTATTTGTAACATTTACAAGTTCACAATCAAAGTCAAACACCGAATAGTCCTTTGTTGATCTCATCCCTACTTTTGATACAATCGTAGAACCACTTGTCACAATGGCATTAGAGTGTCCCGAATGATCTTCAAACTTATCTATTCCTGAGAGAACATCACTCATTGATGCACTTTCTATGGATTTCATAACTCCATAGTCAGTGGTGATAGAGTGTCCAGAATGATCTTCAAACTCATCTATTCCTGAGAGAACATCGCTCATTGATGCACTTTCTATGGATTTCATAACTCCATAGTCTTGAAACTCCTCTACTCCAGAGAGAACATCACTCATTATACTATCGTGCATGATTTCCATAATTCCATAGTTACCTGCTTTGACTCCAAGAACTTTATCAGTATCCATGAAGCCATCCATGATTGACATCTTTGCCCAAGTTCTCAATGTGCATGAACTCATCCACCCCGGATAAGGCATCACTTGTGAAATATTTTTCTTTCTCGGTACCAATGAACTCATCGACTTTTGATAAGACGTCAGTGCTATAGTTGAGTGCATTGGAATCATCCATCTCTGAAGGAATAGAGCTTGGTACATTGGCATATTCTTTCAATTCTTTGATGTTGTAGTATACATTATGTTTATCATTAAAAACCACATGCCGAGTCTTTCCAATCTTTAAAAATTGCATGCTCCATCTCAAATCCTTACCTACCTCATAGTAGGGACCATCCAATGACATTGAGTTATCATCCATACCATCATCAGTAACTTTTTGAATTCTCATCTGCGCAAATGTCCAGTGTTCAACTTGTTCAAATCCCAAGACTTGACCTTCTGCTACATACTTATTTGTAAATGATAACATTTGTAAAATATCTCCCACTCTAAAATCCAAAGATATGCACTTTGTATTCCTGATGACATGTGTTGGATAAGTCTCATCTCTGTCCCATGCAATAAATGCTTTGTTGGAAGTATTATAGGGCATAACATCTCCAAGGATTTCCATATCCCCACACTTATGCTTTAGCTCAACATGTGCACTAAGAATCCTTGATACGATAACCGCCACCTTATCTTCGCCAAGTCTTCTAAAGTGATAAATAGAATTTGGATCACTTTCATGGATTGTAGCAAATGCAACTACTTCTCTTTTACAACATAAAATCACCTCCATCCCCAGAATAAATTTTGTAGCCATCTCCTTTGTGAGTTTCCTTTGCAAACAAGCTGTACAACCATTATAAAGAACATTAGTCTCTTCTCAATAATCTACTTTATTAATGATTTAAAAAGCCAGAACTTGTTTAAAAATTTAATTAGACACTAACCAATAGCAACCGTAAACCAATAACAACCCTAAACCCTAAACCCTAAATCGTAAACCAAAACAACCCTAAACCCTAAACCCTCAACCCTCAACCCTAACCAATAACAACCCTAAACCCTAAACCCTAAACCTTAACTCCCAAACCCTAAACCCTAACCCCTAAACCCAAACCCTAAACCCTAAACCCTAACCCCCTAACCCCAAACCCTAACTCCCAAACCGTAAACCCCAAACCCTAAACCCTAACTCCTAAACCCTAAACCCTAACTCCCAAACCCTAAACCCTAAACCCTAAACCCTACCCTAAACCCCAAACCCTAAACCCTAAACCTTAAACTCTAACTCCCAAACCCTAAACCCTAACCCCCAAACCCTAAACCCTAAATCCTAAACCCTAAACCCTAAATCCTAAACCCTAACCCCCAAACCTTAAACCCTAAACCACCAAACTCTAAACCCTAATTCCCAAACCCTAACCCTCAAACCTTGAACCCTAAACCCTAACTCACCAAACCCCAAATCCTAAACCCAAACCACGAAATCCTAAACCTTAAATCCTATGAGTGTTTTCAAGTAATATCATTTATTTAAGTAATAGTTTTAATTAGAATTCATAAGTAATAGTGGAATTGATAGTTGGGAGGGTGGTAGTGGGAGAAAGGGAGAGTGGGAAAGTGGAGAAAGGGAGTGTGGGAGGGTGGTAGTGGGAGAAAGGGAGAGTGGGAGAGGGAGTGGGAATGGGGGCGGTGGGGGTGGGGGTGGGAGGATGGGGGTGGGAGGATGGGAGTGGGAGTGGGAGAGGGAGTGGGAATGGGGGAGGTGGGGGTGGGGGTGGGGGTGGGAGAATGGGAGTGGGAGTGGGAGAGGGAGTGGGAATGGGGGAGGTGGGGGTGGGGGTGGGAGAATGGGAGTGGGAGTGGGAGAGGGAGTGGGAATGGGGGAGGTGGGGGTGGGGTGAGGGTGGGAGGATGGGAGTGGGAGTGGGAGGGGTGGGGAGTGGGAGTGGGAGGATGGGAGTGGGAGAGGGAGTGGGAATGGGGGAGGTGGGGGTGGAAGTGGGAGGGGTGAGGTGGGAGGATGGGAGTGGGAATGGGGGAGGTGGGGGTGGAAGTGGGAGGGGTGGGGTGGGAGGATGGGGGAGGGAGTGGGAATGGGGGAGGTGGGGGGGGTGGGAAAATGGGAGTGGGAGTGGGAATGGGGGAGGTGGGGGGTGGGAAAATGGGAGTGGGAGTGGGAGTGGGAGAGGGAGTGGGAGGATGGGAGTGGGAGGGAGGTGGGAGGATAAGGGTGGGAGAATGGGAGTGGGAGGATAAGGGTGGGAGAATGGGAGTGGGAGTGGGAATGGGGGGGGAGGGGTGGGGGTGGGAGGATGGGAGTGGGAGTGAGAGGTGGAGGTGGGAGGATGGGAGTGGGTGGGAGAATGGGAGTGGGAGTGGGAGTGGGAATGGGGGAGGTGGGGGTGGGGTGAGGGTGGGAGTGGGAGGGGTGGGGTGGGAGGATGGGAGTGGGAGAGGGAGTGGGAATGGGGAAGGTGAAAGAATGGGCGTGGGCATGGGAGTGAGAATGGGGGAGGTGGGGTGGGAGGATGGGGGTGGGAGTGGGAGTGGGAATGGGGTGGGAGTGGGAATGGGTGGGAGGATGGGAGTGGGTGGGAGAGAGAGAGAAGATAATCTAATAGAGAGGCCAATGGGAGAGGAGATAATGTTATAGAAGGACCAATGAGAGAGAAGCACTTAAAACCCTAGTTTTTCTTATATATACTCTCCTTCTCTCATTGTTTCTCTCATTTCAACAAGGAAGAGCAAGAGGAGAAGCAAAAAGAGGAGGAAGAGCAAAAGCAAGCACAAGCAAGCACAAGCATAGATTTCAACTTTTTTCTAGGTACTTTTTTTAAAATTTGTATTCTTTGAAATTTTATTATAGAGAGAGAACTTAGAGAGAGAAAAGTGAAGGAAAGTTTTTTAGAGAGAGAGTCTTGCTGCCTCGGCAGCAAAAGAGAGAGAGAGAAAGAGAGAGGAGAGAAGGGGGGGGAAAGAGAGGGGAGAGAAAGGGAGGGGGGAGAGAAGGGGGAGGGGGGGGAAGAGAGGGGAGAGAGGGGGGAAGCCGCGAGGGGGTGGAGAGAGAGAGGGGAGGGGGAGGCCGCTGCCACGGCAGCGGAGAGAGGGGGGGAGGGAGGGGAGGGGAGGGGAGAGAGAGGGGAGGGGAGGGCAGGGGAGAGAGAGAGGGGGGGGCCGCTGTCGCGGCAGCGAGAGAGGAGGGGGGGAGAGAGAAGGGGAGGGGCCGCGGTAGCGAGAGAGAGGGGGGGGCAGCTGCGGCGGCAGCGAGAGAGGAGGGGGGGAGAGAGAGAGAAGGGGGGGCCGCTACCGCGGCAGCGAGAGAGGAGAGGGGGGAGAGAGAGAAGGGGGAGGCGCGGCAGCGCGAGAGAGGGGGGGAGAGAGAGAGGGGGGGGAGGCCGCGACACGCTGTCGCGGCAGCAGAGAAAGGGGGGGAGAGGGAGGAGGGGGAGGGGGGAGAGAGAGGAGGGGGGGGGCTGCCGCGGCAGCGAGAGAGGAATGGGGGGGGAGAGAGAGAGGGGGGGCGTGAGAGAGAGGGGAGGGAGAGAGAGAGAGGGGGGCCGCTGTCGCGGCAGCGAGAGAGGAGGGGGGGGAGAGAGAGAAGGGGGGGCAGCGAGAGAGAGGGGAGGGAGAGAGAGAGAGGGGGGGGCCGCTGCCGCGGCAGCAAGAGAGGGAGGGGGGGAGAGAGAGAAGGGGGGGCAGCGAGAGAGAGGGGAGGGAGAGAGAGAGGGGGGGGAGAGGGAGGGGAGGGGAGGGGAGGGGAGAGAGAGAGGGGGGAGTTGCTGCTGCGGCAGTGAGAGGGAAGGGGGGGGAGAGGGAAGAGAGAGGGGGGGGCCGCTGCCGCGGTAGTGAGAGAGGAGGGGGGGAGAGAGATAAGGGGGAGCAGCGAGAGAGAGGGGGGGGAGAGGGAGGGGAGGGGAGGGGAGAGAGAGAGAGAGGGGGGGCCCTGCCGCGGCAGCGAGAGAGGAGGGGGGGAGAGAGAGAAGGGGGGGGATGCGAGAGCGAGAGAGAGGGGGAGGGAGAGAGAGAGAGAGGAGGGGGGGCCGCTGGGGGGGGAGAGGGAAGAGAGAGGGGGGGCCGCTGCCACGGCAGCAAGAGAGGAGGGGGGGAGAGAGATAAGGGGGGGCAACGAGAGAGAGGGGGGGAGAGAGAGAGAGAGGGGGGAGAGGGAGGGGAGGGGAGGGGAGAGAGAGAGGGGGGGCCGCTGGCGCGGCAGCGAGAGAGGAGCGGGGGGGAGAGAGAGAAGGGGGGGATGCGAGAGCGAGAGAGAGGGGGAGGGAGAGAGAGAGAGGAGGGGGGGGCCACTGCCGCAGCAGCGAGAGAGGAGGGGGGCAGCGAGAGAGGAGGGGGGTAGCGAGAGAGGAGGGGGGGAGAGAGAGACAGGGGGGGAGGCCGCTGACGCAGCAGCGGAGAGAGGGGGGGAGAGGGAGGGGGGGAGGGAAGAGGAGAGAGAGAGGGGGGGCCGCTGTCGCGACAGCGAGAGAGGAGGGGGGGGAGAGAGAGAGGGGACGCGGTAGCGAGAGAGAGGGGGAGGGAGAGAGAGAGAAGGGGGGGCCGCTGCCGCACCGAGAGAGAAGGAGGCAGAGAGAGAGAGAAGGGGGTGGGAGAGGAGGGGGGCGGCAGAGAGAGAAGGAGGGGCCGCTGCCGCGACAGCGAGAGAGAGGGGGAGGGAGAGAGAAAGCAGCGAGAGAGAGGGGGAGGGAGAGAGAGAGAGAGGGGGGGCCGCTACCACGGCAGCGAGAGAGAAGGGGGGGAGAGAGAGAGAAGGGGGGGAGGCGCAGCGAGAGAGAGGGGGAGAGAGAGAGAGAGAGAGGGGGGGCCACTGCCGCGGCAGTGAAAGAGAGGGAGGGGGGGAGAGAGAGAGAGAGAGGGGGAGGCCGCTACCGCGGCAGCGAGAGGGAGAGAGGGGGGAGAGAGAGAGAGAGGGGAGGGGGGAGAGAGAGAGGGGGGAGGCCGCGGCAAGTGAGAGAGAGAGTGGGGAGCGCAAGTGAGAGAGAGGGAAAAGGTGAGGAGAGAGGGAGAGAGAGAGAGAGAGAGAGGGGAAATGAAGAGGAGGGGAGAGAGTAGACTAAGATGAGAGGAAACGTAGACTAGAGCGGAGAGGAAAGAGAGAGAGAGAAGAGTGAGAGAGATGGACGAGAGATGAAAATTTAGAGAGGGAGGACATAAGAGAAAGTACGATCGAGATAGAAAATCTTACCAATGAAGAGGAGAAATGAGTGGGCGACGATCGAGAAAAGATAAAGGAGCTACGATCAATGAGGCATATGAGAGGAGATTGGTGTGTGATTTAGTCGAAACTTAAATAAACAAAACTATAAACCTTGGTGTTTGATGAAAATTTAGAGAGGAAGGGCACAAGAGAAAGTACAATCGAGATAGAAAATCTTACCAATGAGGAGAAAAAATGAGTGGGCGACGATCAAGAAGAGATAAAGGAGAGATGTTTTGATGGAAGCATTTGGGAGCTACGATCAATGAGGCATATTAGAGGAGATTGGTGTGTGATTTAGTCGAAACTTAAACAAACAAAACTATAAACCTTGGTGTTTGAAAAGAGAAACGTGTGGAAACTAGAATTTCAAATTTCCCGCCTTTTTTTAAACTATGAATCCTTGTGTTTGAAAAGATAAACGTGTGAAAACTTGAAAATTGTGATAAAAGACAACCTTGTGTTTCAAAAGACAAACGCATGGATGTGAAAATTGTGATAAAAGAAAACCTTGTGTTTCAAAAGACAAACGCGTGGATGTGAAAAGACAAATGTATGCTAAAAGCAAATCTTGCTTGAATTTTAAATTTTTCTTTGTTTTTGAATTTAAAATGAGTTTCACTTTCATTTTCAATTTACTAGTTTAATTTAGACTATAATGCATTTTGTTTTGGAATATAAAAATTATAATTTTAATTTTATTACATTTTAAATTAAAATTTTAAAAGTAGTTTAACTTACATTCGTTATTATTACTTTAATTTATTTCTTTTTAGGGAGAATTAATATATTCTTCTAGGTAAATATTAAATTTTTAATTTTAAGTCTTGTTTTCTTTATTTTACGTTATTTTTTCATAAACTTTAAGTTAAACTACTTTATAGTTTTTATTATTTAAATTCAAATTTATTAATATTTTAACTTCTTATTAATGTGAATGTTCAATTCTTATGAGTTGTAAGTAAATTAGTTTTTGAAAATATAAATTTTATCTTTTTTTAAATGAGAAGGGGAAGGGAGAGAGAGAGAAGGGGGGGGCCGCTGCCGCGGCAGCAAGAGAGAAGGGGGGGGAGAGAGAGAGAAAGGGGTGGGAGGATGGGAGTGGGAATGGGGAAGGTGAAATAATGGACGTGGGCGTGGGAGTGAGAATGGGGGAGGTGGGGTGGGAGGATGGGGGCGGCAGCGAGAGAGAAGGAGGGGGGAGAGAAGGGGGGGAGAGAGAGAGAAAGGGGTGTGAGTTTAAAAAAGATAAAATATAAATTTTATCTTTTTTAAACTCACAACCTTAGTGTATTAAAAAGAATAATGGAAAATAGATTATTTTTTGCTTTTAATTCGCAACCTAAGGATATTAAAAAGAACAATGGAAAAGAAATTATTTCTTGCTTTTCTTCGCTTCGACGGTTGGTGTAGTCTAGATTAGCATAGATTAGTTTGTCCTTAGAGGAGAGAACTCCAAAAAAACCAATCAAAGCCATGCTCAAAATTTCCCGACTAGTTCCTAATCGGAGTCAGTCCATTCGTTCACATTCGGTTTCACAGTCACAACAACCCTACCATTTAAGCAACGATTAAGGTTTTTAAACTTTCAAGATGATTGAAAGTTGTATCAGTGGACATGACAGATTATAGTTGTGGAAGTTGACAGAGCATTTTACACTTATATCAGTTGCGGGAGTTGACAGAGCATTTTGCACTTATATATGACAGACTTCAAATTTGTATTCAGAGATCATTGTAAATCCTTATTTTTTTTCACATTTATGCTCTAAGCCTTGTAAAGCCTTTTAGGCTATTCCCAAAGCATTTATGCTCTAAGCCTTGTAAAGCCTTTTAGGCTATTCCCAAAGCATGAAATTGATACTTATATGATTGGGAAGAATAAAAACTTGAGGTGTATTAATGGGACTCATTGTACTTTTGATTTTTCAAAGTAATTGTAGTTTGTCATTTCAGTGTCATACCATTGACAAATGCTGTAGCCTCAAGATCCATCCTGTATTCAAGCATTGACATCATCGTTGCAAATGATTTCATCTATCATAGTTTCCATTTCAGAAAGTAGTGTAAGAGAGAAGGTGAAGTCATAGGGGGTAGAAGGTGCTCTGCAAGTGAGAGAAGGTGGAGTGACAAGTGGTGGAAAGAGAAGGCCCCTTGTAAGAGGCAGCGCGTTGCCCCAGGCTATGGTGTGTATGCCTTCCCACACTTCCCAGAGTTCAACTGCTGTGGTGGCAGGCAACCCATCATGTGGAATGACAGTATTTTAGATGATCATGGCAGACCACTGGGTGCCTCACTCTACATACAGTGGTCCAGGTGGGAGAGGGGAACTGCATCATCTATGGGGTCTTGGAAAGCTTTCCGCAGGCTTCCAGAAGAGACCAAATCCAGGTTGACAGGACATCTTAGATGGAGTGCAAGGAGGATCTTGCAGATTGAGGTAGCCCTTCCAGAGGTTTGGGTAGACACAGATGATATGCCACTCACTTGCTCCACTTGGGTAGGTACTTTTACGAGAGGTGGTGTTCCGCTTCAGGTTTTGGCCTTTCGAGATGCACAGGAGGATGCTTTAGTTTTTAGTGTCCAAGATGGTGGCAGATTTCTCAGGTCCACAGAGGACATCTTGCTTAAGTCTTCTTTTCAGCCTATCAGGGTTGTAGGTCTTTTGGTGCAGGGATCAGATTCAGAGTGGTTCCTAGACCCAGACCCCCGGCTACTCTCCACCAGGTCTTGGAGGCTCTGGCTCTATGGGGGAGTTCCCATCAGGTATTTACAGTGGGACCCCGGAGAGTGGGAGTGGATTGATGCAGGGCATCGAGAGAAGAGCATCCCATTCTTTTGTTACACGGTCAGTAAAGCCAGGAGATTTCAGCTCAATAGTAGAGGTTGGAGACCTTCTAGAGTTCCTCATTGAGAGACATTTGATATCACTGCGGATCTGCAGAGGTGCTTCTCGAGGAGACTCTGGAAATCCCACAGGAATAGAAAGATCACTATCTTCTTTTGGCTCTCTATCCATGGTGGGATTGCAGTAAACCTTTGGAGATCCAGGTTCGGAGCCAACCCTACTTGCCCTCGTTGCCTCTCTGCTTTGGAGACTATTCAACATTGCTTATGGGATTCAAGACAGGCGAGGATGATTTGGATGGGGGTAGCCAGGATTTTCAGTCACTTTGCCCACTCCCCATTCTTTATGACATGGAGCTGTTGGAATGCTGAAAGGAAAGAGTAGAGTTGACACAAAATCAGAATATTTGCTTATAGAATGAAGAAGAAAGAGGTCCTTAAGTAGGCACCTCATACAAGGTCACTGACATCACTGATGACCTCAAAGCTCCACAATCATCTCCTCAATCTGCTCCTAGATTCACTCAATCATCCTATGTGGCTTTTCCACCACCTAACTGTGCTTGTGGGCACCCAACTGTGCCTCTAGCACTCACACATAGAAACATAAGGTGTGCCTGAGGCATACACCTTGAGATATCCCAACAAACACCCCCTCAAGGAAATGCCTCAGGCTATGTCAAGGATACATCTAGTCTCATAGTTTCTCATGCCATCTCATGGTGGTCAAGGATAAATCTATGGCTAGGTTCTCATGCTAGCAAGGGTTCCCTTGGGTGTAAGGTAAACAGAAAGGGATACAAACAGACCTTCCAATGGTTATCTCCTCTGCATGTACATGCACACAATGTCTCCAGAAGGTACCATGGAACAAAACATACACATGGCCTACATCATAAGGTGACCAGAGGTGTTTACAAAACACACAAAACACAATAGTTTATTTTCATTCATTTTGGAGGACTATCCAGGCTGAGTACCTTGACATAAAAAGAGAGATCTGGAGCATACATAGAGGTGATTTAAAATGCATAATCTTCATGGGATGCCTCATCTTGTGGAGGCAGAATATCCATGTCAAGGCAAGGTCTTACCACATGGGCAATGTCTAGTGCCTTATAAGATGGTACTATGATAGAACAAGTGGGTCTGAAAATCATATCCTTCAAGAGAACAATTATCTTGTCATCTCCATAGTTGTGTAGAGAAGCATATCTTAGGTGTCTGACCTTCATCTTTTTCTTGTACTTGGAGTCAAATAAAAGTGCCATGAGAGGGTAGATCTCTGTAGTTGCTTCCTTTTTGGCAACCATTGTTTTGGCAATCTTCAATAAGGAAGTCAGGTTGGCATTTTCATCCTTTGTAGCATAACAAGACATTGCTTTATGTTTTGGCTTTTCACATATTTGGCATAAGCAAGCCATGAGAGGCTCTAACCCAAGTATTGGGTAGTGTCTTCTCTCTTACAAGGCAAAAATAACTGAAATACTTCCAAAGTATAGCCACTTGATGTAGCAAATAGTAGTGACTAGTTTTCAAACAATGATGCTACTTTTGCATGCTTCATAGGAGTGAATGAAATAAACACTTTCCAATCACCACCAAGTCTAGCAAGTCAAAACAAAACTGAAGCAACACTTGTAGTGAAGTTATTGAAAACTTCAAAAGACCAGAAATGCTAGAGTAGCATTTTATGTAGCATCCTTTTCAAAAGTATGTCAAAACTGTCAAAACTAGAGAGCTGAACTTGGAGGGCTCATATCACACTCTTCAAAGCAAAAGAAAGAGGGCTTTCTGAGGCAAAAGAAAGCTGGTATACCACAGTAGATCCTCTGGGAAGAAGAGGCGAAAATATGTGTCAGGTCGCCTTCACCTTCATGAACAAAGTCGACTGGTTTTTCTCTGTTTTCTCCTTCAATATGCAGCCATTGCTGCTCAAATTTCAGCACAAGGTAGCTCTAGGTATGGAGAAGCTTGCCATGGAAGGAATTAGGAAAAGACAGAGCAGGTGCAGAGAACTTGCAGTAGAGGATTTCGACGACTTTTCTGCAATGGCGATGAGCAGCGCGCGAATTTCGTCGATTCCTTCCAGCTCAAAGTTTGCCCCAACCAGAGGGATCTCCAACAGAAAGGGCGTGGGAAATGGTTGAGGATTGAAGGAGAACAAGCTCAAGCAAAATTTTTGGAGAAGAGGGAGAGATGGTGAAGAAGAAGAAGAAGAAGATGATGATGATGTGGCAGAAATGGGCTCAAGGAGGATCAAATGGCTCTGATACCATGTTGGAATGCTGAAAGGAAAGAGTAGAGTTGACACAAAATCAGAATATTTGCTTATAGAATGAAGAAGAAAGAGGTCCTTAAGTAGGCACCTCATACAAGGTCACTGACATCACTGATGACCTCAAAGCTCCACAATCATCTCCTCAATCTGCTCCTAGATTCACTCAATCATCCTATGTGGCTTTTCCACCACCTAACTGTGCTTGTGGGCACCTAACTATGCCTCTAGCACTCACACATAGAAACATAAGGTGTGCCTGAGGCATACACCTTGAGATATCCCAACAGGAGCTCAGTGGCTTGGCTTTCTCTTACAGGGCCTCAGGTATTCTATGAGAGATTTGACTCCTCTCAGGCCATTTCGGTTCGACGTCATCAGATTGAGTCCTGTTCGTTGGATGTGGTATCACACCTTCCTTTTACAGCTATACATGCCTCTGTGGATACTTCTTGGGAGATTCTAGCGAGCATAGCATCCTGGCATATCTGGAGAGCTAGATGCACAGAGGCTTTGGAGGGTACTCAGAATCATCCCTTGCACACATTGGCTAGTATCTGGACAGACACCGTACATACTTTGATGGCTGTATGGACGAGTATGCAGGGAGACTCCCATGCAGCCTCAGCTAGGAGGGCTTCTTTCTTCAGAGAATGGAAGGATTCTCCTTTCTTCTCTGAGACTGCTACAGGGTTGAGGTGGCACTTTCAGCCTCAACCTTGGTTGTTTTCCACCTCACTCTGAGGGGGTTTCTATTTATCCTCATGATTTCATGATGTATTCTGCTTTGAGCTTGCTCTCGTGGGTTTTTTCTCTTACTTAATAGAAGTCTCTTTCTTGGGAAAAAAAAAAGTTGATTCCCCCCCCCCCAAAGTGGTGCGGGACAGGGTCGTTTATGCTTGGACAGTGCCAAAATGTCAAAAAACATCGAAATCGGTCAAAAAACAGCCATTGGACTGCTCCAAAACAAGTTTCTGCCGACCAACTCATGAGGAATGTCCGCCAATGCTGAGGGAGAACCACGAACTAATGCAGGAAGCTGAACTCACAAACGAGGACCAGGAGCAATCGCTAGGACACCGGACGACTGGATGGCGAGGAACCATGGTGAGGCTAAGGGAAGGGAGGTTGTACCTTAGAGGAGAGGGGAGCTTCCATTTGCGGGCTTCTCTGATCCTCTAGATAGAGCAAGAAGAAGGGGAAGGTAGGAAGGGAGGCTCTGATACCACATGAAGGAACATGGTGGAGAGGGAGAGAGAGAGAGGGTAGGCTAGGGACAGAGGAAGTGATACTCAAAGAGAGACAATGAAATGGAAATGAAATGACTAGAGCAATGAACCAAAATGAAGGTACTCACATGCAGACCAAAGAGCTTGTAGCTTGATACTTAATTGATTTAACACTAGACAAGTACAACTCTGATATAGAGCATACACACACATATGAACACCTATGCATATGGGATAACTCCCAATGTGACACGTGGCATCCATAGGACACACTAAACTAGAACTCACACTAGAACACACCAAACTTTTTTTTTTTCAAGGAAATTACTTCATTGAGTATGAATGAAAACCACAAGAGCAAGCTCAAATGCAGGAGTACATCATGCAATGCATGAGGAAAAAACAGCTCAAAGTGAGCTAATAAAGAAACAAGGCGGAGGCTGAAAATGCCATCTCAACCTTGAAGGAAACTCACAGAAGAAAGGAGATCCCCTCCAAACTCTGAAAAGAGTAACTCTCCTGGCAGTGGCTCCTCTGGAGGATCTCTGCATGCTTGCCCAAATGGCCATCAAGAGTGTGTATTGTGTCACTCCAAATACTAGCCATAGTCTGGGAAGGGTGAACTTGGATACCCTCCATCACCTCTATACACCTGGCTCTCCAAATATTGCAAGCTGCAATGCTAGCCAAAATCTCCCAAGATGTGTCTGCTGAGGCATGAGTAGCTCTGACAGGAGTGAGCAGAACATCCTGTAGGGAATAAGACTCCACTAAGTGTCGCAGTACAATGAAAGCTAGATCTGGATCATGTCCCTCCGAAAACACCTGTGGGCCAGTAAGAGATAACCAAGCCACTGAACCCCAGGTCATATAGAAAGGTGCTTTATGAAAGATGCTGAAAATCCTAGCAACACCTTTCTAGATTTTCCTCGCCTGTCTGCACTCCCAAAGGCAATGCTGTACTGACTCAACTGCCATGTGACAACGAGGACAAGTAGGTTCAGCTCCGTACCTAGATCTCCACAGGTTCACTACAATCCCTCCATGAATAGAAAGCCAAATGAAAATAGTGATCTTTCTATTCCTGAGGGATTTCCACAACCTATGCCAAAAGTTCTTCTGCACAGCTGTGGAAATCTGAAAACTATCCCAATGTGGCGCTCTGGAGGGCCTCCAACCTCTACTGCTGAGCTGAAACCTCCGGGCATTTCTAACTATGTAGCAAAATAAGGGAAAGCTCTTCTGTCGATGCCCCTCATCAATCCATTCCACTCCCCTGGGTCCCACTGCAAGAATCTAATAGGGGAACCACCATACAGCCAGAGTCTCCAAGACCCCAGTGCAAGGAGAATAGGATTAGGGTCAAGATACCACTGTGAATCCCTGCCCCACTCCATGAATCTTGCAATCCTGACAAGCTAAAATACAACCTCCAAAAGAATATCATCAGAAGATCTGATAAGGCTGCCTCCTTGAACACACAAAACTGACTCAACTTGGCTTCATATTCTAACAGGTGTATGGTATAGTCAATTTCCCCCTAACCATTTTCAGACTTGGACAGATCTAAGGGAGAAATTCTTATGGACTTTCAAATTGGAGAAGTTTGAACATATGATTGTTGTTCATTGACACCATGAAACCTAGCGAAAGCATCTCTGAGATGTACATAAGGATGAGGGTCTTGGCCGCAAAGATGTCTGTGCCACCTAACGATGCTATCATGAAGGGGTGGTTTTTGAAAGCATTACCCCCCCCCATAGCTATAAGGCTGGTTGACAAACTCCCTGAACATGCCTCACTACAAGACTTCCTGAACGAAGCAGTAAAGATGGAATCATCGTAGTTAAGTTTTGCCTCATCATCGACTTCGACCACCTAGCTCCCGAGAGAGGAGGGCTCATCCGTATGGCAGCAACTCAAGGAGGAGTTAGAAGAAATCAAAGAAGGTCTGAAAGACAAAACAAGGATGGATGGCCAGTCATCCTTTGAGGCCCATATCAAAAGTGGTCTTTGGTGCACAAAATGCAAGGGTTCTGGCCATGGTCACTAGGAGTGCCCCTCTAAGCATAAGGTACCTACTTCTATCTCATTACATTTTGTGAGATCCATGGACATGATGCCTCTGAGTGTAGGTACCTCAAAGGGTTAAGGAAGATTCTACCAGAGTATTCTTTGGGAGAAACCCTAGTTGCTGTAGCCTCTATCCCAGCACCTGTACCTCTTGCTCTTAGAAAAGCATATGAGCCACCTTCTCCTATCATTCCGCCTCCCTTACTTCCTAATCCCCCTTTGTTGCAAGCCACCTTCTCCTCCTATCATTTCACCTCCATTACTTCCTAATCCCCCTTTGTTGCAAGCTCCCGCATCCAATCTGGTTGGGGCCCCATATCTCTATTCTTAGCCTTACTATGCACCATACCAACAACCTATGTCAAGAGGTGGATATGGACCCCCTTATCAATGCAGTCAATGGGGTGGTTTCCGAGGCAGTAAGGTGCAGGCAGAGGTACCAACTTTCGAAGACCCATCATGTGTTATAGATGTGGAGAGTACACCCACTACCAAGACGACTAGTCGTACACAGCCATTCGGAGGACCCTCTTGTACACAGTGCAACACAAACGACCACTACAGCAGAGATTGTCCCAATGGAAGAGTGAAGCCAGCATTTCAAGTTAATATGGTTGATGTAGGAGTGGCGGGGGAGGACAACAACCCCCATTTGATCGGCGCAGTGTTGGGAGCTGTGACAAGGTCACAAACAAAAGGTGACAAATGTAATGACGACTTAGAGTCAGCATTGGAGGCCTCATCACCAACTAGTACCACAAGTGCATCCCCACCAAAGTCATCCCCTCCCTCCAAGGTACATACTACACCGAGGATTATACCACCCTTGCTCTCTCCTAATAGTGGATCAGAAACAATTCCGAAGGGCACACAGCCATCAAGGCCTACCACTAGCTCTAGAAGTGCCTCATCTTCAGGTGATCACTCTATGCCTTTAAGGTACTAGGAGGTGGTTAAGAGTGTCACCAGAGATCTTCAATCCAATTCTGAGGATGAAGGAAGCACACCTTAGTTTTGTTCCCACAAGTCCAAAACAGTGAGGTTTGTAACAGAAGTGACAACCCTAGGATAGAACAGGGGGAATGAGGCACAAGCAGGCCCATCCACTTTTCCCCCAAGTAGCACACTCAACAAAGAGAAGGAGATGGGGCTAAGACCTAGTAGTGCCCGAGAAAAGGGGGAGTGGGTGATGGAAGAGACACCACATGAGACAATGACTCACAATTTAGAGGTACATCCTCGCCCTCGCGTGAGCTTCGACCCTCACCCAGAAGCTCGGAGGATGAGGTCACAAAAGGCCACTACTAGTGTCCAGCCCTACTCTTTGTTTAAAGATCTTATGGATTTCAGGCCCAACATTACCCTACGACAACTTTGTTTGTTGTCTCCCCAGATCAAGCATTAGACCATTGCATTTCTCAATTGCATGCCAGGAGGTTGGCATAAGGGATCCATTCAGGGTGAGCCCACACCAGAGATAGTACCGGTTCAGCATGGGCTGACACCAGATCACTGCTCCGCCTACGTGGCCCTCACATGTGAAAAAAATCCCAAGCTCATGGTGGATATTAATTGGGTGGAGCTGAGGGACATCTTTTTGGATAGTGGGGCAGCAGTGAACATCATGCCGAAAGGTACACTCCAACAACTTGGTTTGAAGTTGACAAGTGACATTCATTTTCAAGTGTACATGGTTGATCAGCACAAAGGGAAGCCAATGGGAATAGTCAAAGGTATTCAAATGAAGATTGGTGGAGTGACTTTCTTGTCCAATTTTGTTGTCCTCGATATGACCGAAAATGAACAAATGTATCCTCTACTTCCTGGCTAAGTTGCAGGAAACGTCATGGAAAATAGGGAAACGCCATTTTCCTACATTTCCTAAAGCTTGACGTTTCCGAAATGCGGAAACGCCAGCTCTCATGTGCAGCGCTGGTCCACCAAAAAATGGCTAGTGGTCTCCACCAACGATTGGTCGGTGGCTCGTCCGTGGTCGTCAAGCTCTCTGACAACGCTCTTGTGGCGATGAAGACACACCACATATCATTAGACGGACCTTGTGGTGATGAACAATGGTGCATGCAAAGCTTGTGGTGATGAGCAATGAGGCTAGCGATGAACCTTCATCCACCATATGTTGCTCTGACGAAACAATCCACCAACATTTTGGTGGTTTGCATGCGTGTGTAAAGACATTCCAAATTGGAATGCATGCGGGCATCTTAATAAGCGCCTTGCGTAGTCTGTCGCACTCTATCGTTGTGTATGAAGCTGCTCAAGTATCATACTTGAGCGTTGGTCTGTGATTGCTTGAAGTTCGCATGCCCCTACTTTTTGTGGCATTGCAATTGTAGTTCGCAAGCCCCTGATTCATTTGACGAGCGATGCTACTACAGCTATTTTGCATTCCATGTTCAGGTCGCTATCGGGTTTCATTAGAATTTCAATGTGGTTGTAATGACTGCTATTAGTGACACATGCTTCTATTTTGTTCAATGTTTGTGTAGTCTTAACGATTGCCATTGGCTTTTGTCGTTGTGTAGGTGCAGGTCTTTATCTTGCTAGAGCACCCTATCTCTTAGAATACCAGCATCTTCTCTCTCTCTCTCTCTCTCTCTCTCTCTCTCTCTCTCTCTCTCTCTCTCTCTCTCTCTCTCTCTCTCTCTCTCTCTCTCTTTCTCTCTCTCTCATTCTTCTTTCTGACCTTTCATTCCCTTCTTTCCTCCCTCTCCATGAATGATGGCGCCAATGACGATAATCTGCAGTGCTTCTGTATGCATTGTGTGCCGAGAGGTGTTATATTTTCTCCGTGCACCTGCTCGCTCAAGCTCACTTCTGCGCTCTCCCTTGATGATGCCATCCATCAAAGGGCACTCAACTACAAGTGCATAAGCTTTATTTGCACCCCTGAGTGGTATTGCCTGTTGTACCAACGACTTGAGGCTACTAGCTTGGGTAAGAGGCAAAAAGGCGTTTACCAGATTCGTCACAGTAAGGTGTTTTTCAAGTTCCAAGATGCCATGGTCTACATGAGATCTCGAGCCACTTTAGAAGTATGTTGCAGAAAAGGGCAGCTTTGGCAAAGGAGGGAGCAAGAAGTGGTCATGCTCTTTTTGTGGATGCGAAAGTTGTGGCTCGTACTCTCGTGTGCATGCTCATCTTCTAGGAATAAAGAACATGGGTGTCCAAGTTTGCAAAAAGGTGCTAGCAAATGAGAAGGCAGTAATGGCATGTGAAGATCATGAATCTTCTAGTAAGAAGCACAAGGGTCCTGCTGGTTCCACCTCGAGTGCCGGTCCAAAGGCATTATCTCAATCAACTATGCCCATTGTATTCAACAATGCTTCAAGGGAGGAGGTTGATGACTTTGTGGCTCATTGCTTCTATGCCAATGGATTGTTATTTGCTCTTGCATGGTCTCCATATATATATATATATATTATTTTTTATTTTTATTTTTTTCTAGAAATAGACTTCTATTAAGTAGGAGAAAAAACCCGCAAGAGTAAGCTCAAAGCGGAATACATCATGAAATCATGAGGATAAATAAAATCCCCTCAAAGTGAGGTGGAAAACAACCAAGGCTGAGGCTGAAATTGCCACCTCAACCCTGTAGGAGTCTCAGAGAAGAAAGGAGAATCCTTCCATTCCCTGAAGAAAGAAGCCCTCCTAGCTGAGGCTGCACGGGAGTCTCCCTACATACTCATCCATACGGCCATCAAAGTATGTACAGTGTCTATCCAGATACTAGCCAAAGTGTGCGAGGGATGAACCTCAGTACCCTCCATAGCCTCTATGCATCTGGCTCTCCATATTTCACGGTCTCCATATTTCACGGGCATGGTAAGTGCAATTGCTTCATTTGGAAGGGGATATAAACCTCCAAACTATGAGAAGGTCCATATGTCTCTTTTGGACAAGGAGAGAGCAAGGGTGTCAAGGAGCCTATCCACGGTTGAATCTACTTGGCCATACTATGGATGCTCTATTGTTTCTGATGGCTGGAGACCTCTTCTAAACATTATGGTTTGCAGTGCACGAGGAATCATATTCAAGAGATCCATAGTTACCAGTGGAGATGTAAAAACAGGAGAATACATTGCAGCTGCATTAAAAGAGACTATCTTGGAGGTGGGTGCTGAACATGTAGTTCAAGTTGTTACTGCTGATAATGCCTCAAATTGCAAGCTAGCTGGTCATCTTGTAGAGCAAGAGTTCAAACATGTCTTTTGGATACCTTGTGCTGCCCATTGTTTGAACTTGTTGCTGAAGGATCTCTCAGCTTTGGCATGGATGGAGCTGGCAATATGTCATGGCAAGGAGGTGCAGCAATTTATCTCCAGTCATGAGGCCCCGAGGGCTATGCTGTCCAAATTTTCAAAATTGAAATTGTTAAAGCCTGGTGATACTAGATTCGCATCAAACTTCATTATGCTCCACCGCTTGGTAAAAGTAAAGGCGGGCTTGAAGCAGATGGTTGTCAGCCAAGATTGGGATGATTGGAGAGGTCAAAATGATAAAGCCTTGAAGATTCAAAACACCATATATTGATCAAAGGCTTGAGAATATAAAAAAGGTCCTAGCCGGAGAAAGCAATGGAGACACAATCTATGAAGAAATAAGAGAAATTGCAGAAGTGAGATGGGATATGCTTCATTCTCCTCTCCATGCCACAACCTTTCTTCTCAATCCAAAATGAAGTTGGTAAGAATCCACAACAAGATGCTGAAGTGATGAGAGTTTGGAGGCAAACTCTAGATAGAGTGGGAAAGGATGCTGCAGAGAGGACTTTGATGAAGGATCAATTGTCAATGTATCTTGGCCAAGTGGGTGCATTTGGTGAGCCCTCTGCTTCTACAAATAGAGAGTGTCTTTCTCCTGTTGCTTGGTGGGAGAACTATGGTTCGGATACCCCTCAATTGCAAAAGTTGGCAATTAGGCTCCTCTCACAAGTATCAAGTTCCTCTGCAGCAGAGTGGAATTGGTCGACCTATGGGTTCATCCATTCACTCAAACGTAATCGGCTTGCTCATAAAATGTAGAGAATCTTGTGTATGTGCACAGCAACCTCCGGCTTCTCTCTAGGAGTGATCCATTGTATAATTCTGGCCCTTCTCAGCAATGGAGGAGGAAGAGGAAGATGTTGCACTTTCCATGTAATCTTCATTTTCTTAGTGATGTAGTAATGCGTATGTGCATTGTGCACATTTTATTCAAATGCTGGAATTAATGGAACATGTGATGTAGGTGGAATTGTGTCTGCATATGTTGCTGTAATTGCTGCAGAATTCCTATTGATATGTTGTTCTAATTCAAGTTTTCTTTACTTAGTTATTACTTAGAAATTCCTAAAGTTATATGTGTGTGGGATGCAGCTGTAATAAAAAAATGTTATTATTTCAGAATTCATAAAGGTATATGGTTTCACTCTTTACTAAGCCTACCCCCGCCGTTTCCTATCAATTGAATAGGCATTTTGGAAACGTTTCAAAACTTGGACGTTTCCTGCATGGAAACGTTTCCTGCAACTTAGCTTCTTGGTAGACCCTGGTTGCAGTCATCAAAGGCCATTCAAGATTAGTCAGCTGACGAAGTTCGGTTCCCCTTGGGATCCACATCTCTAGAACTAGATATGGTTAAAGGAAGGGCACGGCACCTTCCAATACAATTGGGAGAAGAGGATTTTGAAGAACAAGCAGGAGTCAATAAGGAATGCTGGGCTCTTGGGGACTGGCCCATTGGAGGTGACCAAGATGGGCGAGAGGAGACACAAGCGTTGGAAGGTTTCGAGAGCTTGACCTACTTGTTGGATCAGGCTAATCCAGAAGAGGAGGAAGCTGCAATCTTGGATTGGATGGGAGCCCTAGGCTCCTTAGTAGTCAACATGGTGGAATTATGCTAGCAAGAGGTTTCTGAGGAACATCGTGGTGCTTCAAGTAGGGTATCAAAAGTAAACCAAGAAGCATGTGCATAGGGTCTAGCTGAACTAGTTTATGAAAGGATGCCTTTTGGTTTATGCAATAGTCCACACATGTATCATAGAATGTTGACTTATTCACGTCAAACCGGGAACCAAGATGGTACTACAGCGGACACCGATGATCGTGCCGAGGACAATGATGGTACTGCAGCGAATGCCGATGGTAATACGGTAGTAGACTTTGATGACACTGGTAAAGTGGATGTTTATGGTACTACTACGTACAATGATGGTAATATGGAGTACAATGATGGTATTGCATAGGACACCAATGGTACTACAGAGAACAATGATGGTAGTACGTAGTACAATGATGGTAATATAGAGGACAGTAGTAGCAGTAGTAGAGAAGCCACTGATGGTGCTTTAGAACACACTGACACAAACATGGCTGATCTTGAGACAGATCACCACCAGGAGCTTGATGTCTTGGGAAGACACATGGTGCACACCAGGTATGGAGATGAGACATGGCTGAGATTATTCTGCTTAACCTTTACTTATCAGAGGCAGATTATCCCTCCATTGAAGACCTTCTTGGAACCACTTATGAGGTGGAAGGATTACCTTATAGGGGAATGGCACTGAGGCATCTAAGGAACATAACAAACGCCACCTCTCCAGTGCAAGAGAACACACCAGTTTCTTTTCCACCATCTTGGTTGAGAGAAGTAAAGGGGGACTTTCCCCTTGACGATACTCCTGCACATACAGGATTGGGAATGGGTGAGCCAAGTACCTCCACATCCCCAAGCATTCCCCAGGTTGATGAGGCATGGAACTGGCGGTACCTCAACATCGGTACTGAGGGCCAACCTCGGCATTTGAAGGTAGCAAGTTGGGTTTGGCAACACAATTATCTTCCAGCAGCAGTAACTAATTTTTTCCAAGAATTTGTGGATGTCTTTGCCTGGTCGTACAAGGATCTGAAGGGGGTGCCAGCTGAGTTCATGGAGGATCGCATCGCCTTCTACCCTGATGCAGGCCCTGTGATTAAAGGTCCATACCGCATGATACCCAATTATCACAAGGTAGTCCAAGCTGATATATAAAAGGGAGCAAGCAGGGTTAATCTACATAGTAAATTACTCTGATTGGGTCATCGGGATTGTCATTGTGCCAAAAAGAGAGACCAACAAACTAAGGGTATGTGTTGACTACAAGAGTTTAAATGCTACGACATGACGTGATAGGTTTCCCCTTCACTTCACCGATAGAGTGTTGGAGACGGTGGTAGTTCATGCTCTATACTAATTTATGGACGGATATAGCGTGTACAACCAACTTTGAGTCACAAAATAGGATCAGCCAAAGATCACATTTGTCACTCAATGGGGGACGTATGCTTACTGAATGATGCCCTTTGGGTTATATAATGCACCCGCAATGTTTCAACGACTTGTCACCAAACTCTTCCAAGAGAATATTGGCAAGTTTCTTGAGGTCTTTCTACATGAATTCTCTGTTTTTAATGGTAAAGCCGCCTCCCATCTTGATCTGGCCATACAAAATGATGATCTACAAAAGTTAAGATGGGTGTTTGATAAGTGCAAAGAAGCCCGCTCGTGCTTGAACCTTGACAAATGCTTCTTTCTTGCACTCAGAGGTGTTCTCCTTGGTCATATTGTTTCTGCTGTGAAGGGATGACCACCGATCCCGCCAAGGTAGAGGTGATAATCTCATCGCCTATCCCTCGTAAACCCAAAGAGGTGAAGTCTTTTTTAGGGCATGTGGGATATTACAAGAGGTTCATGTGTTTCTATGCAAACATTGCTATTGCACTCACATAACTTTTCCATCAAGACTAGTCTTTTGTTTGGTCAACACCTCAACAACTAGCATTCGATAATCTCAAGTACCGCCTGGTGAAGGCCCAAATTCTAAGACAACCAATGAGTACATCATTGCTGCCTTGGTCAACCGTATTACAAATAATTAATAAAATTTCCACTTCCTATAACCCACGTGCCAATGGTCTCGTCGAGATTTCCAATCGAACAATGTGTGGGATCTTGACTCGTCTCTGCCTCAGCTGTTTAGTAGATTGGGATGTCATACTCTAGCTGCTTTATTTTTATTTTTTTCAAGAAAGAGACTTCTATTAAGTAAGAGAAAAAACCTGCGAGAGCAACCTCAAAGCCGAATACATCATAAAATCATGAGGATAAATAAAACCCCTTGAAAGTGAGGTGGAAAATAACCAAGGCTGAGGCTGAAAGTGCCACCTCAACCCTGTAGGAGTCTCAGAGAAGAAAGGAGAATCTTTCCATTCCCTGAAGAAAGAAGCCCTCCTAGCTAAGGCTGCACGAGAGTCTCCCTGCATACTCATCCATACGGCCATCAAAGTATATACGGTGTTTGCGTCCAAATACTAGCCATTTGAAGCGTGTGAGGGATGAACCTGAGTACCCTCCAAAGCCTCTATACATCTAGCTCTCCAGATATGCCAAGATGCCATGCTCGCTAGAATCTCCCAAGAAGTATCCACAGATGCATGTACAACTATAAAAGGAAGGTATGGTACCACATCCAACGAATAGGACTCAATTTGATGACGTCGAACCAAAATGGCCTGAGAGGAGTCAAGTCTCTCATAGAATACCTGAGGCCCTGTAAGAGAAAGCCAAACCACTGAGCCCCATGTCATAAAGAATGGGGAGTGGGCAAAGTGACTGAAAATCCTGGCTACCCCCATCCAAATCATCCTCGCCTGTTTGCAATCCCATAAACAATGCTAAATAGTCTCCAAAGCAGAGAGGCAACAAGGGCAAGTAGGATCGGCTCTAAACCTGGATTTCCAAAGGTTCACTGCAATCCCACCATGGATAGAGAGCCAAAAGAAGAGAGTGATCTTTCTATTCCTATGGAATTTCCAAAGTCTCCTCCAGAAGCACCTTTGCAGATCCGCAATGATATCAAATGTCTGCCAATGAGGAACTCTGGAAGGTCTCCAACCTCTACTACTGAGCTGAAATCTCTTGGCATTACTAACCGTGTAACAAAAGAAGGGGATGCTCTTCTCTCGATGCCCTGTGTCAATCCACTCCCACTCTCTAGGGTCCCACTGTAAATACCTAATGGGAACTCCCCTGTAGAGCCATAGCCTCCAAGACCCGGTGGAGAGTAGCCAGGAATTAGGGTCGAGGAACCACTCTGAATCTGATCCCTACACCAAAAGACCTACAACCCTGATAGGCTGAAAAGCAGACTCAAGCAAGATGTCCTCTATGGACATGAGCAATCTGCCACCATCCTGCACACTAAAAACTAAAGCATCCTCCTGTGCATCTCGAAAGGCCAAAACCTGAAGCGGAACACCACCTCTCGTAAAAGTACCTGCCCAAGTGGAGCAAGTGAGTGACATATCATCTGTGTCTACCCAATCCTCTGGAAGGGCTGCCTCAATCTGCAAGATCCTCCCTGCACTCCCTCTGAGATGTCTTGTCAACTGAGATTTGGTCTCCTCTAGAAGCCTACAAAAAGCTTTCCAAGACCCCAAAGATGATGCAGGTCCCCTCTCCCACCTGGACCACTACATGTAGAGTGAGGCACCAAGTGGTCTGCCATGATCATCTAAAATACTGTCATTCCACATGATGGGTTGCCTATCAATCTCTTCACGAGAGGAAGGAGGAATCCTCCAAAGAGTGCTCCTGAAACTGGCCCATGCTTTCAGAATGGCAACCATGAGAGGGGACGAAGGTGATCTGAGGTGTGATGTGGTGAAGATCCACCTAATACTGCTCATCCAGTCTCCTCCTGAAGAAGGTGTGCACCTCTGTATGCTGCTAATAAGAAAGGCCTTCCACGGTTCCTGCCCTGGCATAAGTCCACGCACCACCATCTTGCATAGTAAAGCTCTGCACTGTAAATCTAGATCAATAATATTGAGACCCCTTGTAGGGAGTATGAGGGTCTCCCAAGCCACCGTGGCTAAGGCATCTGCTGTGCCATCAATCCCACTCCAAAGAAAATTTATGATCAGTCTCTTGAGCTGAGAGATGCAGTCCCTAGAACGGCACCAGCAAGAACAAATAAACCAGGCCATGGCCAAGAGAATCTCGTTGACCACCACAACTCTAGAGGCAAGATCCAGCTTGGCTGAGCTCCAAAAAAGGAGCTTCCTCCTGATGCTCTCCAACACGGGAGCAAACTATTGGGTGGAAGAAATGTCCAAGCCAATCTGGCAGCCCAAATACCTGACAGGCACACCCCTTTGAACCTAAGTGAATCCTATGTCAAGCCCCCAAATTGGAGTGTCCTCATCACTGATCCAAAGCCACTCGATTTATGCCAATTTATCTGTGCACCTGCCGCCAAGCAAAATAAATCCAATGCTGCCCTGAAAGAAGTGAGTGTCTGTGGAGTGGCATCCAAGTAAACTGATGTGTCATCTGCAAACTCGCTGTCAAGTAACCCACTTCCCTTCTAATGGGACCCCAAAGATGTCAGCTTGAGATCTAACATAGATACTCATAGCTTCGGCCACAAATAAAAAAAGAAAAGGAGCAAGGGGGCATACAAGGCGAGTATTGGGTATTCATGGTTCAAGCTGGTTTATGGCTTGGAGGCAGTTATGCCTTATGAATTCAATCTAGATACCCCTCGGGTGCTCGTGGAGATGGATGACAACTTAGAAGCCTACACTATCAAACGTTTATGGGATTTGGAAGCAATGGAAGAGCATCAATGTGAAGCAGTCTTCTCTCAAGAAGTGTGGCAAAAGAGACAAAAAGCATGGCATAATCGAAACCTCAAAAAAACAGAGGTCAAAGTTGGTGATTTGGTACTATTGTACTCTAGTAAGTTTCTCAAACACAAACCTAAGTTTGTAGGTGGTTGGACATGCCCATTTTTCATAGCCAAGCTTATCCCAAGTGGAGTAGTTTACTTGGCCACTTTGGAGGGCTGGCTCCTATATGCCACAATGAATGGGTCACGAGTCAAGAAGTATCATGTTCAGTGAGGAAATTTCCTCCCAAGCTTGTATATACCCTGTTGTTTTGTCACCTTCTCTCTCTACCAGGGTCCTTCTCTTTCCACCACTTGTCACTCCATCTTCTCACACATGTTGAGCATCTTCTCTTTCCACCCCTTGTCCCTTCACCTTCTCCCTCTTACATGGGCCCTCCTCTTTCTGCTCCACCTTCTCTCTCTTGCATACACCTTCTATTTCCACCCCTTGTGACTCCCTCTCTCTACATAAGGCCTTCTCTTTCCACCCAGGTGTCACCTTCATTTCCCACCACTTGTCACTCCACCTTCTCTTACTTGCAGAGCACCTTCCACCCCCTGTCACTTCACCTTCTCTCTCTTACATGGGGCCTTCTCTTTTCACCCCATTAGTCTACGTTTGCAGCCCTTTCTCCCGGATCTCATTCATAGGACACATGCTTTGTGCATGGCAGGAGCATTGTTTATAATATCTTCTCCTTTTGGGAGGCTTTGGATTGTTGGGCTATGCATAGCAGCCGCGAAAGCTAGCCATTCTACTCTTGGATTGAGAAAAAGCTTATGACAAAGTAGATTGGGATTTTCTAGAGGGCACTCTTCTTCGTTTTGGATTCTTAGATTCATGGATTAAAGGGTGTCCTCTTTGTACAGATGAGTCCACAACCAAGTGCTTATCAAAGGAATAAGGGGAGAGAGATTTCAGGATTTTAGATTAGTCTATCAGGGATGCCCTCTAGCCCCTTTTTTTTCTATTTGTGGTGGAAGCTATGAGCATCTTTCTTAGATCTCAAGCTGAATTTTTTGGCTGAGACATCCCCTGAGAGAGAATAACTCCTAGATTGTGAGTTGGTGGATGATACTGCTATTTTTTTGGATGCCACTCCTCAGATTCTCATTTCTTTCAGAGCAACCTTCAATTTATTTTGTATTGCAGCTAGTGCACATATTAATTGGAACAAATCCAATGGCTTTTGGATTAGTGATGAGGACACTTCAGATTTGGGGGCTGATTGTGGATTTACTTGGATTTAGAGGGGTGTTACAGTCATATATTGAGGATGCTAGGTTGCTATGGGTATCTCGTCTTCACAGTAGTTTGCTCTAGTGTTGGAGAGTATCAGGAGGAAACTCCTTTGTTCAGCCAAATTGGACCTGGCCTCTAGGGTGGTGGTTGTCAACCAGGTTTGCTTTTGTTGGTGCAACTCTAGGGATTGCATTACTCAGCTCAAGAGACCGATAAGGAACTTTTTATGGAATGGGCTAGATGGCACCACACACACTAAAGCCACGGTGGCTTGGGAGACCTTGATCCTTCCCACATAGGGAAGGGCTCTCAATACCATATACCCAAACTTGCAGTGCAATGCCCTACTTCGCAAGTTTGTGGGGAGAGGCCTTGCCTCCTCTGTAGGATCCTGGAAAGCCTTCAAAAAGCTTCCAAAGGATTGTAAACAACAATTGGTATGCCTCCTCAGAGGAAATGCAATGAGGATTCAGCAAAGTGATGCAGCCTTACCTGAGGATCGGGTGTATACAGATGGTAGGCCAATTGTTTGTCCTAGTTGGATGGGGGCTTTCTTGAGGACCAGCATCCCACTTCAGGTCATAGCCCTGGTCATTGATGTTCAGTCAGATGGCAAGCTATCTAGATCTTAAGATGATATTCTCTTGGGCATTCCCTTTCAGCCTGTCAGCATCATAGGGTTTGTGGAGCATGGCAAGGATTCAGAGTGGCACCTAGATCTGAAACCTCATCTTACTCTCGTGGGATCTGGCTGTATGGAGGGGTCCCCATCAAGTTTCCGCTTTGGAATCCCGGAGAGTGGGAATAGATTAATGCAAGGCACCAAGAGAAGAGTCTCCCCTTCTTTTGTTATATTGTAAGTGATGCCCCTCATTGGGAGAACTCTCATGTTTCTGCTGACCTGCAGAGAGTCTTTTGGAGGAGACTCTGGAAATCCCTCAAGAATATAAAAATCACTCTATCCTTTTGGCTGTCTATTTATGGGCAGTGGAAGAACCTTTTTATACAGGTGAGACACATTTTTATACCTATAAAATAAGGAAGCACAAAAAATTAAATTTCATTCACATATGAGATGCTCCCCAAAATTAATTAAATTGTGTCCCAGTCTAATTTATGACATATAAATATAATAGTTTCAAATCCTCCCAAATCTGTCAATATATTTATGTTAGCTGTTTTGCTCCTTTGCACGATGGAATGCATCTAATCTTCTGATCGACTACATCAACTCTCTGTGCTTTTCCCTCACACATTACCACAGGTAGGAAATAGCTTCATAGTGTCATGTGTCAAAAATTTATGACTTATTGAATAGATAACTCATGCCTTGTGACCAACAGAAGGATGTGATAAACATCTGCAGTTTTACACATTAGAAAAGCAATAATGTGAAGATAAACTAATGAAGTGTCAGCCAATTTATGAGTAAGAACCATAGTAACCGTTAATTTAAAGTAAATTTCCTCACAGTTCTTGCAGCTGTTGAAGGTTCCCCAATTCAGGTGGGACTGGACCAGTGAATAAATTGTTTTGAAGGTTTCTGCAAAGTTGCAAGGTTGTCTATAAGTAAAATGTATTAGATCACAAACAATAAATTATTACGGTTCAAATTTAAGTTATAGCAGAAATGTTAGCTTTTGCTTTATAATGTTCAAGCTAATATTTAGATCTTCCACTGTTCAGATTGCAAAAACTTTGATGCAACCTTCACATTCCTGACTGACGTGTAAAGCAAAGGCTTTTGTTTGTTGACGCTCTGGCTAGTCCTGGCACGCAAAGTGAGAAAGAAAGAAAATTCTACAATTAATGCATTGGCTTAGGAGCTAGGTTCCTCAAGGTGAATGCATGCATTATAAGACAAAATCATCTCAAGTCTGGTCATATCTACAGAAGAAAGTTATAGGTGCACTTACAAATGCTCGAGATAGAATAGTTCTTGCAATGCACTACTGATGGTGCCTTCAAGGCATTTGTCCTACAGTAACCTGAAGAATTCAAACTACCTGTTGAGTGCATCTAATAAGACATCATTAGTTGGAACAGACGAATTTGTTGGAATGCATTATGTATGCTCAGGGAGGGGTAGGAAGCGTGAAAGCAAATTGACAGACTATGCACAGTAGTTGTAAGATATGGAATTTAATGCCTCTCTCTTTATAAAGTAACCAGAACAAAGGAGAGTAAACATCAATAAACAGATCCAAGTGAAAAATGGGAATTTCCCATTAATTAGTTGTGGAGAAGAGAAGAGGGGGGGAAAAGGAAGTGGGCCAGTGCATGATTAAACTAAGGGATAAAAGGGGGAGGGAGGAGTTTCAATTAAAGAGTAGGGGGCATTAAGAGGGAGCCACGGGAGATTGGGGAGGGGGGAGGAACCGCTTAAGAAGGGGGCATTAAAGAAGAAGGCACGTGTATACCCTCTTCTTTGAACTGAAACCTGGACTACAGCCTTGATTTCTCCACCAACTCCATGAACATTGTAACTTATGAAAAGCAGTAATGCTCTTGGATGTTTTGATTGCTTGAACTGATTTCCATAAGGCTCCTCTTGCCATTCTCAAGACATCGAATTGACTTCTCCTCGTTAGAATTTACAAGCAATAACGTATCAAGCTTTCTGATTTGCATATGAACTTGCAGCTGCAGCACTTATACAATTCTTACATAATGTTACTAAGGATCCATTTGGAGCTCTTCATAGCTGGACTCCCCACGTTGACACAGCTTGTACCTGGTCTGGGATAACATGCAACAATGATGGGCGAGTTACTAGCGTGTGAGCACCAGTCCCTGATTAAAACACTTTTAATTTGTGCGCATTCACAGTGATTCTATGTCTCTATTCGTTCTGACTTGTCTACTCTTTTCCATTTAATTATACGGAGTGGGCTTAATATTCGAAAGGATCACAGATACTATTAGGCTGTCAAAATACAGAAAATTGACGGTCCTTACCATCAGTGGTACTATCATTTGATGGATCGTCAGAACGGGAAGCAGGAGGATAATAAAGAGATGACACTGTGGGTTTGCCATTCCCGCCCGAACGGGAGCAAAGCGTGCCACGAGTACAACGCATACGGCCATGCAGATAATCGTAGGCATTGCCTTGCTTATCGGTCCTACGCAAGCATAGCTGAATGCTTGTGATTGACGCTGTTAATGCTCCAAATGTCAAATATGTGTATCAACATCAAGAATTGGGAAGCATGTGATTGACGCCGTTAATGCTCCAAATGTCAAATATGTGTATCAACATCAAGAATTGGGAAGCAGGAATCGCTGTCGACGGCATTTCAATTTTCCTGAGCTCGCTACATATTCGAGCGCCAAACGTTCCTGAGCTTGCTACACTTCGTGCACAGTCATCTGCTGTTACAGGCAATATCGGGACCCTACAAGAGAAGGGGGAATTTCGCAATCATGGAGATCGGAAGATGTTGGTTTCTTGGCGGATTGAGGGAAGAGCTTTGCTTCTGCCATTTGGGTCGTTTAGCTGGGACCGGCGATGAAGGCAAGGCCATTGCATCGTGCTTTCCGCTTTCCCACTAGCCAGCCGCGCCTCACCGACTCCTTCGGCTTTTTGTGCTTGTTCTATTTGCATTGCACCCATCGCTGTTTGTCGCCAGCTGCTGCATGGATCCATCGTCACTTCTCCATTCTACCGCACTTGTTCTGTTTGTCTCTTACTGCACCATCCCATCATCAATCTTGCCCATGGCACGCGCTCTATGCCATGCATTCCGGCTTTCAAATCTTTGACAGCTCCCGAAATCAAAACCCGTCCGCTGTGTCTGAAACATTCGGGAATGTTACAATATTTGATACGCCGGACTCCAAAACCGCAGGGTCGCTTGATTCTACACAGTGCAGCACCTCTGGACAATCCAAATACGTAGCTTGGCGAGCCGATTGCCATGTAGAAGTTGACTGCACATACACACCCACGCTCTTGCCCCAATATTTTAAATTTTCAACATGATATTTGTTAAGGAAAATATCAAGGTTTCCATATCTGTCAAGGAAAATATGCTTTCTATGTAGGATGAACACTGTTGCATCAATGAACGAAGGAATGGTGCACGTGAGATGCAGGCTGGGCTGCTGTCCACGGGCATGAATGAAGAATGGTGCATGCTATACGTGAGATGCAGGCTGCGGAAGTTGGAACCTGGATGGGCTGCTATCCACAGGCATGAATGAAGAAATGGTGCATGCTATACGTGAGATGCAGGCTGGTCTGCTGTCCTCTGACCTTGCTGTTTGAAGTGGGAACTTGGAGGGAGAGAGAGAGAGAGACTGTTTAGTCAACTGCTACATGGTGCCCGTGGGCTGGCAATCGGCTTGCCCAGCTACGTATTTGGATCATCCACAGGTTGTAGAATTAAGCGACCTGGAGATGTTGCATGTAGGGAAAGAGAGAGGGAGAGAGAGGGAAAGGGAAAGGGAGAGAGTTCAAGCCCAAGGGCAGGTCAGATTCTATCTTGGTCATTCCGTGTGGGGACGCTATTGGCACTTTCAATTTCAATACAATGCGAAAAAGAAAATTTGAAAGATTTTTATACAAATTTTAAGCAAAAATATAATTAAAATGCCTTCAAACTTGCAGGTTTTGAAGCCTTCTATTTTGATATTTGAAAGTTTTGATTTAAACCTTGGTTTTTGGTGAACACCTTTAAAATCTTCTATTTTGATATTTGAACATTTGATTTAAACCTTAGTTTTTGGTGAACACTAGAGGTCGAAATTCATGTTCCTCGAATCTTTACAAACCCAATAAAATAGCATTCCAATGCTTTCGGATTGTTTCCTCTATCAACCTTGTGAAGATGGCTGAGTAATAGCACCTTGATCTAGGCACTCACTCCCCCTGAGCAACTGCCAATATTCTATTCCCCTAGAAGAAGGAAATCTACTGCCTATCAGTGTAGGCCATGGACAACATACCCCTTGTAGTTGGTCATGTGTATGAGTGGGTGGGGGGGGGGTCAACTATTTGTCCTCCGTGTGTCTGTGGGTGGGGGGTGGACGGGGGGAACCTTCATCCCCCCATTTCCCCTTAATCTTGATGTTTTAAGTGCTTAATCCCCCCATTTCCCCTTAATCTTGATTTTTTAATCAGTAGTTGTTTAATATTGACTTTTAGTGTCGTAAGATTTAATTAATTAAACCCAACCCATGACCCCAAGCCACCCCCAAACCCCCCTTCTCCCCGCTCTTATGCGAGCCACTGCCTGCGTCCTACCTTCTTTGCATGATGTGGTGTAAGTTAGCAGTTACACCGCTCTTCTAGATCTACTTAAGAACATGAAGCTCTACTCCTTTCTACTTACTCCTCAATCTCGACTTGTGTACCTTCTATCGTTCACTACCTCATCGTCAAGCTTCCATTACATTGAGATAGGTTTGGTTTAGGAGAAAGTGACTACTGCACCATCTTAGGAAAAGGGAGAACAAGCAACATTTTTCTTCATATCTGACTCAACTTAAGAGCAATATCCACTTTAAAGGAGGGCTTGGGTGCATGGGATAGTTTGGGATGGCTTTTGGAGATGCTTACTCTATTTTGGAGACAATTTGAATTTTTGTTTTTAGGAGGGAAGGGAAAATGCTATGAGACATTAGAGGTCCACCAAGAGAAGGGGGAGGTGAGGGGAGCCCACCCAAAAGGGATGTGCAGACCGATCATGTGAGTAAATGCCACAAGTGGGGCAGGGGACAAGAGGTGTGCATAACGGAGAGCAAGTTGGGACAAGCGGAGGGCGAGTTGGGACAAGGGGAGGTCTCTCTACCAATGAGAGGTCAATGTGGTCTCCTTGAAATTTTAGATGCATAAACCTTCCTATTGGCTTAATCCCTAAAGATTAAAGAGTTGCTTACATTCCTAATCCTAGAGCCCCTTTTTAATTCTAAATCCTCCCAATGAGTATTCTCATCGATTGTTGAATATAGATGCTATCAAAATTGATCTTATTGTCGGCATACTCCTGAAATGCACAATGCGTTTAGTTGCATGAAGCAACAAGAGTAATTTGTGTTAGCTTTGTAGGATCTTTTTGGGTGGGTTCCCTTTTCCTAATTGCATCTAGTTTACACTAGTTGGAACATTAAAATTGATCTCAAATCCATTTTTTGCTATGATGATGTTATCTCAATCCTCTCTTAATCGTTTAGTTTCTGTAGAATATTTTCTATATAATTGAATTTACATTACTTCTAAAATCTATGATGGCGATGCTATAATGTAGTTTACATCACTTTAAACATCTATGGTGGAGATGCTATACATTTGTAGAAATGGTTTTTGGAATTAGGAACCTTTTCAAAATTTCTCTCTTACCGAAATGCAAACGTGTAAGGTGAGATAAGAACAATCATAAATCTTTTGCGAATGATCTACACTTCAAATCATAACCTAGACCTAGAAATAAGAACAATCATTTATCTTTTGTGAATGATTTACACTCCAAATCACAACCTAGAGCCCAAATTTATATATTAATATGTTTTGCAAAAACTCTAGTATAGGCACCTTACTGATATTCATTAGCAAGAGAGATAACAATATGCTCACAATTTCTACATAATTGATTTTTTTAATAAAATGCTATAGCTAACCAAAAACTATAAATATTATGAGAACCAATAACAAAAGACTAAACTACAACTTGTATTCATGATGCATTAGCTTGACTTATATGTATTTTTTTACTATGAAAGAAATTATTCGCCAAAGATTTTTTTAAGATGACAAAATAGTAGCAATTATTGACCCTTCTTCCTAGCTCATCAATCAAACAAGGAGCATGAAAATATAATCAATACCACTATAGCTAGCGATTAGTGACCCTTCTTCCTAGCTCATCAATTTCACAAACAAGGAGCATGAAAATAGTATTATAACTACTATGGCTACTCCAGATCCTTGGTTTCCAGCTACACCAGCTTGGTCTATTGCTACTCAAATTTGTGGTTTACTACTGCTTTACTTGATCCTATGGGTCTACTACTATGCCAGAGCCTTGGTCCACTGCCATAGTTGATTCTCCACTGCTTTTAGCACCTATTGTTGTAGATTATATGCTTATTGATTAAGTGATTACCTCTTGATGAGTTTCTTTTTGTAAAGGATCAATATGTAACAACCTTACGGTAATATAATATACAAGCTATTTTTTTGCTCAATTTTAAAAAAAATCATAATTGATCAAGAACTATACCGAAACCCCACCCAAGCATAGCATTAAGGTCCCCTCAAATGTTGTGTGTACATACTTATATCATAGAAAACAAAGTTGAATTTTTAATTTCAACAATATCAAATTTCAAAGCGATAAACAATTCAAATCGATTTCTAGATCTACAAAATAGGAAATTTAAGCACAATTGTGTTTCAATCTATAAGCTCTATTCTATTGGAGCTTATGTTGGGAGTATTGCAATTACAACCACTAATAAGCTCAAGCTTAAAAGAATGTTCTGAATATAGAGAGATAAACAACAAAAGGTGCAACACCTAAATGTTCCAAATAAAAAAGAAATGACAAGAGAACACAACACCTATAACAAATAGCTTTATAGCACCAAAGATAGAAAAAATACTTTGACAAGGAGCTAAATCCAAAAGTATCTATGCCATGACCAATAAAGATGGAAACTATAACAAAATTTTATGAGTACAATGGATACATAGTCAACAACCAAAAGATTGAATACGATCATTTTGAAAGCAAACTCTATGCATGCAAAGAAAGGCGAAATTAGATATAATCAACATAAAGAATTCAAAGTAGAAACCAATCCCAACTACGTAAAGGAGACCATTTATAGGTTAATAAAGCATTGAATCTCAAAAGCACCTTCTACTTTGTATCATGATCAGGATCATCCAATAGAGGAGCCTTCCACATAATAGCAAGACAAGCAACAACACAAAGTGCAATAGTAGAATGCCCATAAATCACACACAATAACCACTTATATAAACACAAACCTCCCATCAACCAATGGCAAATCATGATAACAACTTTGCTAGCAAAGACACTATTAATTATACTAGACACATGACATCAAGAGTGCAGGTACAGCTAGAGACCTCTCCTACCTCCTCTCTAAAAATTTACTATGCCCTATCTTGAAGTTGAAGGGATTACATGAACAAATTACCAAGTAAAAGAGGGGATTTTTTGTTAAAACACTCAAGAAGAGAATCAAAAGGAGTATCCACACAAATGACAAACATACCTAGTAGGGGGGCAAGAAGAAAGGCAAGTACATCCACATGTAAAACAAACCCTATATTGACACAAGATGCAAGAATAGAGAAGAGAAAAGTGTCGAATGCAGAGAATAAATAGTGGAAACACACTCGAATGCGCAGCCAAAGCTAGACTTCAGTCGGTGTGAAAATAAAGAAGCAAATCAAAGTCACTGTAAGAGCGCCAAACAAGACTTAAAGTCCCCTAATAGCTTGGGCCCTAGAGTTATAACCTAATCCTAAGCACCCTTAAATTAGCATTGCCTAACCACCATGCTCCAAAATATTCCCATGTCCCTAAGACCCTGAGCATAGCAAAACATGCAACCCAAGATTCAAATCCAACATTAAAAAATAACTATTGTGCATAGGCAATAGGGTCGAGTAGGTTAATGGAGGAAGACTTGAATGTTGCAAACTCTATATTTCAAGATCATGATTAATAAAGATGCTAGTCGCCCTTGAATGTGTACTAAGTGTAATCTCTTTAAGTGTTTTATTCTTGATTTCCACTATTTTTACTCATAAAATTTCAGCATCCTACATGGAAATTAAGACATGAGGAATTTATATTATCTTTCATGGTAGGAACCAAGGGAATTTGTCCACTATTGAAATTAGCATTTCCTCGAATCAACCACATACAAGTGCAATAGTACTCATGAAATTGTAATCAATATGTAATTGAATCAAATGCATAGAGATGTAAGTGTGAAGCTCTTAGCTTTTGAACTACTTTTCCATTTTTCCCTACAACACATTCATGGTGAGTTAATAAACAAAGTAAGTTTCAAATGCACATAGTTACGAGCAGTTATGATGCTCAAGTTTAGCTTAGAAAGATGTTCATCATATGTATATTGAGATAAAATGAGAACCTATCGGTATGTACTACAACTATAGAGCACTCACTAATGGTTCTGGGGAGGTGGCATGCTTCCTTCTCGAGAAAATTATAAAACTCGAGTATTTTCTCTTCTCTTGCAACCATCTTATCCACATCAATCTTCTCTTTCTTAGTATTATAAAGATGTCTAGATATATAGTTTGTTTAATTGTTTATTTGTAGGATTATATCATCCAGACAAAGAATTGTTTTGGAATGAGTTGTGACTTAGTAAGCAAGTATGTGGAATTTAAGTTGATTTTTTCTCTTAAAGTTTCTTTTACCTTTCTTGAAATCTTGTTTCTTGAAATTTTAATGCCCTCATAGATGAGTGGAAATTAAGGCATGAGGGAATCTTCCATGGTAAGAAAACTTTCTCTGCCCTCAAAATGCAACCAAGGGCCTTTCTCATGGCCTCAAAATCTTAGGCTCGCATGCTACAGTAATAGACTCAACTAGATTCTACCTTACAATACTACAAACATGCTAAAATCTAGTAACCAATAACAATACATCATTATCTCAATATAATGAGCTCACATTCTAGAAACCAATCTACAAATGTGTTACCACACTCTATAGCTTGACAAAATATATTAGAAACAACCTCTTGGTCTCAAGTATAGGTCACATGATCATTCTTCAAGGAGGCCAATTTTAAAGCAAGATAAATTTGCCTTTGGCTCTCTCTTATGTCTCACTATTGGTGCCTTTTAATATTGCTTAGCCATAGACATTTTTTATATTTTATCAATCCTTAAAGAATGGATCGAAATCATCAAGTCTCTACATTCAATAAGCTTGGGCTTCTCTATGCCTCTTTGTGAGGCTTCTTCATGCATCTATGAACTTTATTTGAGGGGTCCTAGAAGTGTGGCTAGAAGCACTATCTTTCTTACTAGAATAGAGTTTTTGACCTCATGTAAGTTGTGCCTTTGATACATGAATCATTGTGAAGATTGTCTCCTAAAAATTGCCCCTAAGTCGGTGTAGGACTACAATGCACTGTCTCCACTGACTCCCCTTGGTAAGTGAAACTGTGCTAATAAAGTATTGCCATGAGGCATTGAAACTCATGACCTTGGTCTTATCAAGGTTAACTATCAAGTCTTCTCTCTCTCTCTCTCTCTCTCTCTCTCTCTCTCTCTCTCTCTCTCACGTGCGCACGTGTGTATGTGCATGGGTGTATGTGCATGAGGAGGATCTAGATGTCTCTTGCATTGAGCTTTTCTTTTATTGTTTCTGATGGATAGGGCATTGGCTCTTTTCTGGAGTCCTGCCCTTTTGTAAAATGATTGTTTCATAATATGATGTTCATAAGTTCACCAAAAAAAAAAGTGTGTGTGTGTGTGTGTGTGTTATTAACAAGTCCCATCAATAATTGAGCCATACAATTATTGCATCAATTGTATAAAAAGTATATAAAAGGGAACATATAAGGAAAAAATGTTTGAGACATCTAAGTTGAAAAATGCAACAACTAGAGTTTGCAAACATTTCCACAAAAGTTAAGAATTTGTAATAATATTGAGTTTAACAAACACAATATTGAAAAAAGATGTTGAATCCTCTGGTAGTCCAGGTTCTGAGGTCAGGGTCCACTTACCTGCCAACATCCAAACAAACTAGGTGTAAGAACATCATAGTTACATTTGGCTAGACAGGTAATGCCTATTTCCCCCAACTTGTTATAGCTTTACCTAGGAATATAGACAACCATATGGATTCTTAGATAATTTTTTAAAAAAAGTCACAAGTGAAGTTTAAGTCACAAGTGGGGTAAGGAGCGAATGAGTACATGGGTTGAGAAGGGATTAAAGGAGATATGGGAGGAGTAGTATGCTTGGTGTGTGGGGTGGTTAAAAAGAGAGTGTAAAGGGGAGATTTCACAGGGGTATATAAAAGAATAATTCATAGTTGGGGAAGTATACATGTGTGTGTGTGTTGTTATGGATGAATTTGACCAAGGTAAAGGGCATAAATATGTGTGTGTGCTTGTATGTGTGGCAATAGTATAATAAAATATGGTGTGCATAGGGCCAGGGTTGAGGTGGTAGGGCATGACCATGTGCCACCCTTCCATGTAAGAGGACCCATAAGGTGTGTTGTACATAATCCATGGTAGTAATATTATAAAATGTTAAGGTGGCATGGTTCCTCCATGTGCCACCCCTCCACCTAGGCAGTCCCATGCCTACATTTAGTGAGACATGGCCCACGGACCATGGGAGAAGTAATATAAAATAGGTGGAGATGGGATGCGTCAATTTTACGAGCAAAAACCTATGAGCAGGCGAGCGTGTTTTTCAAGAGATTTTTAAAAATGTTTTTCTTTAGGAAACATGGTTTTTACACTTTTATTTTCACTAGAACTAGATCCCTTTATCATAAAAATATACAGACTAGTCACTCATTCATTTTTACACAACATAATTTTCTTATTTAGAGACATCCCTTTGTACCCCTGTTATTACCTTAAAAAAGTGTTGATTCCTTTAAGAAACATTCCTCATAATCACTCTCAATGTAATAATACTATGCATATATAATTACTTATTAACACATTTATATCATATGGCAATATCTTTTTAGTGTTTTTATAGCATATTTATGGACATGTTTCTAAAGAAGTTTAAATTACTATAAATAAGTATTAACTTAGGCTTATATATCACTCTCATAAAATACATGTAATATTTAATACTATATATGAAATATTTTCCAAAATATAACTTCATAGATGTGCTCAAATGGGGTGTTCCGATCAATTTGAGTGGTTGAATGATTATATTTGGACATTGGATATGAAAGTTATGTCACTTTTAAAAGTGCTGTCCAAGGTAGTTTCGCCAGCGAAACTACCTTGGGAGACTTGCTTCAAAGGGGTTTCGCTGGCGAAACTACCTAGATGGCTTGCTTCAATGAGTTTTCTTTGAAGAAACTCTTTCATGAAGATAGGTTGAGAGAGGGTTTTCAATGTCACCTCCTATTAAGTAAAAGTTGTAAGAAGGATCATAAGGGAATTTTCATAGAGAAGTCTACTCTACATGTGGGTTTCTTCAAAAGCCATCCCATTATGCTCTCACCATTCCTACAGATTCACCTATAGATTTTTGTATAAAATAGGCATTGCTATAATACTTTGCATATTTCTAAGTGAAACTATGTTTTCTTCTGATCGATTTTTGCCATATTTATGCATAGTTGGAAGCTTTTTTTTTCCTTCGCTCGGACGCTCGGAAGATTTTGCTCAGAAAATGCTCGTCCTCGTGGAGATGGATATTATATTGGATTATTCCCTCCATGTAGGATAGGCCCATGTGGGGGGGGGGGGGTTTGTAGATAGTCCAAGAATAAGAGTTAAATAATGGGGAAAGTAGGATGAGGTGGCAAGATTCCTTGTGCCATGTCCTCCTAGTTGTTTGAACGTATTATAATATTGAGAAGAGACTAAGTGTGAAGATAGTGGGAGAGAGGGAAGGAGTCTCACTTGCAGCTTTCTCACATACACAATGGGGGAATACACACAAAGGTGGACGCTGAAAACAGTTTTCCTCTTCTTAGTTGTGAAAGCCAAAAGAACTCTAGTACAAAGAAATAGAAGAACCCTATATGTGGGTCTCAAACCAAACTCAACTAACTAAGGTGGCTTACTAACTGAGCCACAAACTAGAGTAGATAAGGATAGCTGTCATCCAGCTATTATTTGTAAGCGGTGTACCAACCGCATCTCCAGCTAACAAGTTGGTGACATAAATACACAACGATCACCCTGGCATATCGCGAGTGGAGCTCGATATCTCAACACTCCCCCTCGAGCTCAATCCCAATTCCTGCACACCAACAAGCAGGTCTCTGAACTTGCGCAGCTTCTCTGCGCCCAATGCTTTCATGAATATGTCAACTACCTGATCCTCTGTGCTGACATAAAGTAGATCAACAAGACCTAGTAAAACCTTCTCCCGCACATAGTGATAATGCACCTCAATGTGCTTTGTTCTAGCATGAAAGACTGGGTTCTTTGCCAAGTGTATGCTGCTCATGTTGTCACAATAAATGACAACTGGCCCATCTGTAGACTGATGCATATCATAGAGTAGCTTATGCAACCAAGCTACCTCACATGCAGCCATTGCTGCACCCCTGTACTCAGCCTCTGTGCTCGACAAGGCAACTGTAGGCTGTTTCTTGCTGCTGCAAGTGACTGCAGCACTCCCAAAAGAGAACACATATCCACTGGTAGATCGTCTATCAGAAATACTACCAGCCCAATCAGCATCAGTGTATCCATGCAACTATATCTGAACCCCAGCCTCATAAAATAGTCCATACTGCAATGTGGACTTCACGTACCTGAGTATGCGTCTAGCTGCATCCAAATGCGGTTTCCTTGGAACCTGCATAAACTGACTTACCAACCCAACAGCATAGCTCAAATCTGGCCTGGTAATAGTCATGTAAATCAAACTTCCTACTATGCGTCTGTACATAGTAGGGTCTTCCAGAAGCTCACCTGCATCTGCGCTCAGCTTCACATTCTGCTCCAAAGGAACTGAAATAGGCTTACAGCCTGTCATCCCATATTTGGACAGCATGTCCAATCCATACTGCCTCTGCAAGAGCTGTATCCCACTTGGTGATCTAATCACCTCAATGCCCAAGAAATAACGCAGCTCTCCCAAATCCTTCATCTCAAACTTCTGCCTCAATAGCATTTTCATATGAAGGATATCTTCATCACTATCACCTGTGATGATCAAATCATCAACATAAATGACAAGCAGCATAATACCCTTCTCTGTTTTTCTCACATAGAGTGAGAAATCTGCCTTGGAAATCTTAGTGACAAGATACTATCCTATCTTGTCAGACCATGCTCTAGGTGCTTGCTTCAAGCCATATAAGGCTTTCTTCAACCTGCAAACAAACTCAGGATGAATAGCATGAACATAACCTGCTGGCTGCTCCATAAAGACCTCTTCTTGCAAATCACCACATGCAAGAAGGCATTCTTTACATCCATCTGATGTAAAGACCATCCCTTTGATGCGGCCATAGCAATGGCTGCTCTTACGGTTGCCATCCTTGCAACCGGGCTGAAAGTTTCTTCATAATCAATGCCATATGTCTGTGCATACCCCTTGACAACTAATCTTGCCTTGTATCTATTCACAGAACCATCTGCATTGTGCTTGATCTTATAAACCCACTTACAGCCAATTGCATTCTTGTCTTTAGGCAAAGGCACCAATTCCCATGTAGCATTTGCATCCAAGGCATCCATTTCTTCATCCATGGCTTTCTCCCATTTTTCATTTCCCATGGCTTGCTCAAAAGAAGTGGGTTCTGGTTCCTGTATCACTTTGACCATATAGGCATAGTGAATGGCTGTAAATCCATCATATTTCAGCCTATCCATAGGATACCTAACCTTGGTAGACTTGCACAAAATAGGCTCACTTCCAGGTGCTCTCAAAACATCCCTGGTCTTTCTTACTCCAGGTGTAACAACAGAAGGAATACCCAACTCATCATCAATGCTCTGTTCTGAGCCACTGGATTTACCATCCACATAAGAGTGACCTGCATTCACATCAAACATGGGCTGATCTACCTTCTCTTTTCCTTTTCGTGATACCTGCGTACCACTATCTGCATTGCTTTGAGGAGATTCTCCTGATCTCAATCTGCCTGTCCATGGCGAAGTATGTGAACCACTGCTAGACGACACTGCAGGTCCACTGATATTTTGTGATTGCTGCTGTGAATTCTATGCAGCATTACCATTTTGTGCATCTACATCAATCATCACATTTACTGGTTTATACCAGCTGCTCATCTCATCAAAAACAACATCTCTACTCACTGTAAACTTACGAGTAGAAGGGTTATAGCATCTATACACTTTCTGCTGTAGAGAATAACCAATAAAGACACACTTCTCAGCCTTTGGATCCAACTTGGACCTCAACTCATCTGGCACATGAACATAGGCAATGCAACCAAAAATTTTCAAATGAGAAATGTCTGGTTTCCTACCAGTATACATCTCCTCTGGCGTCATGCCATGTATTGTTGTAGTGGGAGTCCTGTTCATTATATAAACTGCTGTAGCGACTGCTTCAGCCCAATAATAATCTGGTAGATCTTTTTCATTTAGCATGGCCCGAGATACCTCTCCAATATGCCTATTTTTCCTTTCTGCAATTCCATTTTGCTGTGGGGTATGACTGCATGAATATTGCTGCTTTATGCCATGCTCCTGCAGGAACCTTGCAAACTCATTTGAGAGGTACTCTCCCCCTCCATCTGACCTTAGGCATTTTATTTGCAGGCCTGTTTCTTTTTCAACCATAGCTTTGAAAGCTTTAAAGTGCCCAAACACTTCACTTTTCTTTTTCATAAAATACACCCAAAGTTTTTTGCTGAAGTCATCAATAAATGTGACAAAATAGTGACAGCCACCAATAGATGCAGCTTTAGTAGTCCACACATCAGAGTGGATTAATTCCAATGGCTTTTTACTCTCTTAAACATGCCTAGGAAAAGGTTTCCTTGCCTGTTTCCCAAATTGACAGGCTTCACAGACCTTGTGCATTTTTGCAACCTTGAATTTAGGCAATCCTGCAACAATATTTTGGGCTTGCATTGATTTAAGTCGTTGTATATTAACATGAACAATGCGTTTGTGCCAGATATCAATATCTGCAACTACACCGGTCCCATGTGCAAACATTGCTGCACTCAATTCAGGCATGTCCGCATCCAGCGTAAACATCCTACCCTTCTTCTTTCCTTTTGCTATCAAGCGACCATTATTTTTCATAGCATCCATGAGGATTGAATCTGACGTGCAAGCCCTGCTCAACCATTAAACCAACAGAAACCAGGTTCTTGGTGATGTTCGGGACATGAAATACATCAGACAAGTATTTCTTTTTCCCATCCTGCATAGACAAAGGAATTTTGCCAATCTGCACAATAGGATGTGCAGTATCATCACCAGTCTCCACAAATCCTGGTTTTCCATTTTCCTTGCATCCTGCATCCATTCATCAGCATGACCTGTCATGTGGTTTGACGCACCTGAGTCAACATACCACACATCATTGCTTTCTTCTGCACTTGTCACAGAATTTGTCATATGCTGTACCATAAACAAATGCTCATTTCTGTCATCACCCTGTCTACTAGAGGATGCATAATTGCCTTGCTACAGTTTTCCATTCATAATGTCATTCTGCTTTTTATAGCAGTCCTTAGCCATATGACCCATTTTGCCACAATAGTAGCATTCAACATTGCTGTTTGCATTTTGGCCTCTCTGCCATCCACCACAGCCTCTTTGGCTCCCCCTGCCTCTAGAGTTACCACGTCCTCCTGCATAGGACTGGTTTTCTTGCGTTTGCTACATATTCTGATTTCTACCACGGCCTGCAGATCGGCCTCCTCTACCTCTGCCTCTACCTCTGCCAGCATTTGAGTAGAAGACAGTTTCTTTTGAAGTTCCTGCTGAAGAAGATGCACCACCATTTCTCTGCTCTTCAGAAATAAGAAGAGCAATCAACTCCTCAAAATCAGGGAATTTTTCACGGACGGCAATGGATGTCCGGAACTGTGCATAATCCTTTCCTAGACCATTCAAGGTCATAGAAACTAAATCGTCATCATCCAATGGCGACCCAATGGAAGCAAGTGCATCTGCAATTTTCTTCACCTTCATGTGGTAGTCATTGATGCTCATATTTTCTCTCTGCACATTGTGCAGCTCCTGCTTGAGCTGCATTTTCCTGGCCTGCGTATTTGTGCTGTACATTTTAGCCAAAGTATCCCATGCCACCTTGGCGTACTTGCATCCTGAATATGCACAATCATTGAATCTGAAATACTGATAGACCGCCAGTACATAACTTTTCTGGCTCTCTCATGCCATCCTTTAAATGCCTGCATTTCCTGTTGATTGGGAACATTAGGAAGAACTGGTTCTTCTTCATTTCCTATAATGAACTCCCAGTAGCCTTTTCCCATTAAGAAATTTGTCATTCTAAACTTCCATGCCTGGAAGTTGTTCTTGTCAAGATTTTCAATGACAATCTGTGAAAGAGAATCAGATGCCATTACAGAACATTGCAAAATATTCTGTCACTACAAAAACACAACTTTTGCCTCACACGGGATCTGCAAAACTGACGAAAGTGGTATTTCACCACACAATCACTTCCTAGTGACGTTTCTGCATCAACAGGCAACAAACATGAATCTGCAACTCCCAATATCTCTGCACACAGGCATACGATGCAATTTCTACGGCAACTTTTCACCGACTAGCCGAGCAATGGTCGCACAGCAAAAACAGGGCCTTTTTCTGAGTGCCTGCGGAGAACTTCCGCCTCCAAAATGGACCCCGAAATGACCTCGAATCAAAAAAATAAGGTCACCCTGGGCTTTGCCCGTACCCACAGCATATAATGCCCTCTCGCCACACCGCGAAGGGCGTCTCAATCTGAGACAGTGCACTCTTGCACTTTCGGATGTGCTACCTGCAGAGATTTGCTCCCAAACTCGAAAAAGGAAAGCAACACTTGTCCTCTTACCAGGACACTGCGAACTTGGTTTGCTTTCTTGAGCTCCTTACCATGAACAAGGCTCTGATACCATGTGAAGATAGTGGGAGATAGGGAAGGAGTCTCACTTGCAGCTTTCTCACATACACAATGGGGGAATACACACATAGGTGGAGGCTGAAAATAGTCTTCCTCTTCTTAGTTGTGAAAGCCAAAAGAACTCTAGTACAAAGAAATAGAAGAACCCTATATGTGGGTCTCAAACCAAACTCAACTAACTAAGGTGGCTTACTAACTGAGCCACAAACTAGAGTAGATAAGGATAGCTGTCATCCAGCTATTATTTGTGGGTGGTGTACCAACCGCATCTCCAGCTAACAAGTCGGTGACATAAATACACAATGGTCACCCTGGCATATCGCGAGTGGAGCTCGATATCTCAACACTAAGGGAGTATCTTAGACTTGGGATTGGGGTTTGATTTATGTAGAAAGATGAGGCAAAGGGTTGTTGCACACAATTGAGAGTGCATACCTACCTAGCCCACATGGGAGATTCCTCCACACACACCATGCATGTGGGAGGATGCATTTATTGGGAGAGACCCCCTCTCTTGGCTATAAAAGGAGCGGGCTATTCCTTGATGTGACACGCTCATTCATGCAAAGCCACTATGCTAGTACCTTGATTTCCCCCATCCTTCCTTTCAAATAAAGCATGACTCTCTTCTCTTCCCTTGATGTCTCCATCTCTACATTCCACCTCCCATCATGTACATGCTCCTCTTCCCCCTCTCCCTTCCTCTTTGTGCCATGGTCTCCCTCTTCATTCCCACCCCTATTAATCCCTTTTCCCCACCCATGTTAACGCTTCTCCCCTCACGTTCCCTCTCCCACTAGCCCTCGAGCGTCGCCATGCCTAGTGTCTAGCCTCATGCCTTGATTTCTTTTCTAGATAATTGTGTGTGTGTGTGTGTGTGTGTGTGTGTGTGTGTGTGTGTGTGTGTGTGTGTGTGTGTGTGTGTGTGTGTGTATAGAAATAAGTGTCTGTGTGTGTGAGATGCATTTACTAATCAAAATTATTGTGTGTGTGTGTGGCCCACCCCCAACCAAGAGGGTAAGACCACATGGTGGGGAGGAGTAAGCCCAGCGTGTGGAACTTACTCCCCACCTACTTATAATAAGTGCATAAAAGTGGATCTGTATCATAACTGTCAAAATGAAAAAATGATGCCAATAGTAAATGCGTAAACCACTTTTGCAAAATACATCTAAAAGTTAATAAAAAATAAGGCTGGTCACAAAAAGACTAGGGATCATCCATGCTAAAGAATTATCTAATGGATGTGAATTAGTTGTATGGCACTAGCCCGAGTTGGGAAATCAAAGTGTGTGTTTAGATTAAAAAGTCCCATCAATAATTGAGCCATAAAATTAATTCCATCAATTGGATAGAAAGTATAAAAAGGGGAAAACATAAGGAAAAAATGTTTGAGAATCTAAGTTGAAAAATGCAACAACTAGAGTTTGCAAAATTCCACCAAAATTAATAATTTGTAATAGTATTGAGTTTGACAAACACAATATTGGAAAACGATATCGAATCCTCAGGTAGTCCACGTTCCGATGTTAGAGTCCACTTACCTGCCACCATCCAAATAAACTAGGTGTAAGAACATCATAGTTATGTTTGGGTAGACAAGTAATGCATGTTTTCCCTAGCTTCTTATTGCTTTACTTAGGAATATAGACAACCATATGGATTCTTAGATAATTAAAAAACCTTAAGTCACAAGTGAAGTTTAAGTCACAAGTGGAGTAAGGATGGAATGAGTGCATGGGTTGAGAAGGGATTAGAGGAGGTATGGGAGGATTAGTGTGCTTGGTGTGTGGGGTGGTTAAAAAGAGAGTATAAATGGGATATTCACAGGGGGTACATAAAATAATAATTCATAGATGGGGAAGTATACATATGTGTGTTTGTGTGTGTGTGTGTGTGTGTGTGTGTGTGTGTGTGTGTGTGTGGTCCACCCCCAACCCAGAGGGTAAGACCACATGGTGGAAAGCAAGCGCACCATGTCGAACTTACTCCCCACCTATTGATAATAAGTACATAAAAGTGGATCTATATCATAAGTGTCAAAATGAAAAAATGATGCCAATAGCAAATGTGTAAACCACTTCTGCAAAATACATATAAAAGTTAGTAAAAAATAAGGCGAATCACAAAAAGACTAGGGATTATCCATGCTAAAGAATTATTCAATGGATGTGAATTAATTGTATGGCACTAGCCTGACCAAAGGCTACTTGGGAAATCAAAGTGTGTGTTTAGATTCAAAAGTCCCATCAATAATTGAGCCCTAATTGAGCCATACAATTAATTCCATCAATTGGATAAAAAGTATAAAAAGGGGAACATATAAGGAGAAAATGTTTGAGAAATCTAAGTTGAAAAATGCAACAACTAGAGTTTGCCAAAATTTCCACCAAAATTAAGAATTTGTAATAATATCGAGTTTGACAAACACAATATTGAAAAAAGATGTCGAATCCTCAGGTAGTCTAGATTCGAAGGTCAAGTTCCACTTACCTACCACAATCCAAACAAACTAGGTTGGCTAGATAAGTAATGCTTGTTTTCTTGGCTTGTTATCGCTTTCCTAGGAATATAGACAACAATATGGATTCTTAGATAATTAAAAAAATTTTAAGTCACACGTAGAGTAAGGAGTGAATGAGTGCATGGGATGAGAAGGGATTAGAGGATGTATGGGAGGATTAGTGTGCTTGGTGTGTGGGGTGGTTAAAAAGAGAGTGTAAAGGGGAGATTTCATGGGGGGTACATAAAAGAATAATTCATAGCTAGGGAAGTATACATGTGTGTGTGTGTGTGTGTGTGTGTAAAGAAATAAGTGTTTATGTGTGTGAGATACATTTACTAATCAAAATTATTGCATGCATGGTGTGTGTGTGTGTGTGTGTGTGTGTGTGTGTGTGTGTGTGTGTGTGTGTGTGTGTGTGTGTGTGTGTGTGTGTGTGTGTGTGTGTGTGTGTGTGTGTGTGAGTGAGAGAGAGAGAGAGAGAGTTACATGCATCTTAACTCATTCATTATCATTGTTTGGCTATTTGTGTAGACATCTTGAACATTTCAATCTTTCCATTTAGACCTTGGGGAGTTCGTGTTTTGAAATGCGGTCCTTCTTGGGGGAGTTCATTTTTGAAAGTGGGGTCCTTCCTTGGGGTTGAAAGACCAATCTTAGAGAGTTTCATTGGAATATTTCAAGCTTTGCATTTAGACGTTGGGGAGTTCATGTTTGAAAAGTGGGGTCCTTCCTCCTTAACTAATTGTCTTTTTTTGTACATTATAGACTTATACTATTTTCCAATTTGGCATTGTGTCATTGTTGCAACTTTTTTTTATTTCCATTTTGTTGTAATTTGTTTCTAGTTTTCATAGATTTGGTATTTTCATTGATGTATATGTAAAACCTAGCCATTTGGAATGATAACTAGGAGATTTCAAGATCTACATGTAAGCATTGGAGAATTAATTTTCTCACGTTGGAGTCTTGGTTCCTTAGCAAAATGTATTATTTACTTCTATAATTCATGTTATTGGGTGCCTTGAGTGTTTTAGAGTCACAAAACTTTATGCTTATTCTCTGTAGTTTATGCTCTTTAATTTCTTTCGTTATATTTCCATTTTGTTGTTCCTATTCTTTGACATCTTTTCATTCTTGCTACTATTGCCTCATTCTATTTACACATTTTTAGGATCATACTATTGTATAATTTTATTTACATCAATTTTATTATTGTTGGAGGTCTTTTCTCCTCACCCTTGGTTGACCCATGAACCCTGGGTCCCCATGCTTGGTGTGCATAGTTTTTGGTGGGAGAACGGGGTCCTTGGTGTGGAAGATGCTCTCTTTTGCACTCTGAAGTATGCTTGGTATTTAGAGACTACACATGCTTGGGTGCAGAAGGCTGATCAACATTCTAACATGGGTTTTGTGCAAGCATGGGCAAAACCATTTGAAGATGGGTGTGGAGTTGCAAGCATAAATGCAATTGTTGCAAAGAACCAATTAACAATTCAAGATGCAAAATCAATACTTGTATTATAAAGAGGCCTTGGCTTGTTACAAATAGTCATAATTGCAAGAATGCTTGTGCAACAAGATGGTGCAATGTATCATAGTCTCTCACCTCAGACTCTCACTGAGAGCAACATCTCAACCTTGTCTAGACTACTCAACTCAGAACTACACGCTTGAAAGAACTAATTCTAACTCTGACTTCCAGCTTGAATATTCCTTGACCCTACATTAGTCAATTTCGGGAAACCACCTTCTGAATGTGGCTCATGGGCTTCTCAAAACCATCTTTGTTTAGTGGCACCAGAGAGATGATGAGATGGAGTATTGAAGGGTCTAGGGTCCTCTAATGGGTTTGGTAGGATGAGATGCTAGAGGAGATCAAAGCACTAAGGAGCTGTTGTGGATGGCCATGGGTAGAGAGCACTGATGTCAACTGGCTCTCCATCTGGGCATAGAAGCCACTCTACTTCCCATTTCTTGTCTTCTAGGTTGACATCTGGGTCAATGATTCCCAACTCTTCAAATTTAAACTCATATCTTTTAAACTGTGGGAGGCTCCATCCATTTGGTGATTGTACTCCTGCAGACATCCAATAGATGATGCCACATACTAGTGGCCTCAGTAATAGAAGAGTCCAATAATTGCTCAGCTACTAGGCATAGTAGCTCAGAATAATAGATGGGCAAGGTATCCATATTTGGTCTTGGGAGTGCTCAGATCTTGTCTGAGATTGCCGGCTCAAAAAGTTGCCCATTGATGCGTGGCCTTTTCTTTCATATCCCCAATCATAAATCAATACTTTAGTTGGTAGATCGTTTGATGGATTTGCTTAGTGCAATGGCTAGCAAAATCAAGAAGAGGCCAGTCTTAAGCCAGTTTCTTCTGCCATGGGCAAAATTTCATAGTACGGTAAGACAATAGAAAACATTGTCTACTAGGAACATCTTGCGAAATGCCAACGGGGCCTTGAATTAGAAAAACTAGAAAAACTTATTAGGAAATTGGAAGGGACTCTGCAACTAGTAGGTGCTCTTGGGGTGTCTAGGTGGCTATCTCTAGGAGGTGCAGTGGAGACATTTGTGTGGCTGTCTATACCTAACATTTGGGGGAGGATGAACTAGTAGTAATGAAAGGGGTACATCGGGGCTTGTAATCTAGGAGCAAGAGGGCTTGGGATATGGTCTTCTCCTCTGAGGTATGCCTTGCTAGTTGCTATTGTTGACTAGTTGGTTGTGTGTGAGGTTGAAATAGGAACAAGGTAGACTTGGGGCCTCCTTGGCTAGATACTCCATCTTTGTCATCTAGATCACAAATGTAGTTTCTTGGAGGGGTGCTGATCAAGTGCACCAAGGGATCCTTGATCAGAGCCTAGATTTGTACCAGGGTTGCCTCATGCACTTGTATAATTGCATTATTATAGCACAACCTATTGATCTCATTGGTGTTGTACCTCATCCTTGGTTTGTACATCTTTGAGCTTAGCTTCCATAGGATGTAGAACCTCATGGGTTTCTTGGAACTAATGGGACATGGCCCGATACTCTTCTTACAACTTCATATGATTCTCCTTCAAGGTGTCATGCTTTGCTTTTGTAATTTGTCATAATCTTCCTCTTGGGCATCAAGTTCACCATGGAAGCTACCTCTTTGTTGTAGCATAGGGCCCAAGGAGGTGCCCATTGCCCAACAATAAAACATTGCATCTAAAAGATAGTGTTGGCCTCGTCCCTCAGCGTCCACTAGACCTCGAGCAATTCATGGGAAACATTATCATAAAAATAAAGCAACTCATCAATGCCCTAATGGATTGAGACCTTTAGGGTTGGTGATATCTACTCCACATAATGAGGTCACTTGAGTTTCTTGGCAAGCAACTATTCATCCTAGTCATAGTGATGCTTGGCAGCATTTGCTACACCTTGGTTGCTTGGTCTCGCTTTACCATCTGGTTGCTCAGTCAAAACCTTGTAAGTTCAATCGAGTAGCTCTGAGACCATCTTCTTGCCCTTGTAATCTAGTGCCCTGGTCATGTTAGGCTTCTCAATTGTACCTTTTCCTTGGTCTCTCTATCACTAGACTACTCACTGACAATTTTCTTGCCATGATCTTCCATGCTTTAGGAACATGCTACTCACTGTTAGGTTCTATATGAACTTCTTCTACTTCTTTACTTGGCTTGGAAGTGCCTCACCATCATTGATCTCATCTCTTGGCTAGTCACATTATTGTTTCCAAGGAGAGGATCTATGGGATTGGAGGGAGGAACTTGTGCGAACAACTAAGGATTCAGTGTAGCAAAAATATAAAGGGGAGGAAGAGGTGCAAGCTATTGAGGGTAAGGTTCAACAAGGGACTTTGAAGGATTACCAGGTAGAAGAGGTGTAGGTAGTATAGGTTGGGGCTCCCAGGTCTATTTTCCAAAGCAAGTTTCATGCCAAGGTACTTGTCCAATAGTCAACCTATGTCTAATCATACATAGATGATGGCCAAGTTTGGCCCTTACTGACTACTTGGAGTTTCCCAACAAAACTTTTTTGAAAACTTCCAAGCCAGCCTACTGCTATCTTATCCTCATACCCAAGTATTGCCTTAGCAACAAGGGTAAGGAGTATATTGCCTATGCTCTTCTTAAGACAATGAGCTCAAAGAAACCTAAAGAATGATTGAGTATCTAGATCCATGGTCTCGTTGATGAGGTAGGCTTGTGGAGTAGAGTAGCTTCCCTCTTTGAAACACTAATCATAGTGTCCATTGCTCAACACAAGCATTTTCTTGGAACCCTTTGTTGGGCAATAGGAATACTTGCTACAATAATAGCTTGTTGAGCTAAATGTAATGTTTGTCAATAAGGATGATATGATCCATGGACATCTATGACTCTAGCATTTCTTTTGCAGTTGTTGTAGCATACAACACTTCCTCCCATGCAAGCTCTAGGAAGATTCAAAGCCCATTGTGCTTTAGCACAATCTTGGTCATAATGTTAAGTTCAACTAGGTGAGGAGTGGAGACACAGGGAGTGGATTTATGGCATCACCCCTAGTGTTGCTCCAATTAAGAGGAAGGGGCACCATATTTGAAATAAAGGTGAGGACAACAAAGGCATTGAAGAAGCAAAGGAGACAAAAGTAAGGGTTATGAGGTCACAAGAAAATTCACTAGAAATTGTTATGCAATAGCCTTTACTTGCTTCCATAAAAGAGCTTAAGGGTCTCCTAGCCTTGCAAATAAAAAAGATATTCTTCCAAATGATGTGCTGATCATGCCCAACTTTTCTTCTCCTTTGGATCACCACCACTATGATGAAACAAATCAGATGAAAAACTCATCTAGATGAGCAAGTTGTTGGGATATCTCAAGGTGTATGCCTCAGGCACACCTTATGTTTCTATGTGTGAGTGCTAGAGGCACAGTTAGGTGCCCACAAGCACAATTAGGTGGTGGAGAGCCACATAGGATGATTGAGTGAATCTAGGAGCAGATTGAGGAGATGATTGTGGAGCTCTGAGGTCATCAGTGATGTCAGTGACCTTGTATGAGGTGCCTACTTAAGGACCTCTCTTTTCTTCATTCTATAAGCAAGTATTCTGATTTTGTGTCAACTCTACTCTTTCCTTTCAGTATTCCAACATGGTATCAGAGCCATTTGATCCTCCTTGAACCCATTTATGCCACATCATCATCTTCTTCCTCTTCTTCTTCTTCACCATCTCTCCCTCTTCCCCCAACTTCATCTCTTGCAATGACCTGCTGATCTTGAGAGACTCAATCCAGCACATCCATTCATCCATTTCAGCAATGCTTCTGGGAGCTTCCTCCTAACATCAGGTCGAACTCACTGACCGGAGGAATTTGAAGAAGAAGTTGCAGAACTGCCCCGTTTTTCTTTCAACTATCGATTCCTTCTCCAACTGTAGCTGCTCATCCACCAAACTGTTGGCAAAATGCTCTCATAGGAGCCTGCGCGACTTCATTACGATCCTATCTGTGGAGTTTGGAAGCCTATCTTCCAGTAAACAAGCTGCTAGAAGCATAAAATCATGTTTTTCTGCCCGGATTTGACGATTTTCTGCTCGACGATTTGCGTATCCATTTCGCCTGTCTTTTGGGCTGCTACTGGGTGACTTCATGACCTTTCATTTCATGCCAAAGTCCCCTTGAAAGCTTGCTATAGTGGCTCGAATCTGGAGGTCAAAGATTGCTGCAGTTTTCTTCACTTGCTCAAGTCAAAGTTTGACTTCAAAGCTGACTGCAGCTTGACTAAAGTAAAATTCCAGCTAGTTGCTGCCCGTTGTTCACATGTCTTTGGTTGCTTTCGATTTGGACTGAGTATCTCATGCATTGATAATTTGCTTTGAGCCATTATTATTCAAACCATAGTAAAAACATAGTCAAAGTTCATTTTTACTTCTTGATCAAGATGCATTCCAAGGATAATGATTTAAGCTTCAAGTTTTCTGGAACATCATTTCATACATGGCAAACTAGGATCAAGTTGGTCCTCGTGAAGAAAAGCTTATGGAATATTGTAAATGAAAAAGAGAAGAATCCTCGAGATACTACTCAAGCCACTGCATCAGAAGTTCACAACGACAAGGCACGAGCCAAAGCAAAGACAGAAAATGCAAATCTACTTACAGTGAATGAGCCTCCACAAGATGAGGCATTCCATGAAGATTATGCATTTTAAATCATCTCTATGTATGCTCCAGATCTCTCTTTTTATGTCAAGGTACTCAGCCTGGATAGTCCTCCAAAATGAATGAAATAAACTATTGTGTTTTGTGTGTTTTGTAAACACCTCTGGTCACCTTATGATGTAGGCCATGTGTATGTTTTGTTCCATGGTACCTCCTGCAGACATTGTGTGCATGTACATGCAGAGGAGATAACCATTGGAAAGTCTTTTTGTATCCCTTTCTGTTTACCTTACACCCAAGGGAACCCTTGCTAGCATGAGAACCTAGCCATAGATTTATCCTTGACCACCATGAGATGGCATGAGAAACTATGAGACTAGATGTATCCTTGACATAGCCTGAGGCATTTCCTTGAGGGGGGGTTTGTTGGGATATCTCAAGGTGTATGCCTCAGGCACACCTTATGTTTCTATGTGTGAGTGCTAGAGGCACAGTTAGGTGCCCACAAGCACAGTTAGGTGGTGGAGAGCCACATAGGATGATTGAGTGAATCTAGGAGCAGATTGAGGAGATGATTGTGGAGCTCTGAGGTCATCAGTGATGTCAGTGACCTTGTATGAGGTGCCTACTTAAGGACCTCTCTTTTCTTCATTCTATAAGCAAGTATTCTGATTTTGTGTCAACTCTACTCTTTCCTTTCAGTATTCCAACACAAGCTATTACAACCATCTCTTGATTGCCTCAGGCTCCCCAAGTTGGTGCTTGCTAGACAAGGAATTCCAAAGGTGCCACTACTTCTAGGTTAAATGCGATCTTGAAGGGAGTAAATTTGTGGTTACCTTGTAAGCTATCCGATATGTCTACAGTGCAGAATGCAAGTTGGTGTCCCAATCCTATTGAAGTGTGCTCACGGTCTTGGTGAGGATAGACTTAAGAGTTTTGTTAATATACCTACTTGACTAAGGATAGTAAGTCATGGCAATTTAGTGCATCATCACGAACTCAATCGTCAAAGAATGATACACTTCATTCATAACGTGAATGCCTTGGTAACTAATAGACTCATTCGAATAGCCATAGCTGTAAATGATGTTCCCAATGATGAACTTGGTTGCACTCCGAGCTAAGTTGTCTCATAATGCCTTGTTCTTTAGCCCACTTGGTAGCATAATTTGCATCCACAATGATGTACTTTTTCTGTGTGAACTAAGCTACATTCTTGAATGGAATAATATTATCCCATCAATGAAAGGAATTGGAAAGGGATTTGGCACTATTTGGGCATTAAGTTTCTTGTAATCAATGCAAACTCAAAGATTCTCATTTTTCTTGGGCACCACTAGCCAAGAAATTTGAGTGTTTGCATAAACGTTGGACTAACTAATTAAGCTTGGATTTAGCTTGCTTGGCATAGTTTGCATTGACAAGGAATCTTTATTGCTGCACTTGCTTGGCATTTGGTACCAATGGAATCTGATGCTAGCAAATCTTGGATTGTACTTCTTGGAAATTGATATCACTCCATGCATATATATATTGATATTGCAAAAATAGAATTTTGACAGTAGAAGTTGATAATCCAATAGATGGGCACTTACCAAGACTGCTTATGACTCCTTGGTCATACCTAAGTTGAGCTCTTGAGTTGGCTCCAGAACCAGGTGTTCAAAACAAATCTAAGTGGTAGTTATCTTGGGATTGACTTTGCCTCCTTCTCTAGTCACTTCTTTAATGAAGTGATAGGGAATTAAAGATTGATGGTCTATCAATTTCTCATCATGCATCTTATGTTTGAGGTCGACAGCCACCTTAAATATGTCTATCTCTGCACAGGTAATATTTGCATTTCCATTAGCCAAGACTTGACATTGTATGGAAACTCATCATTCACCTCCAAGTCCTTGGGCCAAAACTTGCTTGGTACTTTTCTGGGATTGGTGGGCATTTTCACCTCAGCATCCTCAATGTGAGATTGTCATGATTTTGGAATGAAACACCTTGGCACTTTTCAACTAAGGCCTACCCAGCAACAACAATGGATAGGCATTCATCCCTGTTAGATATCAATGCTCCACTCTCGTGTAACTACACGGGAACCAGCTAACTCTACTTGTAAGCCCCCCATATGAGGAGAAGGCATTTGAGTAGCTCGGTTATCCAGTAGGTCCTGGGTTTGGTGGGAGCTATGTGTGGCCTGATGGTTGGACGGCTTCAGATAGAGTTGGCACACCGCTAACTAGGCTACATGCAAGTGCGGGAAGGCATCCCTTGACTGACTGCACTGAGGGTAGACGGAGCATTTCCCGAGGCAGCCCACTCTCGGGTTACGGGGCTTGTTTGGAGCCTCAGATGATCCCGAATGAGGGGGCTCTGGGCCGAACGGAGACCGTAGGTTAGTTGCTCTATTTTGCACACTGGTTCTATCGTATGGTCGGTGGCCTATTTCGAGACCGACCCTCAGTCGACTGATTTGGGCAGACTAGGTCGGTCACCCAATTGAGCCTAACCGACTATGACTAGTGGCTATTTAAGAGCAAGCCTGTGAAGCCCATTTCATCAATGGCTACAGCAACCCTGATTCCTTAGCATTCAGCCTCCGTCTTCTACTGTTTCCAACACGCTCAAGGGGGTCACTCATCATATGTAACCCTATCACGTGAGTTCAACAGAAGGATATTTTTTATTTCTAAAATTTATAGAAATACATATACATAAGGGACTATTTAAAATAGTTTTGAGAAAAATTTATAGATTTGTATAGAAAAGAGGTACATTTTATTAATGAAAATTTTACAGATAAGGGATTTTAGAAATAGGCCTTGAACGCACATGGTATAGAGGGTTTATACATAGTGACCCCCCCAAGCCAGCACGCCATCGAAGCTTCTTTCATAGGAGCGCACGGTTGGGAGGCAGTGCCATCTATTGTATCAGTTCTATAGTAATCAAATTTTTGATTCTCCATACTATCTTGTTTTCTCTCTTGCATACGAGATCCTATTATCTGTTGTGCACAGACGTTGTATTATTTTCTTACATGGTATCAGCAGAGCCTGAACTCTAGCAAGAAGATTTGGTAGTGTGTTTCTGTTTGCAAGCAGATTGTGAGAGATGGCCCAGCCCGCAAGACTGCGAATCCCACCGTTCAGCAAAAGCTGAAAGTTGGACGGCTCTAACTATCCACTCTGGAAGTTCAAGATGAAGACCATCCTAAGCGCATATGAGCTTTGGGACACTGCTACTAGGGTGGACGTGAGGTCGGTTGCGAGACCGGATCTAGCCAATGCAGGATAACAGATAGTACCAACTGCATATGAGATTCTCGCGTGGACAAGAAGAAATATAGATGCGATGTGTTCTATTGTCTGCAGTGTTAGTGATTCCGTCATGGCGTTAATTCAACATGTCACCACAGTGGAGGAGGCATGGATGGTCTTGAAAAATCAGTACGAGACCACGAATCAGACACGGATTCAGAATCTGGAGACTCAGCTACGAACAAGAAGTTGTCTGAGTCTGAAGTAGCAAAGAAGTTCATCACCAGGGTGAAGAATCTGCACGATCAGATGACTGCGATTGGCATCACCATCACCAGTGAGAATCTAGCACGAAGGTGCATACAGATTCTCCCACCAAAGTATGACGGTCTTGTTATGGCACTGAATACGCAAAAAGAAATCTGCCCCTCAACTTTGAGGATTTCAGCGTGATGCTTCTGGAGGAGGAGATGCATCAAAAGACGAGGACTGGAGAAGATTCGGCTTTCTGGACCGGATCAAAGAAAGGTAAGGTAAGGACTCTGGTAACCCATCTTCTTCTGATGATAAAAAGAGAAAGAAGAAGATCAAGTGCTTCTATTGCAACAAGGCAAGGCACAAGCAGAATGAGTACCGAAAGAAGATTGCAGATGAGAAGAACGGAGTAAAGAAAGATTCTAGCAACAGCGCGCAGGCAGTACCAATAGAGCTGTGCATAGCAATCGAGGAGATTTGCACGAAGGTAGTTCATGTACCTACAGATGAACCTTGGATCATTGACAGTGGTGCATCGCACCACATGACCAGTTGGAAGGATTGGTATACCTCTCTACAGCCGGTAGGGAATGACATCATGATAGCAGTCGGCAATGATGCAAAATGTCCAGCAAAAGGAAAAGGTACGATTGCTCTCAAGTCAGATGGAGTTGTAAAACAGTTGTCCGATGTTCTTTATGTGCCAGATATCAAGAGGAACTTGTTGTCCATTTCTGCGATCACGAATCGGGACCTCAAAGTTCAATTCGATAAGAATGGTGCACAGATCCTAGATCTTCAAGGAAAGGTCATTGGTAAAGGTACACGGCGCAACTACATTTACGAACTCTCAGCTTTCAGTGCTCGAGCGGATGTGAAGAACACTAAGCTGTGGCATGAGAGGTTTGGTCATCTAAACCTTAATTCTTTGAAGGAGATGCATAAAAGTGGAATGATTGCAGACTTACCAGAAATTTCAGATCTGCCCGATGTATGTGAAGCTTGCATGATGGGCAAGCATTATCGGCAGTCCTTTCTTAAAGAGGCCAGCAGGGCAAAGGCTCCTCTAGAGCTCATTCACATGGACCTCTACAGAAAGATGGAGATGGAAGCTTTGGGTGGTTCCTACTACTTCATGACGCTGATCGACGACTACAGTAGAAGGATATGGATATACTTCCTAAAGACTAAAGACGAGGCTTTTAGTAGGTTCAAGGAATGGCATGTAATGGTCGAGAAAGAATCGGGGAGGAAGGTGAAGAAGCTGAGATCAGACAGAGGAGGAGAGTTCACATCAACTGAATTCGAAAGTTACTACAAAAGTCACGAGATCAAGAGGCAGAAACCCCCGCCACATACATCACAGCAAAATGGAGTAGCAGAACGCAAGATGCACGTCATCTGCAAAATGGGCCGGAGTATGATGAAAGGGAAAGATTTGCCAAATACTTTTTGGGCTGAAGCATGTAACACTGCAGTTTACATCCTCAATCATAGCTACATGAAGGCTGTGAATGGGATGACTCCATTGCAAGCCTTTTTTGGTAAGAAACCTTCAGCTGCACATTTTAGAGTTTTTGGATGTGATTGTTTTGTGCATGTCCCTGATGCTACCAGGACCAAATGGGAACCGAAGAGCCGAAAGAGTATTTTCTTGGGCTATAGTGAAGAGGCGAAGGGTTACTGTCTCTATAACCTTGTTACCAAGAAGGTAATTGTAAGTCGCGATGTGGTCTTCTTAGAACAGCCGCATCAATTGGAGGAGGATGCTTCCTTCCCAGACAACCAAGACCAGGATATCCATCCAGTACCGCCACCAATAGCAGACTGAACTCCCCCAATGGTGCTTGGCAGGATTCAAGACAAAGAAGATGAAGAAGAGCCTACAGAACCACAATGGCAACGGCCATTCCCAAAGTGGGTAAAGCAGCTTTTGGATGACAGAGAACCTCCAACCATTGAGGAGGAACCATCCGAACACCACCGGTCCAAGAGATTAGAGGAGCAAAGAAGGGCACAGGAACACTTGGTCAACTATGCTTTGATGACAAAAGAGATCCATGCTGATGAACCCAAGTGTCTTGAAGAGGCACAGGGCGATGATAGGTGGATGGAGGCTATGCAATCGGAGTATGGCTCCATAATGAAGAACAACACTTGGGACCTTGTGGATCGACCACCAAAGCACAAGGTAATCGGAACCAAGTGGGTGTCCAAGACCAAGTACAAGTCCGACGGCACGTTGGATAAGTACAAGGCTCGGCTCATGGCAAAAGGATTTGCACAGGTACATGGTTTTGATTATCAAGATACTTTTGGTCCCACAGCTCAACTAACCACAATTCGTAGTGTTTTGTCTTTAGCTACCTATGGAAGTTGGCCCGTGTTTCAGATAGATGTGAAATCTGCCTTTCTAAATGGAGATCTCAAGGAGGAGGTATACATGGAACAACCACCAGGTTTTGAGATCCCCGATTCAGAAGGTAAAGTCTGCAAACTGAAGAAGGCACTTTGCAGGCTGAAACAGGCCCCACGAGCATGGTATCAGCAAATTGATGCCTACTTTCTGCAAAACGGGTTTAGGAGGAGCCCATCTGATGCAAATTTGTATATCTTCAGAGAAGGAGGCAGGTGTATGATCGTGGTCCTTTATGTGGATGACCTTGTCATAACAGGGAACCATGAAGAGAAGATCTCGCAGATGAAGCATTTGCTAGGAATAGAGTTTGAAATGATAGACCTCAGACTGATGCATTTTTGTTTGGGGATTGAAGTTTGGCAGGACCCAAAACTAGATCTTCATTTCACAACTGAAGTATGCTGGAGAGATACTGAAGGCATTTGGCATGGTTGAGTGCAAGACAGTTGGTACCCCTATGGAGGTTGACGCGAAGCTCTCAAACGAGGATTCATCACCACTGGTGGATGAAGCGAAGTACAGAAGGCTTGTGGGTAGCTTGATTTACCTGTGCAACACACGGCCAGACATCAGTTTTGCGACTAGTGCAGTAAGCAAGTTTTCCAATAAGCCCCGGGAGTTGGAGGGCAGGGATGTGGGTGCTGAAATACATCAAAGGCACACTTGATTATGGCATCACCTATACCAAGGGCAACATCTTGACCAGATTCTATGACTCGGATTGGGCAGGAGACGTGGACAGTAAGAGATCAGTGACAGGGTATTGTTTCTCACTTGGATCTAGAGTTGTGTCATGGGTCAGCAAGAAGCAACCCATAGTTGCTCTTTCTTCTACCGAGGCCGAGTACAAATCTGCATGCTTTGCTTCTTGCGAGGCAGTGTGGTTGAGGAGGATTTTTGGAGACATGGGTGCAGTGCAAAACAAGCCTACGCATTATCATGTCACATTTAGAGTTGCATGGCGATTGCAAAGAACCTGGTGTTCCACGCTTGCACAAAACACATTAAGATTCAATATCACTTTGTACGCGAGCTCATCATGAATGGAGAGGTTGACTTGTTGTATTATCCGACTGCAGCCCACTCTCAGGTTGCGGGGCTTGTTTGGAGCCTCAGATGATCCCGGATGGCTCTGGGCCGTGAACGATGACTGTAGGTCAGTTGCTCTGTTTTGCACACCGGTTCTATCGTATGGTCAGTGGCCTATTTTGGGACCAACCCCCAGTCGCCCGTTTTGGGCAGACTGGGTCGGTCACCCAATTGTGCCTAACCGACTATGACTGGTGGCTATTTAAGAGCAAGCTCATGAAGCCCATTCAATCACTGGCTATAGCAACCCTGATTCCTTAGCATTCAACCTCCATCTTCTACTGTTTCCAGCATGCCATCGAAGCTTCTTTCACAGGAGTGCATGGTTGGGAGGCAGCGCCATCTATTGTATCAGTTCTATAGTAATCAAATTTTTGATTCTCCATACTATCTTATTTTCTCTCTTGCATACGAGATCCCATTACCTATTGTGCATAGATGTTGTATTATTTTCTTACAATCCCCACAGAAATGACAATCAAAATCATGCAACACCTTGGCACTTTCAGCCAAGGCCTACCCAGCAATAATGGATAGGCATTCATCTCCACAGATTTGACAATCAAAATTATAGTATAACGAATTCCTCTAATGGTGATGGGGGAGGATGGTGTAAATTGCACCATACCTTAAGGGCATTAGGGGCAAACCCTAACCCTAACCCGAACCCTAAGGGGTTCTCATGTATATATTCATGTTTATGATCAATACAACATATGTACATGTAGCTATATCATGTGCACTCCTCTCTCTCTCTCTCACTTCCCACTTTATTAGCCCTCCTAGTGCTATCCAATGCATCAAGAGGATGGAGAACATTTCTCATTTGTAGCATCACGTGTCCCTTAATCATACCTTTTTTATGATCCCCTTGACCTCAATTTGTAGAATTTTGTGCCAATAATGGTACATCATCATATAGTATGACAAAATATGAAGAGGGGAGAGGAGAAGAGTGGAGATGAGGAGAGAGGGCACAGCTAGAGAGCACACCACAAATGACTAACTGTACACTAGAATTAGTTGAAAAAATAGAATATATACAAACCCTTTTAGGGTTAGGGTTAGGGGATCTAACCCTTTCCTTTATAGCACTCTATAAGGTTAGTGATATGCACATATGATCACGTGATGGTGCTATGCACACATGATCACATGATGTTGAGCGTGAACTCTCAACACCTTCCCTTAAGATCAACATCATGAAGTAGGCCTTCCCTCAAGATGATGATTCTTGGGAATCGAAGAAGGACTGAGCATTACATTCCATCACACCCCTTTAATGGGAATGTCCTTCCTCTGCATCAAACCAAGAGCTAGTCGGTGTTTCTCGAATAGCTCTTTACCGAGTGGTTTGGTAAAGATGTCTGCAACATTTTCTTTGCTATCACAATGCTGCAGTGTGATGTCACCAAGTAACACTCTTTCTCTGATGAAGTGCTCTCTGACATCAATGTGCTTTGTCCTAGAGTGATATACTGGATTTTTGGCCAATGCTTGAGCCGATTGATTATCACAGTATATTGTTGTTGGCTTTGACTCATCAAAGTAATCTGTTTCTGACAATAGTCTTCTGAGCCATATAGCTTCACATGCACCTGTGGTGAGTGCCCTATATTCTGCTTCAGTCGAAGACAAAGAAACAGTTGGCTGTTTGTTTGACAACCATGATATAGCACCTTGACCAAGGAAAAATGCATATCCCTGTGTCGATCTCCTGGTCTCATGATCTCCAGCATAGTCACTATCACAATATCCATGCAATCGTGGATGACTTCCTCTGTATTCTAAACTGTCTTGTACCTCTGATGTATCTCAAGACTCTTTTGGCTGCATTCCAGTGAGACTGTTTTGGATTTGCCATAAACTGTGCTAGTGAACTTACTGCATAACAAATATCTGGCCGTGTGATTGTCAGATATATAAGAGATCCAATGAGTTGCCTGTAGTATCTGTCATTGACTGTAGGCTTTTCTGAATCTTTAGTAAGTTTCAATCTCTGTTCCATGGGAGTGGCTGCAATCTTGCAATCTGCCATATGAAACTTCTTCAGGAGACTGTCAACATATTTGAGCTGACTCATGAATGTGCTATCTGAATCTCTCCAGAACTCAATTCCAAGACAATAGTGCATAAGTCCAAGATCTTTCATGTCGAACTCTGCAGATAAGTCTTGTTTTAATTTTCTGATGAAGCTATCCTTGCTTCCTGTCACAATCAGATCATCTACGTACAAAAGTGCAATAGTAATATCTTCCCCTTGAACTTTGTAGTAGAGAGTATGATCTGCATTGGACTTCATGTATCCCAAATCAACAAAATACTTGTCAATTCTGCTGTACCAACTTCTGGGTGCTTACTTTAAGCCATAGAGACTTTTCTTGAGATGTCAAACCTTGTTCTCTTTTCCTGGTTCAACATAACCGGCTGGTTGTTGCATGTAGACTTCTTCGTCTAGATAACCATTGAGAAATGCATTCTTGACATCGAGCTGATACACATTCCATTTATTGAGTGTCGCTAGTGATATCAAGAACCGTATGGAATCCATCTTTGCTACTGGAGCATAAGTCTCATCATAATCTTGGCCATATTGTTGTGCAAATCCTTTTGCAACTAATCTGGCTTTGTGTCTCTGAATACTGCCATCTGGATTGTACTTCACTTTGTATACCCATTTGTTGGCTATGGCCTTCTTTCCTGGTGGAAGGTCGCATAATTCCCAAGTGTTATTTTTATACAAAGCGTCCATTTCTTCATTCATAGCAGTTTGCCATTCTGGCTTGTCGACTGCATCTTCGAAGTACACTGGCTCTTCTGTAGCCATGATGGTAGTCATAAGAGCATAGTTGGTGGTTTCCACCTGAATTGCTTTGCCTTTCTGAGCATATGTCAATCTGGCTGGTGGTCTGCTTTCCCTAGTAGACCGTCAGAGCTGCTGTGGCTCTGCTTGGGGTGTTGCTGGCAATTCTTGCTCTTCTTCATCAACCTGTTCTGTAGATGACTGTGAAGTCGATGCTTCTATCTCCTGTGTAGGTGAGGTTTTCCATTCTGATTCCTCATCGAAGATTACATCTCTGGAGATAATGACTTTGCGGTTGATGGGATCATACAATTTGTATGCTTTGCTTTCTTCACTGTAGCCAACCATGATGCATTTGCGTGACTTCGCATCCAATTTTCTGCGATGATCATCATCTATGTGGGCATATGCTATGCAACCAAATATGCGGAGATGCCCAATGCGTGGCTTGTGTCCAGTGAATGCTTCATAAGGAGTCATACCTTGTATCGGTTCGGTAGGAAGCCGATTAAGCAAGTAGTTAGCTGTAGCTATTGCTTCTGCCCAATACTGATTCGGAAGATGCTTTTCACTAAGCATTGCTCTAGCACTGTCTGCTAAAGTCCCATTCTTCCTTTCAGCTCGTGCATTCTGCTGAGGAGTATCTGCACATGTGAATTGTCTTCGAATGCCGTGATTTTTGCAAAAGTTCATGAATGCTGAAGACATGTATTCACCTCCTCTATCTAATCTCATGACCTTGATCTTTCTGCCTGTCTGGTTTTCTACCATGGATTTGAATTCTTGAAATCTGGCAAACACTTCAGATTTCTCTTTCAGAAAGTAGACCCAACAATATCTGCTGTAGTCGTCGATGAAGGTCAAGTAATAAAGTGAACCATTGATGCTGCGGGTCTGGGCATAACCCCATACATTTGTATGAATCAAATCAAGAATACCTCGTGCACGAGAGGTACTTCTGACAAAGTTGGTTCGCTTTTGTTTGCCGAAGCAGCATGCTTCACAAACTTTTCCAAGAAACTGTAGCTTCGGAATCCCAATTGCCATATTTTGATTCCTGAGATCTAACAAGTACTTGAAGTTGACATGACCATATCTCTTGTGCCATTTTGCAGATAGTGGCATCTGTTGCATTTGAGCTGACATGGCATGCTTATCTGGTACTGTAGCTAGCATCCTGTATAAGCGTCCTTCCTTGACACCTTTTGCTACTAGCTGACCTCTTTTGGATTTGTCTCTGATAGTGCATTCATCACCGTCAAAGATGACTTTGTAGTTGTGTTCCGTCATTTGACCTACTGACAAAAGGTTTTTGCTGAGCTTCGGAACATAGAGCACATCTTTGACTAATCCTTTTGTACCAGTGAAATTGTTCATAGGGATAACACCTGTCCCTTGAACCGGATTCGGTGTATTGTCTGCTGTGTAGATAACATTCTTTTGACCTTCTAATGGCTTCATTTCTATGAACCATTCCTGATGATTTGTCATATGAGATGATGCACCGCTGTCGATGTACCAAGGATCCTGTTCCACTTGATCGACTTGATAGCTGAAATCCTCTTTGGGATTGAAATCAGTGTCTAGGTGCATTGTATCAGTCTGATGCAATTCCTCACTTGCAAGAAACATATTGCCATGTTCATTTGCAAAATGACTGTGACTAGAATGTCCACCACGATGATTTCCTCTTCCTTGAGAATTCCCTCGACCGCCTTGGTCATACTGCTTCTTGCGGCAATCTCTTTCATAGTGTCCAAACTTGTGACAATAGTTGCATTGAATGTTTGACACATTGGTGGATGCATTCCCTCGTCCTTGAAATCTTCCTCGGTTGGAATGATTTCCTCTTTGCTGATTCTGATGTTGCTGAGGATGATGCTGATTTTGACTTTGTTGATGATGACCACTTTTCTGATATGATCTACCTCTGTTTCTACCTTTGCCTCTGCTTCTGTCTGAAGCTGTGAATGCCTGAACATTAGAATGACCTTTACGTGCTTGAATGGCCTGAGTCCTGAGTTCTTCACCAAGTAGAACTGACTGAAGTTCTTCTAGTGTTGGAATTTGCCGTTGGATGGCAATACTCTGGACTAGATTCTCATATCCTTCTCATAGTCCATTCAGGATTACTTGAACCATTTCTGCGGGATTCATAGTCTCTCCTGCTGCTGCAAGTTGATTGTTGTACTCTTTCATGCGGAGTACATAAGCATGACCGGTTTCATTGCTATTGCGGAAACTCTGGTTAATCTGGTTTCTCAGGGTGAGAATCCTGGATGTGTTTTTGGACTCGTAGAGAGCTGCGAACATATCCCATGCTTCTTTTGATGTCTTGACTGTGTTGAGCTGTCCTAGCATGACATCTTGCACATTCTGCTTGATCAGGTGATAGGCATACTTGTCTTTCTTATCCCATTCTGCTTGAGCTCGGGCAATGGCAGGATCTGCTACTGGTGCGGAAACTGTTTGTGTAGATGTAGATCCTGATGTAGATCCCGTTGCTGCTGCTGTGACAACAGATGGAGTAGAGTTACTGGTGGCTGGATCGGCCAATGGTCTAGGTATGGATCCATCGACATACTCCCATTTGTCCTGAAGCACAAGAATGGTCTCCATTCGGTATTTCCATGTACCGTAATTGGAGTTGTCTAACTTAGCAGATGCCTCCAGATTGAGGTTGCTAGTCGACATGGTGCAAACAATGTACTCAAAAGTGCCCTGAAAAACTGTGTATGAATCAACTGCAAATACACTGAAGATGCCAAGTGAAATCTCTGTACCGTCGGTGAAGATAGAACTACAGTAAATAAGATCTGACCTGTGTTACAAGGCTTGTGGCAATGATGCCGGGAATAGCCAAGAGGCTTTACAAGGCTGAAAAAATGATGTGCACGATGCCGTGAGATAGCCAAATAGGCTTTACAATGGTGGCATGTGTGTGTGAAAACAAGTGCTATCTGCCCACTGTATCAATCTGCAATGCCTCTGAACTCTGAAGTCTGCTCACTGAACTGATGAACGTAAGGTTTCAGGTAATGTAATGATGTGAAATCGGATGTGAGCGTATGGACTGACTCCGAGTAGGTACTAGTCGGGAATTTCGGGCATGGCTTAGATTGGCAACTTGGGGAATTCAAAGCGTCCCCTCTATGGCGATCTAGTCTACTCTGATCTAGATCTAAACCAACCGTCGATCGATGAAAGAGCAGCAAATAATTCCTTTTCCTTTATTCTTTTTAAGTGCTGGGTCAGATGCGTCGATGTAGAGGCAAATGTGCGTGAAGGAAGTGGTTTTGTCGGCGAGGCTCAAATGTGAGTGTAACTTGCGCCGAAATGTGCGCGTGATGTAACGAGCGTGTAGAGCATGAAAAATTGAGCGACTTTCCTTTTTGGAGCACCCTCAAATTCTTCCTGGATCAAGAGATATGACTTGATCTAGGTGGAGGGGAAAAAGGAGTGCAAATGGTGCTCAATGATGATGTGTCATTGTGAGTCACATGCAGTGATGATGTGGCACTGTGCTTAGCAAGAGATGTGCCAGTGAAGCTCTGTGCTGAGGTGGCAGGAGTGTGCACATGCAGTGTGTGCACAGTGTGCCTGGCAAGAGACTGTGCCTGCAGGGGTCAATGCTGACTGGACTGCTGAGGTGGCACAGATGATGTCAGCAGGGTGATGTGGCAATGCTGACATGTCACTGATGATGTGGTAGGTGACGTGGCAGAATGATGTGGCAGTGAGGATAGGCTGATGACATGGATTGGATAAGATGACATGGCAATTGGTTGCCACGTGTCACAATGTTCACCACGTGGTGACCCAACCAGGGGTTAAGTTGACCCAGAGTTAACTTGACTTGGGGTTGCATTGACCAACCCTATCTTCAATGAACCTTACCATGGTTACAATGGATAAGGTCCACGTGTCAATTGATTGACCACACCTCTGTGTGGTGACCCTTATGATAGGGTAGATGCCACGTGTCGATAGAAGGACGCAACTTCACGCAACAGCCGAAATGCGAACGAGCTGCGGGAGTAACGTGCGCAAAGACCTCAACAAGCCGGAATAAAAGCAGGAAGCGGCTTCAGCGATGGCGATGGAGGCAGAAAACTAATCGACGGGGGAAAGAAAGAGCGAGAGATTAGAGAGTGGGACGACGAGCGCATCTTGTGGGTCAACGATTGGCGAGCTAACCTCTTTCTGTTTCATCTTAGACGACGACAGCTCTCGAGCTCGTTAACGAAGCATGGGCCGTTGGAGCCATGGCTGTCAGTCGGGATGCTTTGATCGGGAGCTCAGGCGTTCTTACCTAGTTGGCTTTCTGGAGTCGGCAGAGCCCGTGGAGGAGAGGCTAACAAGAGGTCGTAGAGGTCGGTTGAGTCGATAGAGAGGCTTGGCGTGCTGCAGACATGGTGGAAGCTTGTTGGAGCAGTTGTGGAGAAGCTCGTTGGAGAAGCTGCAGGTAGCGTAGGAGCCGGTGAAGAGGCTTGGAAGGAGTTGTGTGCTTGGAGAGGCGTGGCGCTACGAGCTTGTTGCAGTCCGCTATGGAGCTACGTTGCCATGAGTTGAGGTGTGTGCTGCCGCTGAGCTCGCTACAACCGCAGGGTGGTTGCCATTGTAGTCGATGCAGCTGGTCATAGTTGGAGAGCTATAGGAGCCCTTGCCGAGGAGGAGCTCACATAAGATGGCGCAAGAGTTGATGGCAGCTTGAGGAAGCTTTGTGGCATAGTTGCAGCAAATGTTGCTTCGACCATCACTCGAAGATGTAGGTCTATCTCCCTTCTTTTTTCGCTTGCAGTTTTGGATGGATGAGAACTATTTACGAAGTTGCTTTGCGTTGAAGCTCCTTGAAGCTCTTTGGATGCTTGCAAGAGCCAAGTTGAAGGGCTTCTCTCCCTCTCTCTATCGGAATAGATGCAAAGTCTCTCTCATTCACTCGAAATGAACCTTACAAAGAACTTCTCTAAAGAAGAAAACACCTCTCTCACTGTCAAATCACAATGGAAAGAACAGATGTTCTTTCAAACAAACGGAAATCTCTGATGAATGAAATCTCACAATGAACGGAATAATCTCTCAAGTGAACGGAAGTTTCTCTCAACGGAAGAGAAGATCACTCAAGAAAAAACTCTCAAATCTCACAATCTCTCTCACACTCTCAAGAATCTCAATGTCTCAACGGAAGACAAGGGAGCTCTGATACCATGACAAAATATGAAGAGGGGAGAGGAGAAGAGTGGAGATGAGGAGAGAGGGCACAGCTAGAGAGCACACCACAAATGACTAACTGTACACTAGAATTAGTTGAAAAAATAGAATATATACAAACCCTTTTAGGGTTAGAGTTAGGGGATCTAACCCTTTCCTTTATAGCACTCTATAAGGTTAGTGCTATGCACATATGATCACGTGATGGTGCTATGCACACATGATCACATGATGTTGAGCGTGAACTCTCAACATAGTAGATGATGGAGCTTCATTGAATTATCCAATGAAGTATTCAGTCATTCTTTAGGCTCATCAAATTTGATGCCTTTGATGGTCTACTCTGCACACATGTGGCATGGACTTTATTCCTCTAAAGTTTAACTGTACAATCTTGTACAATATTCATTAGATGATGTTTTATTCTATGGGTTTGCAACGTGGTTGATTAGTCCTAAAATTGGTGTATAAGTCCTCATTACACTTTTAGTTTGCACCATTGTGGAATCGATGGATTTTCATCCAACCACTGTGAGTATCAATGTGTTGGAGTTCTAATTACTCCAACTTGAAAGAGTTTGATCCTCAGTGGACCATCTCCAACTACGCAATTAGGGTTAAGGATAGTTAGACTAGATTTAGGACATAGAGTGTTATCTTGGCATCACATAAATGGGATGATAGCATTTATGAAGGTGGATGTGAATATTGACATAGAAGTTGGGAGGATTCCCACTTATATCATTGTATGCCCTTTTTCATTTTTTGATGATGATCGACACCCAATTTGGGGATCGGGGATCTTCTATGTGATTCACTTTTCCATCTAAACTATAGTTGTATGTTTTCTTACTGTGATGTAAGTTGTATTAATCTTTCCCATTAAGGGATGTCTCCCCCCCACGACACACCCCATTAAGGGGGGGTATCTTCCCGGTTAAGGGGTATCTCCCCTTGAGACATCCTTGAGTCAAGGAAATGAGTTTAAATGCCAAAATTGTGTAGTGGACAAGTCAGTGATATGTCCTTTCACTTAGAGAATTCAATCTTTTGTTAGAAACTTGCATGTCGACAACCTCCATATATAGAAATTCAATCTATTAGAGGTGTTTCGACCCATACTCTTTGAAGTAATAATACCCAAGTCTGGGGCAAGTCAAAAGGATCACGCTTCTTCCTTGCCTAATGAACTTCTTAAGGAATACTAGCCGATCCTGAAATGTGAAAGCCTTTAAGCATGTGGTGATGGAGATTCTTCCCCCTTCGATTTATTTAGCTTTGCAAATCATATTGCCAAACTAGAATTGGGTTGGTTGGCTATCCAAACTTTGACCTAGAAAGCATTGAATGAATGAAAAACATCTCATTAGAAGTAGAAAGAAATGTTTATCCATTGACTTTGATGTTGATCCCACAAGTTGAGCTCAAAGCTAATCCCACAATTCAAGCCATAAAAATAGCCCTCTACCATTGAGCTACTTGAATAAGCAAGGACTAATCTATACTAGAACAATGTTATTAATAAAGGGGTTCCTACTAAGCTAGATGTTGAGGCCCAAGTGTCCATCTCTGCTGGGCCACTAGTAGATTTGTGCCATTGATAGTCACTTAAAACTCTCTTGAAAAAATTAATTAACTTAGTTAAGATATCGAAGTGATGAATCCTGATTAAAAAACAAGAAAGAAGGAGTTCCTACCATTGGGTATTCCCTCTACTAAAGCCCACATATGTGAAGAATGTAGCTTGGTTATCCATTTGCAACAATAGTTATTGCATTTATCCTAGAAGGCATCCAAACCAAGCCCTCCTAGATCCTCTAGTGTGGTAGCATACTCCCATGGAAAAGTACTTGGATAGGAATTCTTTGGATAGTTTGTTAGCCATTGAAAGGCTATTGTGAGAGAATGGCGGCACAATTGAGATGTAAACCATAGTTGGTGCCAATATATGTTTCAAGAAAATGATCCCCCCAAGAATGAAAATTTTTAACCTCACCATTTATGGAATTTTCCCTTGATTTTTTGAATATAACATTCAAGTCTTTGCTTTATGGTAACTCTGCAGCCAAGTATCTAAATAGTATCCCAAGCACGATTAATTTAAATGCAAACAACGTAAGTCACTCCATTAGGGGCTCCCAATCTAGCCACAGCACTGTAGGTTAGAGGAATTGATTTGGGATTCCAAGAGCTTTTCAATTTTGGACCGATTTGCAATTAGGACATTGGTGTTATCATTCGGGAAAAATTATGATGAGAATTGAAAATCATTGGGCATCATCAAGCCTCATAGAGAACCTCTATAGACATGAAAGTCGAGTTGCCAGAGAAGTGGTCTTGTGACAACAGAACAATAAAAGTGCAAGAGGGAAACTTTGCATATAAATCTCTACAAGGGAGAGCTATGATGAAAGTAGCCACTAATGGAGAGTGTCAAATGGGGGTGTTAGAGAGTAACCTTTCTATCATTCTACAAAAACCTCAACCAAACCCTATCTTAGGCATCACGCTTAGTTATAGGCCATTTGGATGCATTGCGATCCTTTCTGGATACATTGATAGGCCCAGATTGCCTTGTGGGATGCTTTATTGATGGATGTTTAGCACACAGATGCTATTTTATGCTGAGGGATAGCTTTGACACATTGCAATTGATGCACTCATAGTGCTAATCTCTCTTGGATGAGACATTATTGATGCTTATTGAGAGTGCTCTCAACGGAAGCAAGAACGGAAGAAGGAGAGAGAGAGACAGAGAGCCACACAAGTTTTGGTGGGTGCAGAACCACCCTAATCTTCTTTTTCATTCATTTATATATGTGTTTGAGTATTGTACATAACCGGGGTTAAGGCACAGTGACCTTTAACCCCCACAACCTCCCACTTAAAGGACAATGTGCCTTTAAGGGGGAATAACTAGTGAGCATACTATCCAATGCCCATCAATACACGACAATACTCAAACCGCTGACTAGGTAGACTCTTCGTCAGCATATCTGCAGGGTTATCATCTGTATGAACCTTGACAAGCTCTATGCGCTTTTCATTCATTTATATATGTGTTTGAGTATTGTACATAACTGGGGTTAAGGCACAGTGACCTTTAACCCCCACACTTATGCCCATGGATAGTGTTTATGCTTGAGGCATTTGGCTCTTATTGGCATGGGGTTTACCATATTTTGTCATTACATGTTAACATTTTCTTTTGGGCCAGATTTCCTCATATGGATGCATAGTATATGCACATGAGTTAGATGCATTTTGATGCTTGAGCCTTGAGTTTTGGTGACACTATCCTTCAGTAAGGCAGACATATTTGGGTGCACTTGGTATTTGGTGTGATTTCTCTCTTGCAGGTACTAGCATTTCAGATTTTGTTTCATTTGCATCATGGCATCTTCTTCCATGTCTGAAAAGGATGCATTTTGTGCCCAAAAAATAATTACAACACACAAACAATAGAGCACTAAAGGCAAGCAAAACAATGATAGAATACATAATGGGAGAGATGACTCCTAAGTACTACACATTGTAGGAGTTACATCAACACCACCCTACAACCACTAATAAGTGGCAAAAACTTCTACAAATAAGTATAGATAAGGGAGGCCTCCAACAAGTGACACATGGCATTGGATATGACACACCTTATTTGACATATTAGCTCTTCACTAACTACCACCCAAGCATTCCATGTCATCAAGATTAGAGTGACCCTCGATCAAAGGATAGAGGTTAAACCTAAGGATAGAGGTTAAACCTACCTAAGGTTAGTGCCACATCAACAAAGGAATATAGAGACGTGCGGATCTCAAATCTTGATTTCTCACTTTTACATCCATGGAGATTATGAGTAGAGTATTGTATTTGAAAAACCATTCTCTTTTGCGAGATTTGGAGGCCAAAACCCTTAAAATCTTTTCCTACTACACACATATAGGTGTGCCTTGCTTGCATAGCATTTGCACACCTAGAGGTGCATCATTGGGTTGCTGTGTAAAATGCACTAATGTAGTGGTGTAGTTGCAGCTCAGGCGAATTGGGTGTTTGCCCACTTGAGTTGACTGCCCATGTTTGATTCCATTGGAAAGACCCTTGTTGCCTATTAGTCTATACCACAATTGGTTGTGCCTCTTAGATGGGTATGCGCATTGCGGTGTGTGTGTGGGTGGAAGAAAGGCTCTAAGGGGACTTTAGAGGACTTCCTCACGTTTAGGCTAGACTTGGAATACCAATAGGTGGGCTGCTGAATCTGGCAACTTATCGTAGTAGTGGATAATCCCATGCACTCATCAGCTATAGCTAAGGGTGCACCTGCTTCCAATTATTGCAATCCATCTCTAAGCCATGCTCAAAGTGAAGACTTAAATGTAGGAATGACAACCAGTGATTTGCTCTTTTAGTCTAGCATTGGGGAATCCTTTAAAACAATTGCCATAGATTCCTGCTTAGCTAGCCTTTCCCTTGCACGAGGATGTAAAGATTTCCTACAAGTAGCATTGTACTTATCGAAGCAGGGAGGCCCTCTTAGCATATTGGAGAGACTTACAGCACTTTCCCATGGTAGCATATATGCTGGCTTGTGTTGAGTTTCCCTAGTGGTGAAGGGCCTGTTCAAGTTGGCTTTTATGCCATGCTCGACAATTTTGGCAAGAAAGGTCCTCGTTTTCCCAAAGGTGGTAGGTCTCAACTCCTTGCAAAGGCTATATCTTCTATTGGCTGTCAATGGTGGCAGAGCTTTGAAAGCCCAAGGTGGAGATGGCCATACTTGTGTCTCTAAGGGGGCATGGATTTGCCAACTATTTTGAGGGGGGATTGACGTGGGTGGAGGCATCATAAGGAAGCTAGAATCCAAAAAGTGCTTCTTGTTGTTTTTGCGAGTGAGTGTTCTAGAATCCAAAAAGTGCCAACCTTGATGAAATGATTTTATAACTGACAATGCTGTTTACACACCACCAAAGGGTGCCCAAAGTGTGGGCACCCAAAAACATTCATGGTGGGCTAGAATGGGCACCCCCTGTTACACACTGACTGCCCATTGTGAGATCATTAAAAAATGGGTGCCCATAGATGGGCACCCCTTTTACACACTGCCCAAGTACAAACCCCCTTTTACACACCGCCCAAGTACAAATCCCTTTTGTAAAAATGATAGCTCGGATGGGTGTGGAGCTGGGGGACCCAAATCGTGATTGTGATTGGCTGAATCTAACCTTGCTCATCAGTGGGTAGCCAAGCTTGGCTGCCCAAGGAAGGCCTTTCTCAGGGCATGATGTGGACTCCACACCGGATTAAAAGGTCTAAGCTTGGGCACTGTATGTGTAAAGAGGTGCCTACCCAAACCTCAAATGGTCGCTTTCTATTGGTCCAAACGGCCACCCAACGTTCGACGCCCTTTGGTGTGTAAAGGGCCTAAGGTGGAAGAAACAAGAAACAGTTTGGATTCAATTCATTGAAACAATTTTAGAATTTTTCTTTGGTGTCGAGAACATGGTATAACAAGATGAATCTCATTCATGTGGCCTACCGAGAGATGGTGCACAAAAAAGAGCAAGAAAATTTGAATAGTGTTCCTAAATCTTGCATGTTTGCATAAGACTCAACTCCTCCAATTTGATATTTATGAAGGAAGCCAGCGATGGCAAGCTCATTCCTATAGCCAACCAGTAGCTGTGCAAATGCAAGCTTCTCAAAGAATGTAGTTCTGAGTAATTTCCACCAAATCTTCATTGCTTAAATCAAGTGGAGGCCTCAAAATCGAGAGCTTCTAATGCTTGGCATCTATGCAAGAGATGCCCAAGCCATCATGTACTATTAGAGATTTTAAATCAGGATAATTCTTCAAAATTAAGAGTAAAGCACCTCGAGAAATACTGCGGCTCCTACATATATGAATTTCTTCCGTTGCTCAATGCTCTGAAACTAACAGTAAAATCCCTCCATAAACACTTTTTGCTCCGACATATATGAATTTCTTAAATGCAAGCAATAATGTACAAAGGAGGACATATCTATATCTCCCATACCTTCGCGACTCAATAGCTCAAGTTTCCTAAGCTGACAGCAACTGTGCCAAAGCCACAAATAGAAGACCTTAGTCTGACTAAGATAGGACTTTCTAATTGCAAGGAACCGTATGCTATGCCCTGTTATTCAAATGTTGATCTCCTCCAGAAAAGTCCAATGGCAGCTAATTTCTTTTGCAAGTAATTGGCTTTACATTGCATTTTCGCTCACCTAGCAGTGAATGAGAATGGCCTCTAACATCCCCTTAGACAGGTTTTGCTCAGCTTGTAGCACTGTTTACGACTTCATACTTGACACTCTTGCTCGCAATGATGCGCTCAGCTACCCACAATCACTTACTTCATTGTGCCCTGCACATAGTGTAATCTCAACATCGTGATGCTCAGCCTTGACCCATTTGCTAATCCTGGTGTACTTGATTGAACATGTAGCTTCTCCATGAAGCTTCTCCTTGGTGATAGTACCATGCATGGAAGAAGGCTCACTCTCTTGCTCCCATAATTCTACTACTGCAGCATGGCAGGGTAGCTTTGCTACTGCCCAATGCCTCTCTCTATTGAGGACGTTTCTTGGTTCGTCTCATCTTCCTGCTCACTAGCTTGCCTTTGCAGCTCCACATATTTTGGCTCGTAGCCTTTCCCCCCCATATCCTTTCTTGAGGTAATCCTCCTTCAAATCGTACTCCATTAGGGAGACTGCGGATTAGCATCATCAATGCCTTCCTCTCCCTATTGTTGCTTTGAATTGCTGACCTCGTCTTCACCACCAAACTTAGTTGTGCTCATCTTCTCTTTGAAACCCTTGCTATTAATCAAAATAGGCATCTCAGTCTGCTCTTCACCACCCTCACCAAAAGTATCGGATTTCTCTGAGCTATTGTACTCCAAGCTCCGCGAAGTGACCTCCTCGTTCAGCTTGATCTCACCCATCTCAACCAGTCCTTGCCCAACTATCTCCTCATTCCTCTCAAGTGCAGAATTCTCCTTTGTGCCAAGGTTAGTAAGATCGAAGTAATGATAGGCTTTTGTCCTAGGAATCAGGATAATAATTCAAGCGTGCGTCTGTTGAGATATCGTCTTTGTCCTTAGGCATTGAATCATCATGTGACTCTTTGAAGCCCATGTCATTGCGACTAGAGTCATGCTCTTTTTGTCCGCCCTCATCCACTACAGTAACGTTCCCATCCCCGAATGGCAAGAAACTTCTTGCACCCATATGGCTAGGGGCTAGAACCTTTTGGAGAAACCTTTCTGCTGCATAGGAGGATCAATGTTTATTCCTCAGACCAGTTCTTCGCTGTTGTAAGTCGCATTCTCTGGCTTTCCACTATAGTTATAGTAACCCTCCCCCTGGACCTTAGGCTCTTCGATTCCTTCATGCTCATGATCTAAATCAGAAATTCTCATATACTTGAGCTCTTGGCTGATCTCTTCAAGGTTGCAATCTTGGTCTTCTCTATGACATGAGCCATGTAGCTAAGGGAAAGACTTTTACTATGGGATTGAAAGACGGATGCAGCAATAATCTGTAGATTACAGATAGTTGGCCGACTAAGGGAGGCTAAAGTTCAAGAAAGATGAGTTCGCTTGCTACGGGGGGATATCAAGAAGATGAATAGTTGTCGACAATAGGGAAGAAACTACAAACTGTGGTTCGAGTGACATTGAGCAGGGAATGGCTATGAAGAGGTAGAGTTGTGCCATCAAACACAGGCCAGCATCATGAACAGAAACTTCAAAATCCCTGGATGCGCCCACTGAAGCCAAACTTCCTGCCATGCACATTATCGCTCCCTGCAATGCACATTAGCTCAATCTCTAAACATAGAGGAGAGAACTTGGCTTTGCCTTTGGCAGCCAACATTCATCGGGTGCAACACGTGCACCAATCATGCATTTCCCAGCAAATGAAGCAATGAAAAATACCAAAAATAGGGAATTTCTGCTTTGCACAAAACGAATTGATGCTAAGGCTACCCAGAGAGTAGGCCAACTAGAGGGCAGGCCAAAAAGGAAATTATAATTTACTCTCACATCACACTATGCTTAATTCTCTTGCAACCCTAAAAAATGACATTTAAGTGTCATGTAATGGTACAAGACTAGTGTTAAGCAATATAACTATGGCATCATCCTCATTTATTAGTGCTTTAATAGCTGCAAGCTACATCATGAGACTCCTCATTTTGGCTATGAAAGCTTCCATATCCTCATTTTCCTTGTGCTTAAGGCTCAAAAGCTCCTCCTAAGGGCCATTTTGGAGCTCTCACCATGGGAGTCATACAACTTGTGTTGAGATATCGAGCTCCACTCGCGATATGCCAGGGTGACCGTTGTGTATTTATGTCACCGACTTGTTAGCTGGAGATGCGGTTGGTACACCGCCCACAAATAATAGCTGGATGATAGCTATTCTTATCTACTCTAGTTTGTGGCTCAGTTAGTAAGCCACCTTAGTTAGTTGAGTTTGGTTTGAGACCCACATATAGGGTTCTTCTATTTCTTTGTACTAGATTTCTTTTGGCTTTCACAACAAGAAGATGAAAACTATTTTCAGCCTCCACCTTTGTGTGTATTCCCCCATTGTGTATGTGAAAAAGCTGCAAGTGAGACTCCTTCCCTCTCTCCCACTATCTTCACATGGTATTAGAGCCTTGTTCGTGGTAAGGAGCTCAAGAAAGCAAACCAAGTTCGCAGTGTCCTGGTAAGAGGACTAGTGTTGCTTTCCTTTTTCGAGTTTGGGAGCAAATCTCTGCAGGTAGCACAGCCGGAAGTGCAAGAGTGCACTGTCTCAGATTGAGACGCCCTTCGCGGTGTGGCGAGAGGGCATTATATGCTGCGGGTAAGGGTAAAGCCTAGGGTGACCTTATTTTTCTGATTCGAGGTCATTTCGGGGCCCGTTTTGGAGGTGGAAGTTCTCCGCAGGCACTTAGAAAAAGGCCCTGTTTTTGCTGTGCGACCACTGTTCTGCAGGTCGGTGAAAAGTTGCCGCAGAAATTGCATCATATGCCTGTGCGCAGAGACATTGGGAGTTGCAGATTCATGCTTGTTGCCTGTTGATGCAAAATCGTCACTAGGAAGTGACTGTGTGGTGAAATACCAATTTCGTCAGTTTTGCAGATCTGCCCGTGTGAGGCAAAAGCTATGTTTTTTGCAGTGACAGAATATTTTGCAGTGTTCTGTAATGGCATCTGATTCTCTTTCATAGATTGTCACTGAAAAGCTTGACAAGAACAACTTCCAAGCATGGAAGTTTAGAATGACGAATTTCTTGATGGGAAAAGGCTATTGGGAGTTCATTATAGGAAATGAAGAAGAACCTGTTCTTCCTAATGTTCCCAATCAACAGGAAATGCAGGTATTCAAAGGAAGGCATGAGAGAGCCAGGAAAGTTATGTATTGGCTGTCTATCAGTAATCGGACTCCATGATTGTGCATATTCAGGATGCAAGTACGCCAAAGGAGGCATGGGATACTTTGGCAAAAATGTACAGCACAAATACGCAAGCCAAGAAAATGCAGCTCAAGCAGGAGCTGCACAATGTGCAGAGAGAAAATATGAGCATCAATGACTACCACATGAAGGTGAAGAAAATTGCGGATGCACTTGCTTCTATTGGGTCGCCAATGGATGATGACGATTTAGTTTCTGTGACCTTGAATGGTCTAGGAAAGGATTATGCACAGTTCCGGACATCCATTTCCGTCCGTGAAAAATTTCCTGATTTTGAGGAGTTGATTGCTCTTCTAATTTCTGAAGAGTAGAGAAATGGTGGTGCATCTTCTTCAGTAGGAACTTCAAAAGAAACTGTTTTCTACTCAAATGCTGGCAGAGGTAGAGGCAGAGGTAGAGGAGGCCGATCTGCAGGCTGTGGTAGAAATCAGAATATGCAGCAAATGCAAGAAAACCTGTCCTATGACATGGTAACTCTAGAGGTAGGGGGAGCCAAAGACGTCGTGGTGGATGGCAGAGAGGCCAAAATGCAAACAGCAATGTTGAATGCTACTACTGTGGTAAAATGGGGCATATGGCTAAAGACTGCTACAAAAAGCAGAATGACATTATGAATGGAAAATTGCAGCAAGGCAATTATGCATCCTCTAGCAGACAGGGTGATGACAGAAATGAGCATTTGTTTATGGTGCAGCATATGACAAATTCTGTGACAAGTGCAGAAGAAAGCAATGATGTGTGGTATGTTGACTCAGGTGCGTCAAACCACATGACAGGTCACGCTGAATGGATGCAGGATGCAAGGAAAATGGAAAAACCAGGATTTGTGGAGACTGGTGATGATACTGCACATCCTATTGTGCAGATTGGCAAAATTCCTTTGTCTATGCAGGATGGGAAAAAGAAATACTTGTCTGATGTATTTCATGTCCCGAACATCACCAAGAACCTGGTTTCTGTTGGTCAGATGGTTGAGCAGGGCTTGCAGGTGAGATTTAATCCTCATGGATGCTTTGTTGAGGATATGAAAAATAATGGTCGCTTGATATCAAAAGGAAAGAAGAAGGGCAGGATGTTTATGTTGGATGTGGAAAGGCGTGAATTGAGTGCAGCAATGTTTGCACATGGGACCGGTGTAGTTGCAGATATTGATATCTAGCACAAACGCATTGGTCATGTTAATATACAGCGACTTAAATCAATGCAAGCCCAAAATATTGTTGCAGGATTGCCTAAATTCAAGGTTACAGAAATGCACAAGGTTTGTGAAGCCTATCAATTTGGGAAACAAGCAAGGAAACCTTTTCCTAGCATGTTCAAGAGAGTAAAAAGGCATTAGAATTAATCCACTCTGATGTGTGGACTACTAAAGCTGCATCTATTGGAGGCTGTCACTATTTTGTCACATTTATTGATGACTTCAGCAGAAAACTTTGGGTGTATTTTATGAAAAAGAAAAGTGAAGTGTTTGGGCACTTCAAAGCTTTCAAAGCTATGGTTGAAAAAGAAACAGGCCTGCAAATAAAATGCCTAAGGTCAGATGGAGGGGGAGAGTACCTCTCAAATGAGTTTGCAAGGTTCTTGCAGGAGCATGGTATAAAGTAGCAATATTCATGCAGTCATACCCCACAGCAAAATGGAATTGCAGAAAGGAAAAACAGGCATATTGGAGAGGTATCTCGGGCTATGCTAAATGAAAAAGATATTATTGGGCTGAAGCAGTTGCTATAGCAGTTTATATAATGAACAGGACTCCCACTGCAGCAATACATGGCATGACGCCAGAGGAGATGTATACTGGTAGGAAACCAGATATTTCTCATTTGAAAATTTTTGGTTGCATTGCCTATGTCCATGTGCCGGATGAGTTGAGGTCCAAGTTGGATCCAAAAGCTGAGAAGTGCATCTTTATTGGTTACTCTCTGCAGCAGAAAGGGTATAGATGCTATAACCCTTCTACTCGTAAGTTTACAGTGAGCAGAGATGTTGTTTTTGATGAGATGAGCAACTGGTATAAACCAGTAAATGTGATGATTGATGTAGATGCAACAAATGGTAATGCTGCACAGAATTCACAGCAGCAATCATAAAATATCAGTGGACCTGCAGTGTCGTCTAGCAGTGGTTCACATACTTCACCATGGACAGGCAGATTGAGATCAGGAGAATCTCCTCAAAGCAATGTAGAGAGTGGTATGCAGGTATCACGAAAAGGAAAAGAGAAGGTAGATCAGCCCATGTTTGATGTGAATGCAGGTCACTCTTGTGTGGATGGTGAATCCAGTGGCTCAGAACAGAGCATTGATGATGAGTTGGGTATTCCTTCTATTGTTACACCTGGAGTAAGGAAGACCAGGGATGTTTTGAGAGCACCTAGAAGTGAGCCTATTTTGCGCAGGTCTACCAGGGTCAGGTATCCTGTTGATAGGCTGAAATATGATGGATTTATAGCCATTCACTATGCCTATATGGTCAAAGTGATACAGGAACCAGAACCCACTTCTTTTGAGCAAGCCATGAGATATGAAAAATGGGAGAAAGCCATGGATGAAGAAATGGATGCCTTGGATGCAAATGCTACATGGGAATTGGTGCCTTTGCCTAAAGACAAGAATGCAATTGGCTGTAAGTGGGTTTATAAGATCAAGCACAATGCAAATGGTTCTGTGAATAGATACAAGGCAAGATTAGTTGTCAAGGGGTATGCACAGACATATGGCATTGATTATGAAGAAACTTTCAGCCCGGTTGCAAGGATGGCAACCGTAAGAGCAGCCATTGCTATGGTTGCATCAAAGGGATGGTCTTTACATCAGATGGATGTAAAGAATGCCTTCTTGCATGGTGATTTGCAAGAAGAGGTCTTTATGGAGGAGCCAGCAGGTTATGTTCATGCTATTCATCCTGATTTTGTTTGCAGGTTGAAGAAAGCCTTGTATGGCTTGAAGCAAGCACCTAGAGCATGGTCTGACAAGATAGGATAGTATCTTGTCACTATTGGCTTTCAGATTTCCAAGGCAGATTTCTCACTCTATGTGAGAAAAACAGAGAAAGGGATTATGCTGCTGGTCATTTATGTTGATGATTTGATCATCACAGGTGATAGTGATGAAGATATCCTTCATGTGAAAATGCTATTGAGGCAGAAGTTTGAGATGAAGGATTTGGGAGAGCTGCGTTATTTCTTGGGCATTGAGGTGATTAGATCACCAAGTGGGATACAGCTCTTGCAGAGGCAGTATGGACTAGACATGCTGTCCAAATATGGGATGACAGGCTGTAAGCCTATTTTAGTTCCTTTGGAGTAGAATGTGAAGCTGAACATAGATGCACGTGAGCTTCTGGAAGACCCTACTATGTACAGATGCATAGTAGGAAGTTTGATTTACATGACTATTACCAGGCCAGATTTGAGCTATGCTGTTGGGTTGGTAAGTCAGTTTATGCAGGCTCCAAGGAAACCGCATTTGGATGCAGCTAGATGCATACTCAGGTATGTGAAGTCCACATTGTAGTATGGACTATTTTATGAGGCTGGGGTTCAGATACAGTTGCATGGATACACTGATGCTGATTGGGCTGGTAGTATTTCTGATAGACGATCTACCAGTGGATATGTGTTCTCTTTTGGGAGTGCTACAATCACTTGGAGCAGTAAGAAACAGCCTACAGTTGCCTTGTCGAGCACAAAGGCTGAGTACAGGGGTGCAGCAATGGCTGCATGTGAGGTAGCTTGGTTGCATAAGCTACTCTATGATATGCATCAGTCTACAGATGGGCCAGTTGTCATTCATTGTGACAACATGAGCAGCATACACTTGGCAAAGAACCCAGTCTTTCATGCTAGAACAAAGCACATTGAGGTGCATTATCACTATGTGTGGGAGAAGGTTTTACTAGGTCTTATTGATCTAGTTTATGTCAGCACAGAGGATCAGGTAGCTGACATATTCATAAAAGCATTGGGCACAGAGAAGCTGCGCAAGTTCAGAGACCTGCTTGGCAGGAATTGGGATTGAGCTCGAGGGGGAGTGTTGAGATATCGAGCTCCACTCGCGATATGCCAGGGTGACCGTTGTGTATTTATGTCACCGACTTGTTAGCTGGAGATGCGGTTGGTACACCGCCCACAGCTATCCTTATCTACTCTAGTTTGTGGCTTAGTTAGTAAGCCACCTTAGTTAGTTGAGTTTGGTTTGAGACCCACATATAGGGTTCTTCTATTTCTTTGTACTAGAGTTCTTTTGGCTTTCACAACAAGAAGAGGAAAACTGTTTTCAGCCTCCACCTTTGTGTGTATTCCCCCATTGTGTATGTGAGAAAGCTGCAAGTGAGACTCCTTCCCTCTCTCCCACTATCTTCACAACTTGTTCAATTGGTCCCATATGGCTTTGGACGTGGGAAGCTGGTCCACATGATAGAGTAGGGACTTGTTCAGGTGCAACATGATGATGGCTTGAGCTTGTACATTATCCTCAACATCCTCGGGGTTTGTGACGTCAAGCTACCTTGTGCCCATTTTGAAGGGCCACAAGCTTTTGGACATAAGGTTGTACTTGATGATTACTTGCCATGAATGGAAGCCCACACCATTGAATTTCTCAATCTCCACTTTATTCTTGTCCTTTGCCATTAGGGAGATCTTACCTCTTGCTTATTGGCAAGGGTGGTGTCTAATCCTTTACAAGCGGCACAACATAGAGGAAACACTTAGGACTACTGCGAAAATGGATAAGGAGATGAGATACAGTATCAATGGTATATGAATATGGCATGCTGATGAGATGTATGGAGAAGCAAACTTAACTCACAAAGCTCAACAAGGAGAGACTATGTGCTTATAGACAAGCACATATCCAAACCACATGGTGGGGAGTAAGCCCACCACGTGGAACTTACTCCCCACCTACTGATAATAAGTGAATAAAAGTGGATCTGTATCATAAGTGTCAAAATAAAAAAATGATGCTAATAGTAAATGCGTAAACCACTTCTGCAAAATAGATATAAAGGCTAGTAAAACTAAGGCGGATAAAAAAATGACTAGGGATTTTCCATGCTAAAGAATTATCCAATGGATATGAATTAATTGTATGGCACTAGCCCAACCAAAGGCTAGCTTGGAAATCAAAGTGTAATTGAGCCATACAATTAATTCCATCAATTGGATTATATATATTTTTTTAAGGGAAACATATGAGCAAAAAATATTTAAGACACCTAAGTTGAAAAATGCAATAACCAAAGTTTGCCCCAAAAAAACACCAAAATTAAGAATTTTCAATAATATTGAGTTTGACAGAAACGATATTGAACAAAGATGTCGAATCCTCAGGCAGTCCACGTTTTGAGGTCAGGGCCACTTACCTGCCTCCATTCAAACAAACTAGATGTTAGAACATCATAGTTATGATTGGGTAGATAGGTAATGCGTGTTTTCCCCAGCTTGTTATCACTTTACCTAGGAACATAGACAACCATATGGATTCTTAGATTATATATATATATATATATATATATAATGTTTAAGTCACAAGTGGACTAAGGAGCAAATGAGTGCATGGGTTGAGAAGGGATTAGTGAAGATATGGGAGGATTAGTGTGCTTGGTGCGTGGGTTGATTAAAAAGATACTGTAAAGGAGAGATTTCATGGGGCATCATAGAAAAGAATAATTCATAGCAGAAGTATACATGTGTGTGTGTGTGTGAAGAAATAAGTGATTTTGTGAGATACATTTACTAATCGAAATATGTGTGTGTATGTGGCACACCCCCAACCCAGAGGGTAAGCCCACATGGTGGGAAGTAAGCCCACCACGTGGAACTTACTCCCCACCTACTGATAATAAGTGAATAAAAGTGGATCCATATTATAAGTGTCAAAATGAAAAAATAGTAAATGCGTAAACCACTTCTGCAAAATAGATATAAAGGTTAGTAAAACTAAGGCAGATAAAAAAAGGACTAGGGATTTTCCATGCTAAAGAATTATCCAATGGATGTGAATTAATTGTATGGCACTAGCCCTGGCTTGGAAATCAAAGTGTATGTTTAGATTAAAAAGTCCCATTAATAATTGAGCCATACAATTAATTCCATCAATTGGATAAAAAGTTTTTTCAAAAGGGAAACATATGAGTAAAAAATGTTTAAGACACCTAAGTTGAAAAATGCAATAACCAAAGTTTGTAAAAAAATCACCAGAATTAAGAATTTTCAATAATATTGAGTTTGACACACCAATTTAAAAAAAGATGTCAAATCCTCAGGCAGCAGTCCACGTTTCGAGGTCAGGGTCCACTTACCTACCACAATCCAAACAAACTAGATGTTAGAACATCAAAGTTACAATTGGGTAGATAGGTAATGCATGTTTTCCCCAGCTTGTTGTCGCTTTACCTAGGAACATAGACAACCATATGAATTCTTAGATTATATATATATATATATATATAATGTTTAAGTCACAAGTGGACTAAGAAGCAAATGAGTTCATGGGTTGAGAAGGGATTCATGAAGGTATGGGAGGATTAGTGTGCTTGGTGCGTGGGTTGATTAAAAAGATAGTGTAAAGGAGAGATTTCATGGGGGGTTACAGAAAAGAATAATTCATAGCTGCGAAAGTATACTTGATTGTGTGTGTGTAAAGAAATAAGTGTCTCTGTGAGATACATTTACTAATCAAAATTTGTGTGTGTGTGTGTGTGGGGGTGTGTGTGTGTGTGTGTGTGTGTGTGTGTAATTTCATGTTTATGGATTTCTCCATAAACACTTTGGCGACCACGATAGCTTTATGAGAATGAACAATGATGATTGCGACTATCCCCACTCCAATGGTGAAGCTTTGTGGCAAATGCGGTGATGCAAAGCAACAGTTTGGCCAATTGCTTGTATTACCAGTATTGTGCAGAATATGGGCATACGTTAGAATATTGTGCCAATGTCTTGAAAGGCAAGCTTCACTGCACTAAAAAGAAGCTTGAAGAGTACACTGATGAGGAGGATGAGGAATGTGGACAGAAATAAGAGAAGTTTAGAGAAACCTTGAGGGAAGCATGTGGATGGCATAGAGAGCATGATCAGGGGAGGAAGTATCTCAGATCAAGAAGTTGAGGAGCAAGGCTAGAGCATTGGAGGACTAATATGAGGATTTTTCAGAAGATGGGGAATACAGTTGGCCTTGTCATGCAAATGGTACAGCCAAGGAAGAGAGAGAAAAAAAGAGAAGGAAGAGAGAGAGAAAAAGATAATAGAGGAGGAGGAATGGAAGAAAAAGAAAAAAGTAACCTTTGTTGAAGTGGTGAGTTTCATAGTTGATGGGATCTATGAGATGGACAAGGGACAGGGCATGGAAGAGGATGGTGTAGTGGAAGCCAGGATGGCTGAGAGAGCCAGGAGATATCGTCGTCAATAATTTCCCTTTCCGTTGTAATTCCTCGAGATGATGTGAGATCTCCAATGAGATAGTTCTTCCTACATCCATGGACTTGAAGAGTGTAGGAGATGATGTGATTTGAGAGCATTTTTCCTTTCTTGATTCATCAGTGCTGGTGCATGATGACATTTCATGCAAACATATAGATGTGGAAGCCTTTGTGTCCGGTAGCAAACTCCATTGCTTCTTCTCCAGCTTCCACATTTACATGTATGTGTCCGGTGGCAAACTCCATTGGAACAAGCCAAAGTTCGGCAGTGAAATCACATGGGTGGATTCTCATGTGCGATGAGTGGAAGTAGAGAAGTCAAAGTTCAAGGTGGATTCCTTGTATTTGCGCCTTGCAATGTGTTGTGATCATAGTCAAAAGAAAACATATGAAGAGGATGTGGTCATCTAATGCAACTTATATGGAGGTGTATAGAGATGAAGTGTCCAAGAAAGACAATGATGGCTCATTCGACGAGTTGGTCATAATGATGGGTAGCCTCATTACTACTATGCTCGATGAAGATGGTGAAGAGGAAGGCTGAAACTTTGAAGGCTTATGCTACACATGACGGTGAAGGGTCAATCATGGAGTTGGTTGATGCAGTGGATTATAGTGATGTTTCTTTCCTTATGTCTTTTCATTAAAAAACACATATAGATGCTCTACTTATTTCTTTGCCGTACAATGAAGAAGTGTTGCATGATAGTGCTGATAAAGAAGAATACAATGTTATAAAGAGGAGTGCCATGACCGAGGGGCTTGATGCTATCCGTGCGGAGGTTGCAATTGAAAAACACGAGGGGCTTGATGCTTGCCGTGTTTGCATGGTGGGTGGTTCCATTCATGGAGGCTACTTTCATATATGATGAGTATGTCATGGATGATGTATGTGATACTTTCCATGCAGATGCATTGGTGAGTTATGATAGTGTGTATGCACTTGGAGAGGTTCTTGATGTGGAGTCTTACATGCAACAAGAAAGAGAGCTAGTGTATGTGATCTCAGAGAACATCTATGTGGTGTTAGTAGCGGTCCATATTTGGGATGGACAGATTCCTCTACACCGATAGCCACTCTTACCAGTGTGCTATCTTGTTAGTGTGTCCTATGGGATACACATTCATGTTGAAGGCCTTCCTCATGCTTGTCGATGCATAAGGAAGTTGGAGCTACATAACTTTTATGTCTTTCTTTACAGGATGCAGCATTGAGCAATCATGTGCTCACATAGACCCATTCACATTTATAGAGGATTCTATGGGTTTGATTCCCATTGAGTCATTCTATGCTCATGCTGATGACATTCATTGGTTTGACAGGTTGCTTGGCGATGATAGATCTTTTGTCAGTGATCCTACCATTGAAGAGGTGGATGCAGCTTGGTTTGATACCTTGCTGGATGATGCAAACCACTGGACACAAAAGGAGGCTCTGATTGAGCCCATACAGGATGGAGATGTAGTGCTATACTTTGTCTTGAAGCACTCACCTTTTTGTTTCTTGGTAGCTTTCTTTGGAGATGATGTACCAGTGGTACAATTGAGCATACTAATGGTACATGTGCATGTAGCAGATGCAAGAGTTCGTGGTGAGGTCACTCCGTGTCAATGGAGTGACAACATTCTCCTTCATACATGCTTTTATCTTTTTATTTTGTATGACCATGTATGGTTCATTATTTATTTGATGGGTTCTTTGCCCTGGCGTATGGACAAAAATAAATTGATGTAATTTTCATATGAGAACCTACATTTCCTTTATGCAATGTAATAAGTCTTTTTTATAGTTCTTGTAGACAAACTATGTTTCGAGGTGGACTGAACCTTGGTACTACACCAAGCTCTTCTTTCTATTCTTCAGCATAGTCTCCACTTGGTGTGGGCACTAAGTTTGAGAGTCTATTTGCACTATTAGAAAATTTGACTTTAGGAACTAGGGAATAAATGGTAGCCTTGTGTGGATTCGACTCTCAGTTTCAGATTGACTCCCATCGGGTGTGCCAAGTGTTAACCATAGGAACTTGAAACTCACCCTTAGTATTTTAGGGCATATTCACATAGTAAACTATCAAAGGCTGTGTGTGTGTGTGAGGGTTGTGTCTCATAAGAGTTGTGTCTCTCGACACCCTCTTGTAGTTGTATTGTGCAATGTCTATGGCAATGCAATGAATACGACTATGGCAGTAATTCATGTGTATTCTTTGCAAGTGTGTGTGTGTGGAGCGAATGGGGTGTGTGTGTGTGTGTAATTTCCTGTTTATGGATTTGTCCATAAACAAAGGCCAACTCCTCACAATGCTTATCTTTGAAGATGCTTAGAGGTGAGTAGCCTTCAGAGGTGACCACTAGTTTATCCTCAAACTCTACCACGTGTTGGCTAGTGTATATGCCATGCATGAGGGTATCAATGTGTAAATCTTCTTCTTTGGCAATGCAATGCATCTCTCCCATTTGTTGAGCTGCTTCAAAGCTAGATATATGCTCGATCCACATCAGGCTTATCTTGACGTTGCTAGCTTTGTAAAGTAGAATATTAATTAGTTCAATTAGTGCATGTATTGTCAAGGTGGGTTGAACTAAACCATTAATGTAGTTTTGGTTGTACTCTAGCCTCCCCTTAATTCCTACGAATATTGTGGCACTATTTGATAGAAATCGTGGCAATACTCGTTGAGCCCTATCGACATTGGGAAATGCGTTGATGAAACCTCCATGGAGTCCATATTGCCCTTCATATGATAGGTCCCTTATTTGCACAAATGGAACCCAAATTGAGATCAATCGAGTTTTGATGTTGTTCAACATGCTCATGTACATTGACCTACAAGCTAGTTTCATGTTGTTATTATGGAATATGGGGACCTTCCCCTTCTTAATTTGTTTTGAAAAGTTCATACAAAGCTAACTACCACCTTCATTTGCCACATCCTCTGCAATCTAGTGTTCTTATAGGAAACCTCGTATCAAACTTAATACCTTTCTTAGTTTCGGGGAGAATGTTAAAGTCTCGTAGCATGCACATTCAAACTTAGGGGTGTTTGCTATTTTCTTCAAGTATTGTGATAGAGACACAATCTTGGCCTACATCTCTTTTGACCACCACTCTTTTGCACTTTCTTCACATACCAAAGAATGTGTCTCACTACATCAAGATGACCCTTATAGGGCTATTGCATAAACTAACTAATCACCCCTATTATATAGCTCAACAAGTCAAGGCATGTAATCATCAAATAGATGAGACTTCTCAGAATCTTCCTATACATCATCACATCCTAGACATAGTCCCATAATCCATCACATGTGCATTTTGATCTAATGATGTATTCACTTACAACCTATCATGCCATACTTATTTCGCATATCCAAAGCATACTACCTTTGCACCATCCATATGCCATATGGTGTATCTATGACCTCGATACATAGAAAGTACCGAAGCTCTCCCAAGTCTTTCATTTCAAAATCCTTTGAAAGTTTCCTCAATAGGGCTGAAATCTCTCCTGTATTGCTCCCCGTAATAATCAAGTCATCCACATATATGACCACAACTACCAGCCCTCCATCTACATGCTTTACATACAAAGAATAGTATGCATTTGACTGGCTGAAATTCATGAGTTTTAGTGACTTATTGGTCCTTTCACACCATGCTAGAAGATTCTACTTCAAACCATACAAAGCCTTATTTAGCCACCATACATGAGAAGGTATTGTGGGTGCACATACCCACCTGACTATTGCATATACCCTTCCTCTTGTAAATCACCATTTAAGAAAGCATTCTTAACATCCACCTGCCATAATTTTTAGGCATACATGGCTACTAATGCAATCATAGTTTTGACGGTAGTCATCTTTGCAACCGAATTGAATGCCTCATCATAGTCAAGTTCATGCGTCCGTGCATAACCCTTAGCAACCAACCTTGCTTTATACCTTTCTAAAATGCCATTTGACTTTGTACATCCACTTGCACCACCCAATGGATTTCTTCCTTGATGGTAATGGCACTAGTTACCACATCTTATTGTGTACATGTACCAACATATCCATTTCTTCATCCATGGCTGCCTCCCATTTGGGCTTTCCAACTACATTTTGAAAACATACAGGTTCCTCATGCTGCATCCCATAAACCATATATGCATAATGCATATTCATGTATCTATTGTAAGTTAGTCTATCAATGGGATAACGGAATCCTTATGACCTCCTCAACTATGGTACATGTCTCTTATCCTGTCTTGTGTGTGGTGATACATACTTCTCTACTTGCTTTGTGCCTGGTACATCTAATGCTCTCTGTGCTACTAAATTTTGGTCTCTTGTTTCATGATGATAGTAGCTTGTTGTTGCACTGTGTCTATCAAGTCTCTATCTTGGTCCTCGGCTACTTAGCTCTTTGTTCCACCTCCATGATCCTGGACATGAGCTTAACATCCTTCTTCTTTGTAGATTCTAGCCGGCGGGCTACCATGACTTCATGTTCTTTTTTATGGCATCAATGTCAGCTCGCGGCTTCTTTGTCTTTGGGGTGTGGATTTCTTTTTTTTCCTTGGTAGGAGCCATGATTGGAGAGGTGGTTCAAGGGCCTTTCTTTTTGTCAGCATGATGGGCAGAGGAGCTTCATGGGCTGCAATAAGGGTGTCTAATTTTCTGCTCATCTCCTAGATAAGTGAGAAAAGGGAGAAGGGACATAGAAGATGGCTTTGGAATGGACAACTGTTGAGTAGGTGGGAATGGACAACTATTGGTGTGTGAGTAGAAGATGGCTTTGGAATGGACAACTCTTGATGTGTGAGTAGGTGGGGGAGGAAAAAATGCCAGGGTTTTCTCTTTCTAGATGGATGACACAAGATAAAACCCTACCTCTTGTAGTGCGAGGTCTGTGGTGGTCGGATGATGGATGTTACTACTTGGGGACACATGGTGATATGACTAGGTATATGAAGAGTGGAAATAGGCAGTGTAAGAGTTTGTGGGCTGGACACATCAGTGGGCATAATTATAGGGGAAGAGGTGAGAGTGGTGTGGGGCTTGGGTTTGTGGATAGAGATGGGGTCAGAGATCTATCTACAGAGATAGGAGTAGCAATGGGGGTATTTGCAATAGTAGGGGGAGGGAAAGATACATTAGTAGTGATTATGAAAGAGGGGGTTGGGAGTGAGCTAGTAGTAGTGCTCGTAGTAGGCAACAAATTCTTTTCGGTGGCAGAAGAGGATTCACCTAGGACTTTGTGGTTCACTGACAAGAGATCCTTGCTAACCAGGTTGTGGTTCAGACTGAGCACTAGTTGCTTCTTGTGTATCCTGTCTTGTTCTTGTTCTTCTTGGATGTAGGCCTTGGAGTAGATGTGGGCGCTAGCTATGCTACTTGCCAAACAAAGTCATTCAAGATTACAAGAGGCTCTATGGAATCCCTATTTTGAAGATAAAAATTGATGAACCTACTTAGGGTAGGGTCAATATGAAGAGGGGGTAGAGGTCTATGTGCCTACAATGCCTTAACAATATCTTCTACCACAAACCTCTAGAATTTGTTGTAGTTTTGAGTGCTTGCTCTATTTTTGATGATGTCTTTGAGATAATTTTGTGGAAGTTGAGTTGCTTGTGTCTATTGCCTTAGTCCATAGAGGATGGCATGGAAGAATCTGTACTTCTCCAACAGCACCGGATTAGTGACTTTAGACAAGGATTGGCCATCATTTTCTGGCTTGACAAGTGCCACAACATTGTTAGCTTCAGGGGTATGTTTGAGCCAAATGCATTGGTCGGGCTTGTGGGCAAGCTCAATGCTTGGAATATGGACACCTATGACATAAGAGTAGGCATTACCCTGGGCCAGGTAAGTCAAAACATTGAGCGACTGCATTCGAGCAAGCCCATATCGAGCGATGCTTGTGAGGAACTTTGTCTAAACCTATAGTAGCAATAATTGTTTTACTAAAAATGGTTGAATCTACATGACACTATCACAGATTTTTTAAACTTATTTTTACAAAGATAAAACTTACTATTGGATAACTCATAAATCCATGAAAGTCAGCAAATAATTCAATGAATACCAAAGGGAAAATTCTTGACAACATATAAAGAGAAAACCTATAATTTGATAAATAATAAATCCATGCAAGTTAGCAATCGTTCAATGGATACAAAAGGGGAAATGTTGCAATGTCTACACCTGGAGGTGGTCACTCAAAAACGGACATCTCCAGTCCTTATTACGCTTTTTTCACCTCTCACAGGCATCGTTGTGCTTCCTTAGTTATCATAGATGGTTGCCATTTGTAGTCTCTATAGCTACGCATGCAACTAGCTGTGTCTTTGCTACTACTTGGTTTCGCCCATCAATGCCATGTCCTCAACTTAGGTTTAATACACTTTCTAAAAAGAAGTGACTGACCAGCTTTACATTCCTAACTTTCCTAAGTTCATTTTATGCAGAACTAGTGTTCGGTGGTTCTCTTAATTTTCTATATGTTTTCATGATTAATGTTCTGAGCTATGATCTATATTTTCTATGGAGATAAAGTTGAAAAAACCCATATTATCTCTGGTTGTTGGCTAGAAATCTATAACTATCTATATAAGTTGATGATCAACCCCTTATCCAACAAAGGATACTCACTTCCCAACCATATAGATGTTCCATTTGCTATTTAATTTTCCAATTTTTATTTAGAGTAAGCATGTTTTTAATAGTAATTATTTGTGACAATAATAACAAGTGTGTGGGGGATGCTTGGATACTTGTCACCCACACAATAATCAATTTGTTCTAACAATGATTGTTGTTTGGTTGGCTGACAAGTGTCGTTCCTCACTACTCGAATAATTGGTGTTAAATACATGGCTGCTCTGGCTTCTATTGTAACCTTGGTCTTTGTTGTATCATTAATTATTTACCTTCTTTTAATATATTTTAGCAAGTGTCTTAAATTCTTTCATATGAATTATTATTTTGGTAATTCTATTCTAAATTGACTGTATGGTTCATATTATGATGGAATATTTGAATCTAAACACACACACACCTTCCTCTCTTTTATATATAGACCCTGGCCCCATGCTAGCTCTCTCTCTCTCTCTCTCTCTCTCTCTCTCTCTCTCTCTCTCTCTCTCTCTCTCTCTCTCTCTCTCTCTCTCTCTCTGATGCACACACACACAAACTCACACAAAATGGAAAATTTATTATCCACCCTTAGCATCGTGTGTCGTGTTGTTAAAAGGTTTTATTTTTTTAAGCACACACACACACTTCCTACACCTTTCTCTTTTTTTGTTCAGACCCTGGCCCCCTGCTCTCTCTCTCTCTCTCTCTCTCTCTCTCTCTCTCTCTCTCTCTCTCTCTCTCTCTCTCTCTCGTTGTCTCTTTCTGTCTCTCTCTCTCTCTCTCTCTCTCTCTCTCTCTCTCTCTCTCTCTCTCTCTCTCTCTCTCTCTCTCTCTCTCACTAAGTGCTTATTCTTGCATTTGTAAATTTTCAATTATCCCCAATTTTTTCCTACTATTGTTTTATATCTTTTTCCTCAATGTTCTCTGCTTGTCCTTAATTTTCTTTATTTTTTTATTTTTTATTTTTTTGTTTTCTTACTATTTACCTAGTTTCCCTCACTAATTTATATTTTCTTGTTAAAATTTTCCATCATTTATATATACATGTATATATGTATATATACATTTTTCTTATTTTTTCCTTCATTTCTCATTAATTTTGTTTTTTTCTGATTTTTCACTTTTCTATAAATTTTCTACTCATTTTCTTTTAAAATTTCCATATATTTTTCTTATATTTTTTCTATGTTCTAATTTTACGGGTTATTACTTTCCCTTTTTCTTGTTTATTTTCCCAAATTTTCTTAATATTTTCCCTATTTATTTTGCTTATTTCTTTTCTTCTAAAGGTCGTCTTTTTATTTCTCTTCTAAAATTTCCTTAATCGTATTTGTTTAAAAATTCCCTAAATTTCCCGCTAAAATTTCTTAAGACATTTTTTCTAAAAGGTCCCTTTATTAAAAAAAAACATAGCTTAGTAAACCCCCTCGCACACCCACACATACCTCTCGGCTCCCCCACTACAATTGAGTGCTATCCTTGACGTCCTGATAGCCCGCATTACAAGGTGTCCCTTACTTTTTGGCTCCCTAGTAATTACTCCCACTCTCCTTATGCCCCACCTTCCCGACTCTCCCTTCCCCGACTACCTGTATCCCCTTATTATATCCCACTAACTACTAACTCTACCCATTACAATCCTGTTAGCTCCTCTCCTCGTTGTTTTGCTATGCTTCATGCTGTTGTTTGCTACCCAAGTTATCACATCCCCTCCACTCGTGTACAGCCTCCTAGCGCCATACTCCTATTTTGCCTTTCTATCCTTTCCTCTTGCACGGCTCCACAATCCCCATCCCCCTTGCCTTAGCTGTGCTGCAATTTGCGGTCTCCAGAGTCCATAGACTCCTTACCTTTTGAACTGCCCGTGCATGCTTTCTAGCTCTAAGACCTCCCATGCTCCAGTATCTTCTACGCTACGCTGTTGCCTCTCCAATTTAATGTGCCTCGACTGCGTTGCCACATATGGGAGTCCCGTAGCCCCGATGTGCTATATGAGGCTCTCCATATTTCAGGCTCCCTGCCTTGACTACTGCACTGCTGCCCAGTTTTTTCTCTATGACTCCCAAGTCTCTATTACTCACACACACGACCCCCACGAACGATCCACTCCCCTACTATTCTCCATTGATGACTCCTTTTTCCAGGTTCTTACGATGGTTTCATTTTAGAGGCTTACATGTTCATTCCATATCAGATAACTCATATCACTAGGTGGGTAACATGACACAAATATGTCCTAGGACATCATTATGTTCTATTATCTCATGTTTCTTGATAAATTAATTTGGTAATGCACAAACACCTCTCATCCATTTCTTAATTTCCCATGTTGCCATTAGAGATGAAGAGAACTTGACATTTTTTACGCTCATCGAATCATGTCAAAAGTTGATTAAAAATTCTACTAATTAGATATACTAGTGTTAAACCATTTTACATTTAAAGCAATGGATATCTTTTCCATGATACATAGAGAATAATAGATTTTTTCTTGACTCAAAGGATCCATTAACCCATTTATAGTATGGAGTCTAGTTCATTTATTTAATGCTTCTAAATAGGATCCTTTTTGGATAGAAAGATATACCAAGCTTTACTTTGGCACCTTATAATGAGCTTAGTATATGTTATTCCTTAACCCAAGTATTTTTAAACATTCAAGGTACAAACTGAACTTTATAAGAGCTAGGCTACCCTCTAGCTCCTCTTTTATTTGCAATTGCTACAGATTCTCTAGGATGTCTCCTTAGAAGTCAGATATAGGAGAGAGCTCTGAAAGGGATTGAACTCAATAATGGTAAATAATTATTATGCCAACAGTTTGCTGATGATAATACTTTGACTCCTAGAAACACTGATCAAGATGTCATCTGTGTAATGGACTGCCTTGAGGTTTTCTGTCAAGCCTCAGGTTCATGTATTAATCACTCCAAAACAAGATATGCTACTCTCAATGGGGAAGATCAGGGGGTCCTCCAACAATTAGGATGCATAAAGTTATAAAAAGGTACAGTTTTCAGACTCTTGGGGATACCAATGGGATTTGATGTCAAAATGAAGCAAAGGTGGGATTGGGTACTGGACAGATTCTAGAAGAAACTAGACAAATGGAGAAGCTTCCAAGCAAATCTGGCAGGTAGGAAAATGGTTCTTAATCATTGTCTCTATCCTATTATTATCTTCTATCTATTTTGTTGGTCTCCATCCAAAACTAACCTGGACAGATTTATCAGGCTATGTAGATTCTTCTTATGGGGGGGGTCTAACAAAATCTCTAAGGTTAGATGGGAATATTATATCAAACCCAAAGAGGAAGGGGGGTTAGGGGTGATTGACATCTCTTCTACTGCCAAAAGACTATCTGCCACTTGGATCGCCACTTGGATCATCAAAGCTACTCTCCATTCTGAGGAGGATTGGGCACAATTGCTCTTGAGAAACATGAACCTTATCAGACCATGCAGGGCACCCAATTGGAAAAAATATCCCTTTATTTCTGCTCTTTTTAACCCTGAACCTTGTAAATCCAAGGGGAGTCCCCTATGGAAGTCCATTTGGGGAGCTTTTAAAGAGATAAAAGCTTACATCCTCTTCACTAGTAAAGGTAACTTCATGTTAATTGATTCTATTTGGGTCTCCTCCATTTTTAGATCTGCCACCTATCAGATGATCAATTCATAGTTGCAGCTAAGTTGTTCAAGAAAGGGCTTCAAACTTGGGGTCAGCTGTGGAATAGAGAACATATCAGATGGAAATTCTGGCTTTAAATTAAAAGAGAGTTCTCTTTATCCAACCAACAGCAAAGACTGATTATGGAAAGATTGGAATTATGGCAAGGAGAGGTGACTTGGAAGGGAGGTTCAATACTATACATGCACAAGGAGTTTAGCTGGGTGGGGTGATCCTCCTTATTACCCATCCCAACTCCTCTAGTTGATATGGATGATTTATTTAGAACCCTTAACAGAAGGTGGAAGTTGAATGACGATAGAACCAAATCATACTATAGATTCCATAGAATTTGGACTAAGAATGTGCTTGAGAAAATGTCATGTTTTACCTAGCTAATACTTCATAAATCTGTTTGGTCTAATTCAAGAGGTCTTAGCATTGGCAAAGGTGATGGCAAGTGTATGAGAAACCCTGTTGAAGATGTCTTCCACCTTTTTGTTGCTTGCCCTCATGCCAGGAAAGTATGGAAATTTATTCAGATGGAATGTGGTGAACCTGTTAATTGGAAAGCTATTCTATTAGGAGATGCTTGCAGGATAAGGCATGAGCCTTGGTTTATCATCAAGGCCCATGCACTCTGGTTCATTTGGATATCTAGGAATAACTTCCAATTTAATCATAAAGATCTTTCTACCGATGCTATGTTTACTACATGGTGGCACAGGAAAAAAGGAGAATTGACTTCATCATTAGTGCATACAATCTTGAACCTCAAAGGTGAGAGTGCTCTCAACGAAAGCAAGAACAGAAGAGGGAGAGAGAGAGACAGAGAGCCACACGAGTTTTGGTGGGTGCAAAACACCCTAATCTTATTTTTCATTCATTTATATATGTGTTTGAGTATTATACATAACCGAGGTAAAGGCACAGTGACCTTTAACCCCCAAAACCTCCCACTTAAAGGACAATGTGCCTTTAAGGGAGAACAACCAGTGAGCATACTATCCAATGCCCATCAATACACAACAATACTCAAACCGCTGACTAGGTAGACTCTTCGTCAACATATCTGCAGGGTTATGAACCTTGACAAGCTCTATGCGCTTGTCCTCAAGTACCTCCTGATGAAATGGTACCTGACCTCAATGTGTTTGGTCTTTGCATGAAAGACCAGATTCCGTGCTAGCTGAATAGCACTCATGGAATCACTATGCAATGTCGGTACACCTGTATGAATCCCCAAAGCTCCCATTAGCCGATCAAGCCATATAGCCTCCTTGCAACCCTCTATGGCTGCAACATACTTAGCCTCTGTGGTAGACAAAGCAACACACTTCTGTGCACGAGACATCCACGACACTACACCACCTGCAAAGGTGAACACATAACCAGAAGTGGATCTCCTACTATCCACATGCCCTGCATAGTCTGAATCTGTGTACCCAAGTACACGTATGTCTCCTCTACCAAAGCAGATGCACATCTCCTTGGTACCCTTCATGTACCTCATGATGCACTTAACTGCCTCCCAATGCCTCTTTCATGGATTAGCCATATACTGGCCAACAACTCCCACTGCAAATGCAATGTCTGGTCTAGTAGCTATCATAGCATACATAAGATTCCCAACTGCTGATGCATAAGGAACCTTTGCCATCATGGCCCTTTCCTCATCTGATTTGGGACTATTTGTATGACTCAGTTTCACATATGGAGGCAATGGAGTACTCACTGCCTTCCCCCCCTCCATATTGAAACACTACAATACTTTTGTGACATACTCCTTCTGTGAAAGCCAAAGGAGTTTCCTACTCCGATCATGCATGATGCGCATACCAAGAATATGACTTGCAAGTCCCAAATCCTTCATATCAAAGGCCTCATGCAACTTGGCCTTTAATGCATCTAGCTCATAAGTATTCTTGCTAGCCAATAGCATATCATCCACATATAGTGCCAGGATTATCAGGCTATTATCCTTAGCCCTTTTAATGTAGAGGCAGTGATCAATTTCACTCCTTTTAAAACCGTGGGACCGAATGAAAGCATCAAACTTCTGATACCATTCTCTAGGCACTTGTTTAAGACCATAGATACTCTTCTTCAGCTTGCAAACTAAATGCTCTTTGCCCTTTTCTTCAAAGCCTTCCGGCTGCACCATGTAAATTTCCTCATGCATATCCCCATGCAAGAAAGCTGTCTTGACATCCATCTGCATAAGCTCCATATCTTCTGTTGCCACTAGTCCAAGCATGCATCTAAGTGTGGTCATCTTCACAACTGGAGAGAATATCTCATCAAAGTGCACACCCTTCTCTTGCTTGAACCCTTTAGCGACCAAACGGGCCTTATACCTAGGCACATCATCACCTATGACCTTCACCTTGTAGACCCATTTACATGGCAAAGCTTTCTTTCCATGTGGCAAAGAAACCAAGTCCCAAGTCTTATTCTTCATAAGTGAACTCATCTTTGATTGCATAGCATACTCCCACTTGCATTGATCCTCGCGCATCATAGCCTCTCTGTAGCAAGAAGGCTCCCCGCAATCAGTAAGCATCACATAGTCTACCCCTAGAACAAACCTATCAGGCAGTCTAGACACTCTAGATGATCTTCGCAAGGGCATTTTAGCTTGTTGTCCCGCCTGCATATCAGCCACATTTGGCTCATCATTTCCATTGATAGATCATCCATCATCTACCCTTGATTGTATACCTGTGGGAGTACTTGGTGGTACCATTTCTTGCACATTTGGTGCATGGACAGCTTGCTGTCTATCAACATATGCAAGTGCATTCACATCCTGGAAAGTGATTCTCCTCATTTCAACATCCCTCATGGGTGCCTTATGCATCTTTTTCTCATTGAAGACTACATCATGGCTACGTATGATCTTCTTTGCTTCTAGATCCCAAAGATGATAGCCCATCTCTCCACTTTCACCATAACCCAGAAAGATGCATTTCCTAGACTTAGGATCTAGCTTCTTTCGAAGCTCTTTTGGCACATGTGCATATGCCTCACACCCAAATATACGCAAATGAGAGTAAGAGGGCTTCTTGCCACTCCATGCCTCTTCAGGAATACCACCATCCAAACTCTTACTAGGTGATCTATTGATCACATGCACTGCAGTCTTCATTGCCTCAGCCCAAAAACCACAGAAAGACTTGCATTGGAAAGCATGCATTGCAACCTTTCTTGAATGGTACGATTCATCTTTTCTGCAATTGGATTTTGCTTTGGAGTACGAGGGGATGTGAGCTCCCTCTTAATCCCACGTGTATCACAGAAATGCTGAAAGTCATGAGAGAGATACTCTCCACCATTGTCAGTCCGTAGGCATTTAAGTGTTCTACCTGACTGATTCTCAACCAAGGGCAGCCATTTCTGAAATACCTAGAACACATCACTCTTTCGAGCTATAGCATAAGCCCACACTTTCCTAGTTGCATCATCAATGAATGTCACATAGTAATCAGCCCCACCTAATGACTGTGTAGGCATGGGACCACATACGTCTAAATGCACCAAATCGAGCTTTTCACACTCTTTCTTTCCCCTTCTTTTATGGGCTGATTTATTCTGCTTCCCATAGAGACAGTACTCACAAAATTCAAAATCAGAGAAACTCAAATGCGGTACATAACCCAAATGGCATAAGTTTCATTCCAGTCTGGCTCATGTGCCCCAACCTGCAATGCCACAAAGAAGTGCTTGGCTACTCGGTTATTGCAACAACATGATCAAACACCCCTGATACATGTAAGGGATACAAAGTCCCACACTTGGCACCCTTGGCCAAAAGCATAGAACCCTTCTGAATTTTCCAACTCTAAAAGCCAAAAGTGGTGTGAAAACCAGCATCATCTAGCTGACCCACTGAAATAAGACTCTTGGTCAACTTAGGCACATGTCTCACATGTTTCAAAATAAATGCAGACCCATTTGCAAAAGAAAACTTTATGTCACCTACTCCCACTATGTCACATGCATAGTCATTTCCAAGATGCACACAACCTATCTTTCCACTGTCATAAGTGGAGAACCATTCCCTATGGGGAGTAACATGGAATGAAGCACTAGAATTCAAAATCCAATCCTGGGAATATGCATCATCTGAAGTGGTAAGCAACTCTGTAGATAAACTAGACATGAAGAGAACGTCATTGTCACTATCATGTGTGACTGCATTGATGTCCTCGATCTTCACTTTTCCTTTGTCCTCCCTTGGACTCTCTTCCTTTTGATTTGCACCCCAAATTGCATTCTTTTTCTTATTATTTTGCTCTCTTTTGATTTGCTACGAGACTTCCCTCTTTCTTGGGACTTCCCCCTGAACAGTGATCTGCCCCTTTGCACATTTAAGGTTGCATCCTACTTGTTGCCGTCCATAGACTTTCGTCTAATCTCCTCGGCCAACAAGCTACCCACAACATCATCAATTTCAGTACTCCACCAGATGCAGAGTTACTGACAGCTATACGGAAGGTATCCCATGAGGATGGATTTGGACATAAGAGAAATATTGCCTTAGTCTCCGCATCAAAATTCATCTTCTGAGCCTAAAGCTGGCTGAAAATAATATTGAATTCATTCAAGTGAGAAGCAATGGAGACCCCTTCCTTCATCTGCAGCTCAAACAACCTCTTCATGAGGTAAACTTTATTAGAGGCAGTTTCCTTCTCATAACTGGCACACAATTTCTTCCATAAATCTTCTGTAGTCTGCTCATTTACTACTCTGAAATAAATTGACTCCGCAAGATGAAGTCTAATAGTAGACTTTGCTAATGCATCCAACTTATTCCAATCATCCTCAGACATATCCGCAGGCTTAGCTTCAATACCTGCCAAGGGTTTAATCTGCTTCTTTTGAATAAGCACATCCCTTATCTGTTCTTTCCACAAAGAAAAGTTTGTCCCATCAAACTTTTTAATACTGAAAAACTCCTTTTCAGACATGGAAGAGAATGCCATGATGCAAATGAAGCAAAATCCCAAATGCTAGTGCCTGCAAGAGAGAATCACACCAAATACTAGGTGCACCCAAATGTGTATGCCACAATAGAGTGAAATATCACCAAAACTCAAAGCTCAAAGCATCAAAAGATACAACTGACTCATGTGCATGTACTATGCATCCATATGAGCAAATCTGGCCCAAAAGAAAATGCCAACTGCAATGGCAATCCAAAATGCCAATAAGTGCCAAATGGCTCAAGCATAAACACTGTCCACTGGCATATGCATCAATATATTTCATCCAAGAGAGCATAGCACGATCAGTGTGCATCACCTGCAATGTGTCAAAGCTGTCCCTCAACATAAAATAGCATCCATGTGCAAAGTGTCCATAAGAAATAGCATCCCACAAGGCAATCTGGGCCTATCAACGCATCCAATAAGGACCGCAATGCATCCAAATGGCCTATAAATCATCCATTGCAACCCAATGCACACCATGAATGAGCACACACTGCTCAAACTGCAACCATAGTGATCTGCATAAGGTATGCTTAAGAAATCGTGGTCCCACGGAAATGACCTCTACTAAAAATAGAACCTGAGATGCATCAAAACATGGGCGCCATTGCATAATCGAACTCAGCCAAAAAATCTGCAAATATCTCTCTTCTGTCAGAACTCCAAAATCCCAACCGATGAGTGAGAAATGGGAGTCAACACTTATCCACTACCATGTGGCATAAATCTAAGGTTTCAAAACCTTAGAATGAAAAATGCATAACAGAGAGACGAAATCGAATACACAGAGATCTATAACTTTGAAAATACTCCACCGAATCGTGCAAGAACTGACAGGTAGGGGTTTTTGGGCGTCCGAAATGCAATGGGACAGACGGTTTTGGAAACTGTGGCTCAATCATTGGGTCCAACACACGGACTGAAAAACGTTTTTGGAAACAGAGCTGTTTGTAAACTCCACCAGAGTACGAATGATGAGCAACATAGAAGTTTTAGGACCTCCTGAGTCCACCGGAACTAATAGATCTGCAAATGGTTGCTCCAAACTTGAGTTCCAACACCCGAGCAGAAAAACGCAGAAACTGACAGAGTGAGTCAGAAATCCAATGAAATGATCCCAGATTCAAGAATGAAGGTGTTTCCAAGCTCCTGAAGTGAAGTGGATACCAAAAGTAAGCAATAGTTGCCTCTACAAGTCGATACAGAGTCTCTGTCATTGAATGGAACAGGGAAAAGCACAAAAAATGACTTTTTCTTTGAAAACACTTAACAGGCTCTCAAAACCACTTCGCAAAACCAAAGTGACTTTTCCAAAGATTCTTCCAAGTCTCTGCACACTCGGATGCAAGTAAAGTCACCCACAAAGCTTCCCACAGAGCTTCTCCTTCCTCCCATAAAGCTGCTAGGCTTCCAAGCATTCACACACGCTCAGCTAGATCACTCAGGCTCTGATACCAGTTGAGAGTGCTCTCAACGGAAGCAAGAACGGAAGAGGGAGAGAGAGAGACAGAGAGCCACACGAGTTTTGGTGGGTGTAGAACACCCTAATCTTCTTTTTCATTCATTTATATATGTGTTTGAGTATTGTACATAATCGGGGTAAAGGCACAGTGACCTTTAACCCCCACAAAAGGTTAAGTGCAAATATTGCTAGACACAAGCTCTCCTGTTTTATTTCATATGATCATGCAAAGATTCCTCCTTTTCTTCAAAGAAGATTTGCCACAATTGGTGAACCCCTTCCCTCTTCTCCAAGATCAACTCCTCATGCCTCTACAAGCAAAGCTCCCTCTACTTTTGTTGCTGCTGGTTCCATACAGGTTCTACTTTTGGGAGCCTCTCCATCAACTCCCCTTCTATGGCTGTTGACTCATCCAAACAGGGTCAAGCTACCTCTCTAGGAGCCAAAACTCAGATCCATGGCTCTGGCTCTTCTACTCAGAATACTCCTATCCCTGCTGATCTTACCCAGCTGTCATCCATGCCTATTGACCCTCTACAGGGCCTTTCTGCTTCTCATGGTCATTCTACTGACACTACTGTTGCCCAGGGACACTCTTCAGACACCTCTGCTACTGCTATCTTAGATTTCAAGGAAGATACCTTCAGCTTTTCATTTCATCCTTGAGATGTCTTCTTTAGGAGTTTACACTTTTGTTGATCCTCAGGATGTAAGGGCTCTTTTAGCCACAACAGTTAGTATGACATGATATAAAGCAATAAATATGCACTACTTTGTTTGCCCAAAAAATGAATAAGTGGACCAAGGTGTAAAGGTCCTAAGGTCTAATTAGAAGGTCTCAATGTCTTAAAACGTCTTATTAGAAGGTCATGAGGTCCAAAGATCCAAATTAAAGGTCTCGTGGTCTTGAGGTCTTGAAGTCCAGTTAAGAAGGTCCTAAGGTAAAACAATGACCAAAGGCTTTCAAATGGGGGCATGAGCCCCCACATGTAACTTCAACTTGCTCCACTAGCTCAAGGTCATAGAGCCAAGTGGATGTGTGCCATAAAGGACCACAGTATGTACCTCCCCTTCAAGTAAAGCCATCATGCGTATTTTCTAGTACCCAATTAAAAGGCACAAAAGTGTATGCATGTGCGAAGCACATTAAATATGCACTGTGTAGTGGCATTGCAGCCTAAGGCTTGGTGCGCACGAGAAGAGAAATGCGAGGTAGGTTGTGGTTTTCCAAGGCTGGAACAAATTTCGAGGGAGTTTTGAAGCTTCATTGGAGTAAAGATTGGCACCTCTACTTTGGAGGATGCCATTTGACGCACCAAAGCACCATTTGTGAATCAAATGATGCCACCCACACCTCTATAGCACATAGAGAGCTCCTGAAGCTTGTCAGAAGCCACCCTCATCTCCCTATAGCTCATTAGATGGTTCATTTAATGCAGATCATTGTTCACACAGATTTAATCGAAACTCAACTTCAATGACGCACCAATAGCCCTATGTGCATTGGCTTTAATAATGCAAGGCCACCCAAGACTACGCCATTGCGAGGCCACCCAGTATCGTGCAGCATATAGCATAGTCAACCTCATTATTTAATGCCTCAAAAAGGCAATAGACTACACAAGACCCGCTACTCTGTTCCCCTTTTTCATTGAAGCGTGTGTCTTAGACTCCACGCCATGGCTCCTCTTCTATGAGACCTTCAACTGCAATAATCAGTTATCAGTCCCGACACATGTCCCAAGCTTGTGCATTGGGAGGAAGGTGATGAGGACACGGCTGAGCAGTGCCTCCATGGCAGTTCCCATAACTCAATGAGTTAATGAAAGCATGTGCATCTTGTTCGTAGTAAGTGTTACTTGGATTTACTATTGAATAAAGAATGTAGGTACTAGATACACGTATGCTCTTACCTTGTCACAACACCCATGAGCTAAACTTATAGTCAATAGTTTTTTCCTCCATGTAGTGATTTACAATGCTCACTATGGAAGACTAGGTGGAATTTATAGAGGTGTCCTCCGCATAAATGAAGGGTCACCCAAGAAATGAAGGGTCACTTTGCCTATTCATTACCCATTCCTTTCCTCGAAAAATTAAGGGTCACTTGCTAATTTCTCATATCCAACAACCATCATGCACACATTCTTATTTTTTAATCCATAAGCAAGGGTTAATACATGCTATTGATCAATTACCTACCCTTTGTGGTTGAGTGACTTTAGCACAAATAAAGGTCATGTGCTAATTGACTTATGACATTAATTTTATGCGCTAATTGACTTATGACATTAATTTTATGGGGTTACTTTAATGCTTTTGCCCCCCTTTTTTTTCTGTTAGGAGCTTTATGACTCATTAAATGCCATGTACAAAAAGCATTTTATTGGAACCGATTATAAAGAATATCCTTTCTTGACCATAACTAAGCAACAAGCTTTTTGACTCATTAAATGCTATGCAAAAGGTTGGCCTATAAAGTACATCCATTCTTGAATTTAATTGTCAAGAAGGAGTGTGTGTGTGTGTGTGTGTGTGTGTGTGTGTGCACTAAAGGTGTCCATTCTTGAATGTTGGTCCAACATTAAGACGCTATCATGAGCCATAATTATTTGTTTTGGAGCATTCGAAGGATTGATTAGATATTTAACACCCAAACTATTTCAATGGTCCATTCTTTGAAGGCTAGTCAAACATTGCGATGCTGTAAAGAGCATATATTTATGTGTGTGTGTGTGTGTGTGTGTGTGTTACCTGTCATTTCAATGAATCTAAATCTCCACTAATCCATGCTCTTATTTAACACTTTGAAAGGCCCCTGGCAAGCATTGCTTTATCAAGACTATGTTCACATTTATGTTAGTGCTAACGGGTGCATTTATGTTAGTGCTAATGGGTGCAGTAGAGTCTAGAGATAATCCTCAAGAAAAGAGAAATCCATTTAATTACTCCAGCTACATTTCACATTGTGAATCCAAGAGAATAACATTTTGTCAATTACTCCAATGGTGAAAGCCATAAGGCAGTTTCTAAATTAAGCAAGTTACAAGGTATTTCACTTCAAGTTCTTAAATTGCAAACACATATAATTATGTAAGCATGCATAACAGGATCGAGAGCACAATATCTCTGTCTCAAGTGTATTCTTCAGGGTTGCCAACGTCTTCTTCCGCAATATCATGCCCAAGACTCTACTTGCAAATCCGACAAAGAGGTGTGCCAACTCACCTAGTACCATCACAACAAAAATGAAAGTTAGAACAATATATTTTTGATGTGGAAGCCAGGCTTCAAGGCTGGCACATAGTTGTTATCCTTGTCACTCAATTTAGATTAGCATTAATAAAATCTTGGCATTTTCAAGACAGTTGGCATTTATAAATTTCTCAATCTAGATTAGCATTTTCAAGACAGTTGGCATTTATAAATTTTATCAAGTGCTTATACAAGTAATTCACATGAAATCTACATTGATACGGGGGATTAAGATGAAGCATTTCTAAAATATATACTGAATTAGATAACATGCTTTTGACTATCCCAAAATAGAGGGTATTATAAGCAAATGGTAATCAATTTTACAAAGGACTCCCTTCTCAAGTAGTGACAAAAATTTATGGACAGCCATATTGCATGCTACATATCTTTCCATATATAAGGAATCGCATTCTGACTTGAATTGAGAAGTTGCAAATCTATGGACGAGCTATAATTTTTCTTTTGGAAGCATATCCATCCGACCTTTGTAGCAAAAGTTATACTTTCTACAAAACAGCTACAAGTTGTTTTGCTACAGCCAGTAAATTACTGCTAGTGACGAAAATTTGTGGACAACCATATTGCAAGCTGCATTTCTTCCAATACATAAGGAATCGTATTCTACTTTGAACGGAGAAGTTTTAGATCTTTGGACAAGCTATAATTTTTATTTTAGGAGCGTATCAATCAAACATTCATAGCAGAAGTTATACTCTCTACAAAATAGCTAAAAGTTGCTATTGTTACAGCCAGTAAATTACTACAATTAGCCAGTTCGCAAAAGTGAAGTGTAAACAATAAAACCGACTAAAGAGAATTAGTGCTTGCTCTACTAGCATCCTTTCTCTTTCATCTATAGTAAAGTAAAAGATTATGAGAAACATAACCAGAAGAATCAGGAGCTCAAAATCCTCTTAAGTGTAACTCCATGCCATAAGAGTCTAGTAATCATGATAAGAGCCATGCCACATAAAGTATAAAGCTACACTACTACAAGTATATAGTAGTTCTAGCATACTACTAGGCATGACAATGTAGAAATAGAGCACACTTAAAGCATATCAAACATAAGCATATCCTTCAACAATGCAATTCTAAGCGTCTGTCCAAGCTTGTGTACGTGAATTACATGCACCAATTGTGGGTAGAGGATATCCAAATCATGAGCATATGATTACACCATCTACTTGCATGCTTAAACTAGATGACAATCCATGCTCAAACTGCCCATCGTCCTTAGTTTGAGCAGATCGAGTAAGGTAAACTGATAAAAGTTATAGTACTTGAACTCCTTTCACACAAATTGTCCTTAGTCCTCAGTTTGAGTAGATCCACCAGTAAGGTAAAGTGCTAGTCTCTAGTATGCCCAAAAACTTCACCAAAGTGCAACGGCATTTAATATCACAATGGGGAAGATCAAGGAAAGGGCAGATCGTAAGTCTTCCCTTTTGTAGCGACAATCCAGATGCAGTGTAACACACGGAAGTAAGGAAATGAACAAGTTATCGCAACTTGTTTAAAATGAAATGTAGAGAAAAGGTAACAGCCGTGTTGGTCTAAAACCATGGAGCAACTAACACCGGAATGAGGTAACAGCCATGCTGGTCCAAAACCATGAAGCAACTAACACCGAGTGCGCAACGTGATAAGGCTTTTCAATTTCCAATTTAGAATGAACCTGATAGAAAGCTAAGGAGACAATGCAACTCTCGTCTCTAAACTCGTAATTTACTGCAGCAACCATGTCTTCATGCTGCCAGTGAGAGGGAGGCAACTGAATCTACTTAATCACGTACAGTGTTGAGTTTCAAAGTCATAGAGATACCCAAGCAAGTATACCAACGTGACCAAAGCGCAGTTACTAACATCATGCAAAGCTGCAAGCAGTAAGAAGCCAAGAGCAAGAACTATGCCAAAGCGTAGTTAGGCTAACATCATGCAAAGTTGCAAGCAGTAAGCTGCCAGCTCCTCATGCCTTCTCGCATAGCCGTATCAAGAGACTATGTACCCCATGTACATTGCATATACACCACAGCGAGCTATTCAACAAAGGCAAGCATTAAGGGCTTGAGTGAAGGTTGGCCATTATAGAGACACAAATACAGGGAAGGTCGGCTCACAATACAGTCACAAATCTCTGACTGTGTAAGCTTATGATCATACTCAGCAGCCACAATCACAATGCAGTACATAGTAGGCTCCGTAGCTACATTCGGGAGCTCCCAGGTCAAGAATATTGTCCAACATATTATCATGCTGATGATAATATGTAGTGGACTGTAACAGACAAGACCTTATGATTTTTGGCCCCATTCAAGACGGTTATCTCCTAAGTGTTGGTCTCAGCATTCATGAGGTTTTCCTCATTGCCCACGAGCTTCAGAGGCACGGCCTGCTCGTGGTCATGGTTTCATGGAGTGGTCGCTTGTCCGAGCCACTTATTGAGCTCCTCCTAGTCACTAGTCACTTGTCACAAGTTGGATACTCTGTATTGTTATTCGCATTGATCATAAGCAACCATGTTTCGCCAGGCCTTCCATGCAAGCACTGATATCACGTGCTCAGGGCTTCCTAGCACTGGCACAGCAAAGTTTTTCTTGGGGATTCCTAGCACTGGCAAAGCTTCGAGAACTCTGATGTTCACCCAGAACAGGTCCAAGGGATAGAGTGATGGAGAGCCAAGTATTCGGCTCTTACTTGACCCTCCACACACACACATTTAGAAGGGAGTCATTTACAAGGAAGGGAGGCTCATGGAGAAGTCGGCTGAGCAAAAGAGCAGTCACGGTAAGAGTGTCGGGAAGCTGCTAGTCACGGTAAAACCTTAGGCAATGGAGCGAAGACTCCTAGACTCATCCGTGACACGCTCGCTCCCCGTTCAAGTTTCACGTGCTCAGAATTTTGAGAGCTACAAGCTATGGAATGCAGGTGTACAAATGGAGCAAGAAATTGCATTCTACCAAGGAGGGAAAACAATCATCGGCCATCGTTCCAGCAAATAATAAGTTATGTCACATATCGAGCCCGGCTACTAGTGAGCAGCAATGATGCTTACAGCCTAAGTGAGTTACCTGGGATTGCTCCACCACTAAAGTCTGTGTAGTTGAGCTATGCTTGCAAGTATATCGCTTGCTTGTGCACGAGTTCATCAGCAAGACAATACCCTCCCAAACTGGATTTTCGGTTGAGTATGGCATTGGAGCTTTTACACGCTGCTTGGAGTTAACCTACTTCGCTTGCAGAACAGAGAGAAGTGTTCACGCTAGAGCTCCTCGATTCATGCAGGCTTTGAACAGTCCTCCGTTACGGAGAGGGGGAAGAAAGAGACGGGGAAAGAGAGGGATGTTCTTCAAGTTGCCACGCTGCTCTTCATCTCCCTCGCGACACACACTAGTAATGTAATGAGGCAAGCTATTATCCTCGCTTGAAGTATGTTGGTAGATCCCAATATCCTCTCCATATATTAAATCGTGCCATACAAGGCATGTTAGTGCACTAAAGCCTTTTAGTGGCCATCACATTCAATGTGGCCTCTTATAGTACGTGGACATCTCTTTTAATACAAATAAAAAATCTATAAAGCACTTAGGAGGATACACATTTTACATTTATAAATTCTCAAAGTAAACACAAAGGGCCGAATTGTTTCATAAAGTGAACGCCATCCACTCTAGGAGGGTAAAGTGGCATCCATATCCCCTCAGTGTCATTATGGCCTATCAGCTATAGGCACACCAGAGGTTCATAAAGGTCCTCGAGGGGATGTCTTGTGGACCCATCATGCATACTTGGGGTCACAAGGGTCCCCAAGGGGAGGGGGGGGGGTGTGTGTGTGCACCTGCACGTGCGCACATGTGCATGTGCATGTGCATGTTGTACCCACCTTTGCCCCAGTAGGGTACATTACACTAGGTGAGACAGTAGGTCATCACCTAGTGTGATGACCTTCTATCTATTCAAAAGAGACAGAAGTATCTGTAAGTCCAATTTAAGGATTAATAGAGAGAGAAGTGAGGGGGAAGGGAGATGCTTAAGTGAGGGTTTCAAGAGTAAAAGCAAGGTCATAGAGTGAAGCTTTAGATGATAGTAATGCCAAGGAAGGGAAAGGAAAGAAGGAAGGGAAGGAAAAAGGGGGGAAGTGGTCTATTTTGAGAAGTGTTTGGGATACAAGAGTTGTTGAAGATGTGAAACTCAAATGGTTGCTGAGAGAGGAAGTGTTGCTCCAGTGAGCAATGAAGTGAGTCAAGAGGCAAAGAGCCATAATGACTTAAATGTACTATGTGCAACCGTCCAGAGTTGCAGAGGAAAACATGACTATGTATGTGAGACTTGACAAAACCCCATTTCATAGAGAAATGAAAACAATTTTGGTAATAGAAATAAAAGAGAAAGCTACTATGAGACATTACAGAAAACCAAGAGGAGCACAATTTGCAAAAGACTTATAGAATCCATGACTATATAGGCAAGTTCTGCTTTGATAAGTCATCACAAGCTTTACTATTATTGAAGAGGGGAGTCTACATACCTGCACTATCCAATAAGAAAATCGATAAGAAATATATTTGAACTTAGTTGGGAAGACAAGTGTCATAAACACCCCTCCCTTGTTATCGCGATCATAATAAAAATAGTTGCTCATACTATAGACTTATAAAGTTAATTTTTGATATTATGCTTTAAGTGTAAAAATAAATGGGGTGAGTATAAGGAAAAGTAAATAAATGGTTACCTAAGGCGAAAAAACTTAGTGTATTTAAGTGTGTGAACGTAAAGGCGGAGGAGGAGGGGAGAAAATAAAGATTAGAGCAATAAATGTAATTTTAAGATTTAGAGCATAAGGTAAGGAGAATTTATAAGATAGAGGAGCTTAAAGGAATTTCAAAGGTATATAAAGAAATAATATTAAGAATTTTAAAACAAAAGAAAATTAAAGAAAGAATTTTAAAGAAGGAATTTCAAAGAAAGGAAATTTAGAAATTTTGGGAAGAATTAGGGAAAATAGAAAGAAATTGAAGGAATTAGGGGGAAAACGAACAATTAGGGGAAAATAAGAAATTAGGATAAGAATTAAAGAAAAAAGAAATAGGGAATAATTAGGGGAAAATGGGAAATTAGAATAAAATAAAATAAATTAGGAAAAAAGGGGGGGGGAGAGGAAAAGCAAAACTTAGGAAAAAATAGGGAGAGGAGAAGTTTGAGAGAGTTGAACTGAGGAAATTTAGGAAAAAGATAGGAGTGATTAGTGAGAAGAGAAAATAGGGAAATTGGAAGAACTAAGGGGAAGTTTAGAAAGAGAGAGACAGAGAGAGACAGCGACAGAGACAGAGACAGAGAGAGAGAGAAATATTTAAAAAGGAAAAATAGACAAAATAGGAAGAAAAATAATATGAAAATTTTAGAAAGATTTTAAAAATTTTTAGAAAAATAGGAAAACATTAGGAGAAATAATCTTTTTATTTAAAAATAGGTTTTAAATTAGAAAAAAAAAGGGGGGGGGGAAGTTGAGAAAGTGTTTGAGGGAAATTAGAAGAAAGAGAGGAAGGGTAGAGAGTGTGGAAGGAAGTTTTATTTGAAGAGAGAGAGAGGGGAGAGGTAGTTTAAAAAGTTTAACCAAAGGGGCAACAAGGGAAAGAATGTAAGTTGCATGGAAAAAATGAAGAAAAGGATTGTGTGTGTGTGTGTGTGTGTGTGTGTGTGTGTGTGTGTGAGAGAGAGAGAGAGAGAGAGAGAGAGAGATTCATAGATAGGGAATATTCTTTAATTTTTGCATTTTATAAATTATAGATTAATATATATTTATTAATATTTATCAAAGTTAGTTTTTGTAACTATTTTAGTATGTCAAATTTATTTTATATATTTATATTTATTGGTGCATACATGTGTTTAATTTAATTAGATCTATCAATACATGTGTATTAATTTTTTTAATGGAGATTTATAATGAAGGATATTTAAATTTAGTTATTAAATTATGTAAAAAAATACATGAAAATTTTGTCAATTTGGTCAGTACAAGCCATAGATAGTTGTTAAAAAAATGGATTAAGCGTGTTTGACCTATTTTTAGGGGTTCTAACCTAGGCATCCTCCCTACAAATGTGCCCTACTCTTTTGAAAAATTTTGGGGTTGTTTGTACTAAATTATGGACACCCTATAAAATTTCCAGTTTGGTAGGTCCAACCCAAAAATGATGGCCAAAAAATCCCCAAAAAAAGGATACTATTGCAGGATGTCCTAGCTGGACCTTCCAAAAAGAAGACAAATGCCCACTTTCACTAAGCATTTCAAGATAATTATGAATAATTTAGGAAAGGATAAAATTAGGAGAAAATAAAATTGAAAATTTTAGGATATTAAGGAAATAAGGAAAAAATAGAAATAAATAGGAAAGGATGAAAAGGTGGGAATAATTAGGGGAAAATGGAAAATTTCGGGAATAAATCGGGGAAAAAGGGGTAATTAGGGGGAAAACTACGGGGGGGGAAGGGGGGGCAAGGGGGGGGGAATTTCGGGTTGGTTTGGGAGGGATTAGTTAGGAACATTAGGAATATTTCAGGAAAATTTACTCATTAGGATACGAACAAGGGATTAATAACGAACAATTTAGGAAAAGAAATAGAATAAGAGAAAAGTTATGGGGACCTCTCCCCTCCTCTCAAGTACCTCCCCTTGCCCTACTAGGAATTTAGAACGTGGGATTAGGCAATCAGAACTAGATTTTGAAGCCCGCCGCTAGGGCAAGTGGGGTTATGGGGACCTCTCCCCTCCTCTCTCATACCTCCCCTTGCCCTACTCTAAGCATTCCGAAGGTGGGATTAGGCAATTAAAAGTAGATTCTGAATGCCTGCTAGGGCAAGTGGGGTTATGGGGACGTCTCCCCTCCTCTCTCGTAGCTCCCCTTGCCCTACTAGGCATTCAAAAGATGGGATTAGGTAATCAAAAGTAGATTCTGAATGCCTGTTAGGGCAAGTAGGGTTATGTGTATGATGTTCTTCTATGGCCTCTTGGGGGTCCACTTCGCCTTCACCCTCTAAAATCACTTCTTCCACCTTGGTCATAAAACAAATTGTCTCTTCCACTACTTGTGGAGGCTTTGAGCACAATCTTTACCTCTTCCGTCATCCATAATGCAACCAGCTCCTCAAAATCAGGCATAGTGCCATGCATGGAAATAGGAGTGTCCAAAGATTTGTATTGAGGGCCTACACCCTTCAAGGTGATAGACACCAAATCATCATCTTCCACATTGCAATTTATAGAGGTTAAGTCTTTCGTAATTTGCCTTATCTCAGCCACATAGTCGGTGATGCTTCTTTTTCCTTTCCACATTCCGTGGAGTCACTACTTGAGTTGAAATTTCCTTGCCTCCGTGCTTGTGCCATATAATTTGTGAGTGATATCCCAAGCTTTTTTAGGCATGCTAGCCTTCTTGATGGAGATGCAAGTCCAGGCATGGGCACTGGCGAAGTGACTGATGGAGATACGAGACATGTCACTAATGGGGAGCTTATAACAGAATGTACTAAAGAAGCTTCGAGGTAGATTGCATTAGGTTACACTTGTCGAGGTGCCCTCCTTGTTGAAAGAGGAGAGGAGACAGGAACTGGGGAAGTGACAGTGGAAGTGATGGCAAAGGTGGTGACAGGAGGGGATAGGGATGACAAAGGGAGGTGACCTGTGATAATGGAAGGAGGGTTGGCCTTCCACTGGTGAAGTAAGAAGGTGAGGTGGCACCCATAGGTACAGGTATATGTTCTCTGATGCTTGCAGACTATGTTACGGAAGGCAAAGTAGAAGAGTGAGGCAAAATCGTAGGGATTGACGAAGAGAATGGAGTCTAGGGCAGAATGGATCGCCTTGGTGATGAAGAAGTGTCCCGAGGTAGAGTAGAAGTGAGTAAACAAATACCTCGCTAAAAGCGCCTCTCTACTATTCCCCTCGAGAACCTTCTTGCACTCATGTCCTCGACGGTTCACACATCGATAAGAAGGACAGGAATGTGAGTGAGTCGGTGTGAGGTGGCAAAAAGGGAAGTGTGGGAAGATAGAGATATGTGAATACGAGACTAGGAGTGAACATATGATGGGAATTCAAGAATCCAAATGTGTCTGTTGCAAAGTCATAAGACTGAATAAATGTAGTACACATTTGGACGTCCACTGGGGGAAGTGTGATAGCATCAAACTCCATGAGAGACATGCGGGTTATCTCATCAGGTGACAAGATGCTAGACAACTTGAGTGTGGGATCAAGGAAAGGTTTTGAAAACCACCCAAATGATTGAGGAAGATGAAGTAGGGGGTGGAAGATCGCAAGCTGTACTTTGTGGGGCCAAATCACCACCACCGGTACTGTGCCCACTCGATGCCTTGGATGGTGTCTTGATAGTACCTAAAAGGGGATAGCTCCTCATCTAATATGATAGTGATCCTGTTGGAGGGAGGTGAATCTACAATTGCTCAAGGGCGTTTGGAAGTGCTCTATGGTGTAGACTCGGCACCTTGGTCATCTGTGGTGCGTTTGCCAAATGATGCCATGGAGGGTATTCCTGATCCTGTTTTGCAAGCTGCCCGAGCCATATGAAAGTCAATGAATAGAGTATTTCAGGGTAATTTGGGTTTGTACTTGTGGGGAGGGCCACGGGTAGGCATGAACAATGCTCCCTATGGAGAGGCAAAGAGCGAGGAGGTGGTGTTGATGTCGAGGTCTGGAGAGGCAAGGACTGAAGGGGGGGTGCTAATGTTGAGGCCAACAAGATAGGAGCCTGTGGCCAGAAAGGCTTGTTGAGACCTGGGAGAGGAGTGTGATAGATTGATTGGAGAGAGGAGAAAGGATTAGTAGCCAGCTAGTAGGAGAGGGAGGGGGTTACGTTGATCTCAAGAAGAGAGGGGCGGTTGCATTGATCTCAGGGAGGCGTGGGAGGGGGGGTTGCATTGCAGAGGCAGGATTGGGAGGGGGGGTGCCTTGCAGGAGAGGGAGGAGGGGGAGGCTACCTTGCCTATTCTTTTTACAATTAACCATGGCCCACAATATTGAGGTGATAACTTAGCGCACTCTCCTGCAGTCAAAGACTTAGAGTGCGAAGGAACTCTAATAAAAACTTTTTCTCCTTCCTTAAATTCTCTAACGGATCTGTTTTCATCCGCATATGCCTTAGCTCTACTATCCATAGCTTGGCGGATGTTAGCTCTTGCAAGTGCTAGCATCTCCCGCATCTGAACCATAAAGTTCATGGCACTAGGTACTTTCTGAGGTACTCCAACTATAGTTGGATTCACTGGTCTATAACCATAGTTTAGCTCAAACGGACTAAACAGTATAGAGGAACGTTTTCTATCATTGTAGGCAAATTCTAACAATGGCAACCACTTGTCCCATGTATGTTGCCTCAATGACACCTATGCTCTAAGCATATCCTCTAAAATTTGGTTGATTCTTTCCGTCTAACCATCCGTTTCTGGATGATCCCCACTACCCAACTCAGTCCTTAGTGTCTCAAACACTGCAGTCCAAAAATGACCGATAAATTTGACATCCCTATCTGACACTATGGATTTGGGTAATCCATGCAAACGAAATATATGTTTAATAAACAAATCTGCCACTTGGGGGGCACTAACAGACTCTCTAGTTGGAATGAAGTGAGCCATATTGGTAAGACGATCAACCACCACAAGGATAGAATCATATCCACCTTGTGTCATAGGCAGACCTACAATAAAGTCCATGGAAATGCTCTCCCACCTACCTAGTGGTATTTCCAAGGGCTGTAAAAGTCCGAGTGGCTTCACCCGCTCTGCCTTACTTACCTGACATGAAAAACATGTCACATATTCATGAATATGCTTTTTCATCTTTGGCCAAAAGAAATCTCGTCTCACGAGATCATATGTCTTCTCGATTCCTGGATGTCCCACACATGGGCTATCATGGCATTGTTGAATGACTCTCTGCCTGAGATCATTCTAATTAGATACTACTATCTTGCCATTTCTTTTCAGCATACCATCCCTTATGGCATATATTGCATAAGTTTGGCCTTTTCTAGATGCTAGGTCATCCTTTTCCCTCGGTTTGAACACATGAGCTTTAGGCCAAAGGCTTTGGACGAACTCGTCCACCTTTTGAGTTTCTCTAATCTCGGTCATTAGAGCACTCTCTAACACTGTGAAACTCATATTATGCATAATGCGTGACAACGCATCAACAACTTTATTATCCTTCCCTCCTCGGTACCGAATCGTCAAGTTGAACTCCTGCATGAGTTTTGCCCACCTAGCTTGGCGGCCTCTCAGGTCAGGTTGTTTACAAAAATGTTTCAGAGTATCATGATCAACATCAACATAAAACTCTGACCCATACAAATGATGTCTCCATGTTTTCAGAGCATGGACAACAGCATACAACTCTAATTCATGAGTTGGCCAATTTCGTTGAGAGAGAGAAAGCTTCTTGCTTTCAAAGGCTACTGGCCTTCCCTCTTGGAGGAGAACTGCTCCTACCACGATGCCACTTGCATTGGTTTCAAGGAAAAACGGTTTCTGGGGATCAACTATTTTTAAACCCGTCCTGAGACCACAGCTTGTTTTATGGTGTTAAAACTTTCCTATTGATTCTATCCCCATATAAAAGGTACTTTATTTGAGGTCAGATCAGTCAATGGTGATACTATTTCAGAATATCCTTTGATATGCCTTCGATAAAATTGGACAAATCCCAAGAATGATCACAAAGCGGTCAAACTCTGAGGGATTGGCCAAGTCAGTATCGCAGCCACTTTCTTTGGATCCATTTCCACCTCCCCAGGAGTAATTATGAATCCTAAATATTCAAGTCTTACCATACACAGTATAGTTTTCTTCTTATTTACATAAAGACTGGCTTTTCTCAAAGTACTCAACACTATTCTTAAATGTTCATAATGCTCAGCAACACTTTCGCTAAATATAAGAATATCGTCAATAAAGTGTACTATAAACTTTTCGATATACAGGCGTAGTAAATCGTTCATAAGCATGATGAATGTAGCTAGAGCATTGATAAGTCCAAAGGGCATTACCAAAAACTCATAATGTCCAAACCTGCTTCTGAAAGCGGTTTTATGCACATCCTCGGCTCTAATACGGATTTGATGGTAGCCACATTTAAGGTCTATCTTACTGAAAATTACGGCCCCATGTACTGCATCTAGCAAATCATCGATCCAAGCCATCGGATACTTGTGCTTAATAGTGATATTATTCAATTCTTTGTAATCTATACAGAGGCGAAAAGTATCATCTTTCTTCTTCTTTAATATCATTGGTGAAGCAAAAGGTGAGAAACTTGGTTGAATCTGCCCCAACTTGAGGTATTCTTACAATTGACTTCAAACCTCCGCTTCTTCGGTAAAACTCAACCTATAGGGAGGCCTATTTATAGGTTCTGCCCCCAGGATTACCTTGTCTATTCCTTGTCAGTCAGGGCCAATGCTGGTGGTCTTGTTTTTGCCTGGGTGGCTTGTCCCTGTGTAGGTCCTTAGCTGTTGAGGATAGTCGTTGGGACCGCTGGCTCTCTTAATGGCTATGGCGACTTCCGGCTCAGTATTTTTAGCCATGATCTGCAATTGCTATTTGAGCTCTATCCTCCATACTGCTCCCACTCTCATGCTACCCTCTCTTGCTGTTTCATTTATTTCATCTCCGACACTTGACCTAGCTCCTAGCCTCTTGCTTCACCAATTGTGATTTGCTTCTAGAGAGTTTTGTACACATAGTTTTCTACTCTCTTGCTTACCTTCTCTTGCTCCAGTGCAATCATATACCTTTCAGGTATTTCAGCTTACTTTGAAACCATAGATGATACGCAAAATCTATTTAAACCTAACTTTTTCTTCAATCACGGGCATAGGCACCTGGATTATCCTCCTAGCCAACCTCGGTGGTAGTAAGCTCTCTATATATTTTCGTTACTTCAAGGCCCCTACTTACCAAATTCCACCAAGCCCCAAAATTCCCTAGATGGATCTAGTATGCCACATGTCTTCATTCTAGGGTCCCTCCTTAATGCATCATTTACCCCTCTCTTGGGATATCATTGAAACCATTTGCCCCTTGGCACATTTCATGCATTTAGGCCCCTTAGCCTTAGATCCACCTAGTCTATTGCCATGTCCCCCTCACCAAGGACCGTGACTTTAATTCCTTTTGATCATTTACGTAAAGCCCAACAAATATAATACAAACATTGATTCTTTAAAGCAAAATGTCGTGGGTTGTGGTGGCCAAAGCTATTCTAAGACTACTATGCTCATGTGCACCGTTGTGACTCAGGTAAACCAAAGCCTACCCGACAGGAGTACCTTCCCCTTCAACCATCCAGCTCTAAATCACCCTTCTATAATAGATGGGGATTGGATTTTGTTGGACCCATCTCTCTTGCCACTCAAAGAGGAAACAAGTATGCCCTGATTGCTACAAACTACAGTACCAAGTCGGTGGAGGCCAAGGCTGTGAAAACATGTACCGCTCAAGTTGTGGCCTCCCTCTTGTATGATCAAATCATCTCATGGTTTGGATGTCCTATGGAATTGTTGAGTGACAAGGGTACCCATTTTCTCAATGTTGTATTTCCTTTGTTTCGCTTTCGAGCTATCTCCTAAATTTGAAACTACAGGAACCTTCTTTGATGAAGAACTGCTCCCTTCGTTTTTCTTGTATTGGTCCACTATGGCCTGCACATCCACTTCCAAAATTGGAATTAAAGAGGTATTTCTTTTTAGAAAATACTCTTCCTCATCATCTTCAACTTTGACCACCATTTTAATGCCTTCAGTTGCCAAGGGTTGAACACTTTTTGGAACATTCCTTGTGGGAGCCATGGCCATTTTAAATTTCTTCTTTTCCGTACGAATAGTTACCCTATTAGCTCCCCAATCCTACTTAATCTTGGCTACCCAAAACCACGGCCTGCCTGGAATAAGATCTATCATTTCCTTCCATTCGAAGAACAAAAAAACTGACCATGAAAGTAAGACCACAAACTCCGATCTGTTGATTTCTTAGTATCCCAAGAGGTTGGACCCTTTGTTGATCAGCCATTTTGACCTGAAAAGGAGTTGGCTCTAACTCATTGAGACAAATGTTTTTGTAAAGATCCTCTGACAGAATGTTCACACCAAACCCACCATCTAAAAGGAACTCCGATATGATCTGTGATTTATATTCCACCTAGATTAGTGGAAGAGTATAATCTACATCTTCAATTTGTGCTGCATTAACTTTGGGGTCAACTTCTCGAACCTCCTCATCCTCCTCTTTTGCCTTATCCATTAGGCTCACACCACCATTTGTTAAATTCTTTAGCAACAATTGTGCTTTGAATTCTGGTACCAGATTAAGAAGCTGGTCTAATGTGATATTTATTTGAGCCTTCAGGAAACTGTGAAACAATTTCCCATGGTTCACTGCATCTCTAATTTTGGGTCTGTTGCATATTTCACCAACCGGATAACACCCTCTAGAAGGAGTCTTTCACTTGAGATCTTCAAGCTTTGGTTCGTCATGCTACCCCTTGAGCACATCAACATCTTTTGTAAACAATTATAACAACAATTGGTGCTGTCATGATTTCTTTTACCACAGAACTCACATTTAGGCTTCTCTGAGAAAGTGACTTCTGACAATATCATGCTTTTCAAATGCTGTTTGATCTTTTTCTCCAACTTCTCATCTCTTGAAGAGGATTTGACTTTTTTCTTAGACTTCGGGATCTCCTTATATTTCCCTTTCTTTGATTGCTTCTTTCGTTTACGTTTGGTCTTCTTGTCTTCATTATCGAAATCATCCGAATCAACATCATCAAACTCAAAATCCGTATCTTCATTTTCACTGTCTGTGCCAAAGTCTCCATATGAATCTGTTTCTGAATCAGAATTCCTTGTTTCCTTCCTTCTATTCTTTTTGGATTTTCTATTGGTCATACTAACTCTTCGTTCAGCTCGTTGTGCGGCTTCTACCATATTGTCAAAATCATTAGGTCCTGCCAGGGAGTCCCTCCCAGCAACATCACTTCTCAATTCGGTATTCAATCCCTTACAAAAGTAATCTCCCAATTGCTCTTGTATTGATCTTTGAGGAGCGGCTAGCCTCTAGTTCAAATTGTGGAACTTCTGGGTGTAGTCTTCTACCAACAGATCTTTATGTTTCAACTATCGGAGGTTTTTGAGAATTGCTTCTAGTGTTTTCTCTTGCCAAAACCATGCATGAAAAGCCTTCTTTAAAGTCTCATAATCTACAAAATGTCCCATGCCATGCTAAATGAACCAACTCATTGCCTTACCCACGAAAGTGGCTGCCAACTGTTCCTTCTTCACGGCGTCCTTCAAAACCACTTGCGAGTCTCAAATGGCCAATGTGACTATCAGGGTCTTGTTTTGATTTGCCACTGAATTTAGCAGAGCAAACTCAGGGGTTTTGGATGTTGACCTGCGGGGAAGTTTGGAACAACCAGTGGTATTATCCTTGGATGGGGACAGGGTCAGGGTGGGAGTGAATCATACAACCGCCTTCGGGCTCCTACATACAGTCAAAATGCTACATGATAACCATAAGTTGCACAAATGAAAGCTTTCGAAGGAGACCATGAATTTTGAAGGACTCCGGGAATATCTGCATCGTGGTGCTCAGGACTACCACCCGAACTGGTCAACGGTTCTTCACCTGATGCTGTGTTATCTTCATCCTTCAAACTACTAGTGATTTCGGTCCCCCCTTGTTGGTGTTCGGATGCTTCTCTGACCTCTTCACGATCTTGTGCCTGCTCCCTCGGAACCTCTTCAGAGGAACTTACTTGACCTCTAGCCCGAGCTTTGGTGAAGTATGGATGGTCAATACGTCGAGAAGATGTCTCGGATTCTTTTGCGTCAGACATCCACTACCAATGCTTCAATGAACATGCTATAAGAATTCACTGCTCCCGTAATTTGTGGTCTTCCGCCACGAATTGGATGCAACTCAATCCCGATTTCCACCTTCGACAAATTCACGTATAATCTATTGAAAATTATGAATCCGCTATTTAAAACTTGCAATGGTGAACTGAATTCTATTGCGTGCACTCTTGACATCCGATGTTTATTGCATGGACTTGAGTGCTTGAACATTGCCTCGCGAGACTTGGATTTGTTGCTCTAAACATTGGACTCTCTCCCTCTTTGATTTCAATGGCGTCTTGCTACGCTTCACAGCATGCACATTGTCACCACAGTGCTTGCACAAAGCAACCATGCGTGTTCTTCACACATCTCTCACAATCCACGTGCCCAATTGATTTGCAGGATCGCCAGTGTAATAGGTAGAGACATATTCGGCAAAAAACTACCTATTAGAATAAACAGAGTACCATTGAAAACATAGTAAGAACTTCCGAAAATGGGCATTTCAATTCTAAATTTGAAACAAGTAAAGATCAAAATAAGTAATACTGCTTGATATCCATTTCATTACTATTGAAAACTTAGTACATCATATAGGAAACACAGTCAAAAGTAGACAAAATATGGATTTGCAGCAGTAGATAGAGAATGTTTCCTCATTCGGACCTTCTAAACTTCTGAACCAAGATAGATCAGAGAATTACTCCCTCATCCATATATCAGTTGCAACTCCTAGCATACACGCTCTAGAAGTGGTTGCTTTCTAACTACCGCTACTAAGGTTTTGCATAGTCCTTCTATTACTTAGCAAAATAGAAATATATCACGAGTACCCAAGTAGCATTTGTCTACAAACGTCCTTGACATCTATAAGGTGAAAAGACATGTGGAGTACTCAAGGAAGAGGCTATGGCAGAAGTGGATGTCATGATATGTAGCGTGTGTGGTGAGGGATGGATATACTAAAGAAAAGCTAGGTGTGGTCAACTCCTGGTGGTGGTTTAGAGACAGAGAAGTCAGTGATATCGGGGCGAAAGTAACTAGAGGATCCCATGAGGTAGTTAACTATGCTAGAACCCCCCCATGTGGAAAGAAAGTGGATCCACACAAAGAAGGCCATCAATTTATACCCTTTACATGACAAAGTCATGTATCTTGCCCATGCCAAGAGACCATGCCCATAAGAGGGCTTGCATGTTTGTGGATACTTGGGACATACCTGCCTCATCTATATCAATATATATTGATAAAATAGAATCATCTCAAAACTCGAGTGATAACCAATGCCTATCCATCCTTGCATTGAAGTCCCCAACAAGCAAGACTTCCTCGTAGCATGAGAAATCCATGATGTCTAGATGTAGTGCTACACATAATGAAGTTTTGCCTCCTCATGGAGATCTCTAGGAATTTGTGAGGTCTCAAGTGGGACGAATCCAATGAAATTTGGAATGTTTCTCATGCATTTTTATAGAGATCATCCCCAATGAGAGATGACATGTATAGTATCACCATTCCTCTCGATCTACACACTCTACCTGTCTTTGTCTTATCCCAACACGTTCTCTCCCATGTGTATCCATTGACTATATGCAAAGGATGCTTTGGGATCTAATGGTTCTCTGTGGAGAAAGCTATATCAGGTCTCAGTGCTCTGAGTGTCATAGATTCCATTCCCCTATGCAAGGGGACCACCAGATGCCCATTGAGGGGGGCCTATCAAATGCCTCCCATCTTGAACCACTTCCAACTTCCCCTGCTTGGGAGCCATGTCTTGCTGATGTAAGAGGGTGTGCCTCTGCTCTACCTATAAGGGTGTGAGGTCCTCATCTAAGTGGATTTGTGAGTGGTCCCATAGAACTATCCTCATGTTTAGTGCTACAAGGCAAATTTGAATGTCCTTGAATTGGAAAATAAGAGGCTTTTTTAGAGTGGGGACCCATCGTATGTGCCATGCATCCTCAAGCCCATGCTCTAGGACTCCCAAGGTGGAAGCCACAAAGTTGATCACATCATTCATCATGGCAATGGTGAAGGCACAAGGGATCCCCTTTACTCTAATATTGAGAGCCTTGCGGGCTCGTTGTTGTTGCTCAAGAATGGTGGCCTTCGCAAGCTTCCATTTTGCAATGTCTACTCATCTAGAGGTCCCCTTGATGCCTGACTGCATGGTGGCTATTTGTGCCTCCACTACTCGTGCATGCCTGAGGGCCTGTCACTACGGTGGTAAGCTAAAGTTTTAACACCTCTTGACTAAGGCTATGGATGAATCTACCTTGCTCCATCTCTCGTGCACGTAAGTTTTGAACCTCCGTGAAAAGCTGCTCCCAGGCCTTGGGGTGGACTCTAGTGTGAGTGATGCAATTATTATGGACTCTAGTGTGAAAGATGCAATTATTATGGATAGGGTATGATAGGGGGCAGTGTGAGTGGGATAGGAGATAGGGACAGAGAGTGGAGATGACAGAAGACTGAGAGGGGTGTGGGGACATCTGGGAGATGCCTAAGGTGAGAAGCCAATTATAGATGGAAAGGGTGGATGACTTACAAATAAAGGGGACAAGAAAGTGGAATAATTTAAGGGGACATAAGGGGGCAAGGTGGGAGTTGGATTGCATGTCAAGATTAGCTCTGCTATCAACACCGATACCAATGCCAATGCCAAAATGGACACTAGTGCTAATGATGATCAGGTTGATATTGCTACTAAGATGATATTGGACAAGAGGCTAGAGCCAATGTTGGTGCCAAGGCTGAGGTTGTTGTTGTAGGAGCAATGTTTTGCATGGCCATACTATCTGTTGCGATTGTGGCTATTGTTGACGTCATCAACCTCTAGCTTCCCTTTGGTGATTGTTGGAGCTATTAGTATTTTGTCTTCTCTTCTTTCTTTTCTCCTTTCTCTTTGTTTACCATATTGCTTTTTGTTCGCCATATTGCTTCTTGTGTTTGTTGTTCCACTCCTCTACCAAGGCACTCATCTAGCAAGGTATCACTAAGAAGCAACTCCCAAGTCTTCACTAAAGCATGTGATACCAATCCAAGTGGGATTTCTGATCCAAAGGGGGACATCATGATAGGGGATCAAGATTGTTCCTCAAGACTAGAGACATTGAAAAATGAGGCAATGCTTCAAATTTGGTAGCCAAAGATTAAAAAAGACAAAATACACGTTGAAAATCACACCAACAACTTCCAAGTCTCTACAAGGTGATTTGTAGAGTTAAGCCTTTGCTAGAAAATCCAAGCATCAAACTGCCATGAAGAATGTGTGCGTGCGTCCATGCATGCATGTGTGCGTGTGTGTGTGTGTATCACAAATATTGTTAGTAATGTTTCGTGATTTTTAGCTAGTACCACATCTTGGGATTATATAGTGTCTCTAGGATTGGTCCCTTCACTTAGATGATCTTGCTTGTTGTTGGCAGATGTCATAGTTTTGTATAAGGTTTTGTTGCCTCTACCTTGGATTTCTGCTCATGCAAATCGCACCCAGTCCAAATATTTATCACCAGTGTCTGTCTCAATGCTAGTCTATGCCTCATTTGTTTCGGCATTGCCCTGAGACTCGTGAGTTCTTGTTTTATCAATAGCAGCATCTTCAGGCACACTTTTCTACTGCTTGCTTTGGTAAGCTTTCCTTTTCTTTACTCGACTATGATATTGGGCACTATGGAACTATGAAAGGACCAAAACCATAGAGTTTTGTTGATCCACCCCTTATCAAGTATCCATTCTTATGGGCACGTTTATGGTAATCGTTCTTTGATTGTTTGCATGCTCGATCTGAACTATCTTGCTTATTTATCATATATTGAGATCTTTTGATGTTGTATAGCAGTAAGCCCCCTCTTTGGGGATTGCTTTTTGGACCTTCAAAAAGGGTCTATGGAAAGTGCACTAATTGTTGGCTCATGAAAGCCAATGTTCAGTTTTCACTTCAAGAAGCCATGCTGACTTCTTAAGTGCATGATAATCTTGGTTTCAATTTAGGATAGTGGTAATTTAGTGATACTAATGATGTTTAGAGGTAAGCTTTTGGCCTTATATGAGGAGCATGCAATTTAGTTGATGATAATGATGTTTAGAGTTAAGCTTTTGGCCTTATATGAGAGGTATGCAATGCTGTTGTCTTTTAGAGTGTATGACACCACCTTTATTTAAATCAGAGTTTTCACTCATGTCCCCACTCACACTGAATGCTCCATCCCCTCTTTAACCTCTCTCCTCTCCTCACTTTTCACTCATTTACCTTTTTTATCGCAGCTAGCGATGGTATGGGAAAGGCCTCTTTTTTATTTTTACTATAAGAAATGGGAAAGGCCTCTTTTTTATTTTTACTAGAAGAAAGTGGTAATACTGGGCGATAGAGGAAAAATTAATGATGTTCAGCTTGGTTTATGGCACCTTATTAGGGCGATAATGCCACAAAAGTGAGAAACAACTTTACCTATGCTATAAACGCTATGCGGCATGCCAAAAACAAGTGGATTTAAACCAAAAAGAAAAGAAAAGGAGAGTGTAGCTATATAGTGTGCGAGTCTATACAGCTAGCTAGCTACAGTATGCTTTTACACATTTAGACTCTTGTCATGGACTACGATTGGGAGACTGCTTCCTTGCTTCATCAAGCACCAGGCGGGAGCTTGCCCCCCGATTTCATACGAGAATCCCTCAATCAATCTAAGCTTCCTCCCCTTGGTCGCGTCCTCAACACTTTGCTTTCTGCTAAACATCAGGAGCTACAACGGCTTACCTCCCACGATGATGCTTATCACGAAACAGGTGCACTTTCTCTGTCAGTTTTTTCTGTCATCGGATTTGTCAGTTTTTTTGCCCCCCCCGATGAATTTGGATGAGAAGACCTCACCGCGCATTGCCTTATACCTTGCTCCCAGGCCCAATCGGTCGAGCCCTCACGGCCTTTCTTCAGCATGCAGAAATTGCAACAGAAAGAGGGATGACCTTGGAGAAATTGGTGGTACCCTTATTGGAGCATGTACGCCAAATTACCCCATATCTGCAAAATTTCAAATTCATTGGCCCATCACATTTTGCAGTCTGGACAAAGTTGTTAATTATACAAATTGTTCGATTTGTATAAAGTTTGACAAACTTTTGAAGCGTGTTTATTGGGATCCTCAAGAAGAAAGAGTGTGGACGAAACGAACAAAGGAAACGAATCAAGCGCCAATGGACCAACAAAGGAGACCTTTTATTTAAACCAGCAAGGTCTTATGAGACTAACATGTACATAAAATAATTAAATTAATGGAAGCTAGTATCTATACCATGCAAGGACAGAAGATAACCGAAGGGCCTACGGCTCCTTCCAAGCACAGAAAATATTTTTTTGGAAGCAAGAAAGTCTTATGAAGGTCCCGGGGTCTATGATCAAAACAATTTAACTACATTAAAACATAAGGCGGTCAACACAATCATGATCTAACATATTGCCTACGATCACAATCAGTTCCAATAAGAAATGTAGTAGGATACTTTGAAGGAATATAATTATGGCAATTGTGAAGGATTCCTTCTTAGTTTCTCAGAAACTTACCTTGAGCAAATTGACTTGAGGACGTGCATTTTGTAATGTCTCTCTTTCAGATTGTAGAATCGACCTTTTCACACTTTTCTGTGAGTTACTTGGGGATGCAAGTTTGATGTTTCTCTTTTAAGACTTAAGCAGTTGACCTTTTGATGCTTTTCCCAATCTTTTCTCTGCCTAGCACGTAAATAACAGGACAAGCTCCTTACTTTACTCGTATCCTATTTTGCTGCTCCACATTCAGCTTTAAGCCTCCATCTTGTGCAAGTTTTTGAGCACTTTCATACACATGTTCGAGCCCTGGGTCTTTGGTTAAAGATCTAATCTCATGGTTTCAGCTTATGCTTCTGCCTAAGCTATAACTCTCTTCGGCTCTATTCACCATTTGAATGTGAGACATTCAAATGGCATACAATTTCATAGAGAGGTCATAAGCCAAAAGGATCTTTGATGGCGAACGATGCTAAATTCTACAAAGAGAGAAATATTGGGAGATTCCACCTGTGTTTGCACATGTTGACCTAGAAAGCAACAAAACATAAGGTGCATGTTACAGATCTCACCAGAAGCCTGTCGAAAGTGGATGTGAATGAGTATATTTTGTTTGGGTGGTAATTCTGGTTTTTCTCAATAAAAATGTTCTATACACGGATATAGATTTAATCTAGGGCACTGGTATGAGTGAGCTTCATTTGACTCCTTGTCTTTTAAGTTGTGTTCTGCTGCTCACTACACTAAATGCAGTTCCAGGTTCTTGTTAGCCAAGATTATGTAAAATTCCTATCTACATGGGTTGACTTTCTTGAGCATTTTGTTTTTTAAAAGTGTATTGTAATTTGTAGGGATGCATAGTCAACCTTAGGATTGCTTTAAACTTGTTGGTTTCGCTGACCTGATGGGGGTTGATTGCCACAGCCTTCAAGAAACTTACACGTTGACTGTTGCTCAATGGGAGCCATTTTAGTCATTGGCACACTCCTAAGCAAGTCAGTTTATCTGAAAACATTACTAATGTGAAAAATACCAATTGCACCCACCGATTAGATCATGAACATGCTACAATTTTAATATTCTAAGTCCATGGATCCAACGGGTCACTATGCTCAACTATTTATTTTATGCCATGCCTCAAAACAGCGGAATATTTCATTCTGTTCATTCTCAGTGGAATATTTCAAGACCAGTTATGAAATGTGAAATTTGGTCTACATTCCAGTGGCAAATGTGTCATCCAAGAATTGTCTTAAAAGTTATGATATTAAGCTCTCTTTTTATTCGATAAGAGTATGATAGGACTTATGTGGCTTCCATCTGACAATAGTATCTCAGTTCCTGGGAAAAAGAAAGTTCGAAGACAAATGCCAAAGTCAGCTTTTGTGACAAGTAAACTTTGTATATGGGACGTACTGAAAATGTCTCTGAAGTTACACATTGGGTCTAACATGGTGACATAGGATGCCGCAGCATAGTGACCCATGCTATACTTTTGCAGAGTTATGGAATAGATCTTGTGAGTAGACCTACTTTGTTGGGTTTCTGTAGCTAATTTAGAAAATTTGGAACATTTCTAGTCACATAGGCTAAACCCATTTGATTTTGCCCCCAAATATTTATAGGGACTTGTGTTTATAGACACTGAATGTTAAAACTTTTTGTAGTATGCTCTCTTTGTTAGAAATTGACCAACAGAGGGTACGCACAGCAGAAAACTGATGGAATAGCCCAGGAGCTCACACAGTGTGGTTGTTAGAAAATACCCAACAGAGGGTACACGCAGCGGAAGACTTATAGTAATGCCTAGGAGCTCACACAGTGTGTGTGTGGGGTGTGGAATCACAAACTTCTTTACTTAATGTGCATAAAATAGGTGTGCAGACTCATCAATAGACCAGCCAGATAGAGAAACCACCAAAATATATATTTCCGTCCAAAACTATGGACACAATACAAAAGAGATAGATCCATAGTCCCACCAATGGTGTGGTCCTCTGATCTAACCACAAGGTCCTTCTCCTATCTGCTGGCTATCTCTAGACTCGAGCCCGCGTGCTCCACCCTGAGCGTTTGTAGACTTTCCGTCCAGTGTGTTCTTCTCCACCTTACTGCCTGTGAATCAGCCTAGGTGGGCAGCCCCTGCCAAGCTTTGTCTGCAGCACACGGTCCCCTTGGTCCTCCTGAATGTAGGCCTCGAGATAACTGTTCCACTGCTCCAACCTGCTTGTGAATGGCTGCTCCAGAAGATGATGATCTCAGCAACCCTCTGCCCTAGAAGACAGTCTAGGTTCAGCCTCTCCCTGGAGCTAAGTCTGCAGCACTCGCTGGATAATGAAATGATGCCTGAGCCTCTCCTTTTATAGGCCCTAAGGCCTGGCAAAAATACCGATCAGTCTACCCTGACTGGGCCGACTGGACAGACTAGGTTGGCTGGCCCAACCGACCTGGTTGGCTCAGCCCAGCCAGCCCTATATAAGGGCCCTTTTGCTCAAGCAGGTTGGAGCAGTGGAACAGTTATCTTGGGGCCTACATTCAGGAGGACCAAGGGGACCTGTGTGCTGCAGACAAAGCTTGGCAGGGGCTGCCCACCTAGGCTGATTCACAGGCAGTAAGGTGGAGAAGAACACACTGGATGGAAAGTCTACAGACGCTCAGGGTCGAGCACGCGGGCTCGAGTCTAGAGATAGCCAGCAGATAGGAGAAGGACCTTGTGGTTAGATAAGAGGACCACACCATTGGTGGGACTCTGGATCTCTCTCTTTTGTATTGTGTCCATAGTTTTGGACGGAAATATATATTTTGGTGGTTTCTCTATCTGGCTGATTCATTGTCTATTGACGAGTCTGCACACCTATTTTATGCACATTAAGTAAAGAAGTTTGTGATTCCACACCCCACACGCACACTGTGTGAGCTCCTAGGCATTACTATAAGTCTTCCGCTGCGTGTACCCTCTGTTGGGTATTTTCTAACATGGTATTAGAGCCCAAGTAGGAGGCTCACAAGTGTGGGAGCTTGAAGGCAAGGACCTTGCTGAAGGACGACCCTGATTCAGACGCTCTAGGGAATCGACTTCCGCGACTGGAGGATTGTGCCCTTGCGAGAAGGAGGGTGCCTCAGGTTCAGTCAGGTGCGTTTAAAGTTTGTGGTCCCAGTTATCTGGAGATGTACTTTTGTTGCAGACCTTGCCTAAGGAAGGACGGGTTGAAACAAACCCTCAGAGCATGGTGCCTGGAAGACTCCAAGTTGTTCACTCATTATGAAAGGGACAACTGGAAGATCGTGGAGGCTGGGTTGCTCGAGTTCGAAGGTGGGAACGTGACTGAAGGGGGTGGTGCCAAGAGGTGCTACCAAAGATGGACCTGTGTACCAGGATGGTGCGCGGAAGCGGAACCGGACTTGGTGGACCAGGAGCCACTGGATGAAAAGCCAGGAAAAAATTTCGACACTGAAAGGTTCCAGAGGACTATGACCAGGGAGTTACTGGAGCATCTTCATCGACATGTTGGCATTGGGCCGAGATGTGTCGGTGAGAGGGGGTGTTGGAAAGGTCACCTCCCCATCAGTAAGCCCCCAAATGAGGAGAGCGTGGGGGAGGGAGACCTAGGGCAGGATGTGCCCAAGAGAGAAGAAAAAGAGGGGGCTGCCACATGGGCAGCACCTCATAGGATTGCAACCTGCAGATGGCATCAGCATGGCGAGGGTAGTGGGCAGGTGAAGGGCCTGCAACAGACCCTGATGATGGCGCGGTACACGCGGGTCAGGAAAGCAGGAAGTACGGATCTGTACGGGCTGCTGCAGGGCAGTGTACGGAAGAGGTACGGCCAGGACAAGGCACCGGCAAAGGGCTGCAGCAAGGCGCAGTATAGTGGGGGTCTATGGGCAGGTCTATGGCTTGCAAGCAGGGCTGGCAGGTGGTAGGACAGCAGCAGCAAAGGAGCTGGACCCTGCATGGAACAAAGGGCCTGAATGGCTGCTCCAGAAGATGATGATCTCAGCAACCCTCTGCCCTAGAAGACAGTCTAGGTTCAGCCTCTCCCTGGAGCTAAGTCTGCAGCACTCTTTAGGTCTCCTTCACCTCCTGGGAAAAGGCCCAAGGAAGCCCTATCTGCTGCTCCTGTCTGCTCCTCCAAAGCTGCTCTGCTGGATAATGAAATGAGGCCTGAGCCTCTCCTTTTATAGGCCCTAAGGCCTGGCAAAAATACTGACCAGTCTGCCCTGACTGGGCCGACTGGACAGACCAGGTTGGCTGGCCCAACCGACCTGGTTGGCTCAGCCCAACCAGCCCTATATAAGGGCCCTTTTGCTGGCCCTTTGTTCCATGCAGGGTCCAGCTCCTTTGCTGCTGCTGTCCTACCACCTGCCAGCCCTGCTTGCAAGCCATAGACCTGCCCATAGACCCCCACTATACTGCGCCTTGCTGCAGCCCTTTGCCGGTGCCTTGTCCTGGCCGTACCTCTTCCGTACACTGCCCTGCAGCAGCCCGTACAGATCCGTACTTCCTGCTTTCCTGACCCGCGTGTACCGCGCCATCATCAGGGTCTGTTGCAGGCCCTTCACCTGCCCACTACCCTCGCCATGCTGATGCCATCTGCAGGTTGCAATCCTGTGAGGTGCTGCCCATGTGGCAGCCCCCTCTTTTTCTTCTCTCTTGGGCACATCCTGCCCTAGGTCTCCCTCCCCCACGCTCTCCTCATTTGGGGGCTTACAGATGGGGAGGTGACCTTTCCAACAGTGGTGTGGGGTGTGGAATCACAAACTTCTTAAACTTATGTGCATAGGATAGATGTGTAGACTCATCAATGGACAATGAACCAGCCAGATATAGAAGACACCAAAATAATATATTTCCGTCCAAAGCTATGGACACAATACAAAAGAGAGAGATCCAGAGTCCCACCAATGGTGTGGTCCTCTGATCTTACCACAAGGTACTTCTCATCTGCTGGCTATCTCTAGACTCGAGCCTGCGTACTCCACCTCAAGCATCTGTAGACTTTCTGTCCAGAATGATCCTCTCCACCTTGCTATCTGGAAACCAGCCTAGGTGGGCAGCCTCCTGTGTGCTATCTGCGGCACAAGGTACTTCTTTCTCCTCCTGACTGTAGGCCCAAAGGTAGCCCTGCTGATGCTCCTTCTGCTAGTGGATTGGCTGCTCCAGAAGATGAATTATGAGGGCACAAGGCCCTCCCTTTTGTAGGCCCAGAGGGCTGGCCAACCAACCGACCCAGCAGGCCTCTTGGCTCCCTGATCTGCCCACACGTGTGCGCCTGAGCTCCGTACTGTTCCGTGCTACTGCTGACATCATCCGTGAGTTCATAGCCTCTTCTCTTGGGTCCCAGCTGCTGTCCTTTGCTCAGCCTTATGCTCCTGCACATCAGCGGGGTACCCTCCTCTCTTCTTTTGGGCACATATTGCCCTAGGTCTCCCCCCCCCCCCCCCATGCTCTCCTCGTATGGGGGCTTACAGATGGGAGGTGACCTTTCCAACACTCTTGATATTACATCTCTTCTAAATGTGATTGATCCTGGCTTTTAATGCTGATATACCGACTGTCCTTTTTACTCACATGTCAATCTAAAAGATTATCATTATTACATTTGTGCAAACATTAGAGTGAATTATCATTTTCCTTGCTATTTGTGTCATCTTAACCCCAACTGGAGAATGCATTCCAGGTTGTCAAGTCTAGAGAACGGAGCAATCGTAAGCAGATTGTGAACATCATGCAATGGCTTCTTCAAAGGTCATCTGTTGGAACAGCTGTTTCTGAGAGCCTTGTTGGGATTTTACAATCAAAGCAGTTTGATAATCTTGTCAAGCTGGGCTGGTGTGTGGTTGTACGTGACCTTCTACGAGGATTCCAACAGCATGGTATGCTTGTGTAAGGAGGTTTTGATTTCAACTCTGAGTGAGCGTGTGTAAGTATTACTTGAAACACTAATAAGCTTTGATTTCTGAGCAAGAGCATTTGCAATGACATTATGGCAGCTGGCCCTTATGATTGGAATGCTATTTTATCGCTCACAATTTTGCATAGTGTAGAAGTATTATTTGAAACACTAATAAGCTTTGATTCTGAGCAAGAGCATTTGCAATGACACTTATGCACCCATATTACTGCAGTTGGTCCTTATGATTGAAATGCTATTTTATCGCTCACAATTTTTTATGCAAATACGGCAACAGTAAGACTACCAAAAGGGACAAGGAGGTTAATGTCGAGCTGTTTTTGTCTCTAACAAGAAACTGCTTTGAAGGAACCTTACCGAACGCTTGCACATGCTTTTGGAATAATTCCTTGCTATGCATGATGGAGTTTATGGTTTTCAACCTTGTGAGTGACTATCATGAGATTGAAACTGCACTATGTTGTGTTTTTAAAGGATGAGTTTGGGAATGTTCTTGGATTCATCTAGGTATATGCTTTTGCCTGTATTAGCGGACATGCAAATTTCACCTTGTGAAGTTTTCGTCCAAGTTGCGGCCTGCTGGTTTTGTGATAATTCTTTCTATCTTAAATGGTGCGTTGCCCTATCAGCTAGATAGATTTAGATGCTCGTTGGGGAGAGACTAAAATGAAAACGTTTAGACTTCACAAGCAGTTGTAGCTTGATTGAAGAGATTTTGGACTACCTTTTGATTAGCCTTCTCCTTTAGTGCTAGCCTTCGTCATGGCTAAGTCTGCCCTTCACCTCCGGAGTGCCGGCAAAAACTCAGTACGAAGACTTGTATAAATGGATGCTCAAGTATGTGTGGGTGTGTGGATTTGTATGTGTGAGAGCATATTTTTATACTCTGGTCTACACCCATTGTTGGGCACTGATGACGTCAGTGGGGATGTCATAGTAGCTAGTCCCTGCTATGCATGATGGAGTTTATGGTTTTCAACCTTGTGAGTGACTATCATGAGATTGAAACTGCACTATGTTGTGTTTTTAAAGGATGAGTTTGGGAATGTTCCTAGATTCATCTAGATATATATAATTCACAACAAAGAGGGTGAGTTGGGAGAGAAGGGAAGGAGGAGAGACGCTGCACTTGCTGCAAATTGTCTTTTGCTGCTACGATTGGCATTCAATTGTTGCAAATTGAGGCTCTAAGCTGTCTTTTTACTAGAAGTGATTTGTTTTTAGGGTTTGAAGGCTGATTACCAATTAATTTCAGGCTTTCAAAGCTGTTCAAAGATTTGTTTTAGGGTTTCTAGGCTGGTTACATTTACAGCTACAGATCCTGTACACCAGGACCCCCTGGATTGTGGTCAGCCTCTATCATTCAAGCCACAATACTTGTCTCTTCCCTCAATATAGCAGGTGCTTCCTTTAGGTGGAGGCCACCCCCTGGTATTTGCTCTAGGAGATAGCCCCACTAATATTTCTACTATGGTGCAGACTTTTCCTCTTTCAGAATTGGCTGCCACTCCTTCTCAGGCGTGGCTGATCACTCCCAATGAGCTAGTTTAGTGTTTTAATTTCTCGACTTTGGCTAATTGTGGAGGCTTGATATTTTGTTCCTTCTTCATTGCTCCCTTGTTACACAGTAGTGGATGACAGCCTCAATAGGTTGTCTTTCTTTCTCTAGCGTCCCTACATATGCTAGAAGATCATGTACACATGGGGGAGGTGCTTGTACTACTCTGTGAGGGAATTAGTCGTAGGTCCTCTCACCCCTGAGGATTGCTAGTTGGAACATTCAGGAGCTTGGGGGTGTTCCTTGTCGTCACAGTAGACAGCTGATACACAATCAGCTACATTTAGATATGCTAGGGGGACCCATTGATATTCTCTTTCTCCAGGACTGCAATTGATGACAGGGATTGCAGGAAGTCAAGTAAATTTCTTTCTGGTCGAACTTGTTGGTCTGCTGCCCTAGTAGAGAGGGAGTCCGCATCTCAGTTTCAGGCACGATTTGCCCCTTGTGGTTGGCCATGGCATCATTGTTTCTTCTAGAGCACAGTGGATGATCTGTTTGGTTGATGGGGCCAAGATTGGATTTCTTTATATTTTTGCCCTTAACATGTAGGGGAATGGATTATTTTTGCTCTCTTGGTCCCCCATTGCTGATTCTTGGGTCCTTGGTGGTGACTTCAACATGGTGGAGTTGCCAACAGATAAAAGTGGGGGAAGGGAAGGTGGCCTTCACTTTGTAGAGAGAGCTTTCTAGGATGCATTGGTTTTTCAGTTTCGGGCCAGAGATTGTTGGGCTGATGATGCTTTTCATGCCCTCTCTTCTTTGCTCCCGTTGAAATAGGAAATGTTTGATGTGCAACTCTCATGTGTGTCATCCATACAATTGGGCCTCTCTTATATAGAGAGTGAAGAGTCACACATGAAAAGGTGTGTACTCCAAAGTGTATGTGCATGAAGTGGTGTGTACCCCTTGTGAAGGGTGTGACCCTTGATGAGAGGGTACATTACAATAGGAGTGTCTCTTCAATAGAATGTCTCTTGTGAAGGGTTGTGCCTCATAGGAAGTGTCCCGTCGAAAGGGCATACCCTTCCACAAGTGTCCATTCATCAAACCATCCATAAGTCTAGAACTAGAGAAAGGAATACGTCATAGATCGTGACATCCCCTCCCACTCAAAAGAAGACCCTGGTGGAGATAATGAACTGATGTAGAAAATATCACTGTAAATTCTAAAAATACTGCTGTAAAATGTCAGGGTACTGCTGTAAGTCTTCATCAGATTGCCAAGTAGCGTCGGAGTCGTCCAGATCTCGCCAAAGAACAAGGAATTCCGTGATAAGTCGATGTCGAGTCTCTCGCTGTCGATGGTCCAGAATACGCTCAGGAATAAGGAGAACATAATCGTCTTCGATTTCTGGGACATAATCACCTGCAGGAGGAACTGCTTCATCGCCTGGAATGTATGTCTTTAGCCAAGAAATATGAAATGTCGGATGGATTTTACCCCATGATGGTGGTAATTCCAATTTGTAACTTAAAGGTGAATTTTTCTTGACGATCCGGAAAGGTCCATAGTTTCTTGGTCGCAACTTAGGAAACACAGACTTAACCGTCTTATAGCGATGTGGGGCTACAAATAATAGCACCATGTCACCAGTGTGAAATTCCAGGTGACGTCCATGTTTGTTGGCAGACCGTTGATACCGCTGTTGTGCTTTTCGCATATGATCCGTGACTTGGAGTAGAATGTCTTGCATTTCTTGAACCAGTTGATCAGCTAGGGCCACTCAATGTTGAAGTACAAAATTCGTTGGTACAATCGGAGTGTGTCCATAAGCTGCTTGAAATGGAGTCATGCTGATGGCACTATAGAAAGAGTTATTATAAGCAAACTCAAGGAGTGGTAGATACTCTTCCCAAGCTGCTAGGCGTGACTGAATATAATCTCGAAGCATTTCTTCCAGAACTTGGTTGACTCTTTCAGTCTGGCCATCTGATTCTGGGTGGTAGGCTCAACTGAACAGTAGAGTTGTACCCAAAGATTCGAACAGTGAAATCCAAAAGTGACTGGTAAACTTAGGATCTCTGTCAGATATGATATTCTTGGGCAATCCATGGTGTCGGAAGATTTGTTGTATGAAAAGTTTGGCTATGTCCGGAGCCTGTGCACTGCTTTTGCAAGCAACAAAGTGTGCCATTTTGGACAATCGATCAACAATTACCATAATCTGAGTGTTACCTCTGGAGGATCGTGGTAGTGTTGTAATGAAATCCATGGAAATACTTTCCCACCTTTCAGTTGGAACTGGAAGAGGATGAAGAAGTCCTGTTGGAAGTCATCGGCTTGCTTTCATTTGTTGACAAGATAAGCAAGATGTAACCATTTTGATGATGTCGCTTTTCATCTGAGGCCAGTAGTATGTTGCACTGAGTAACCTATAAGTCTTGTTGATGCGTGGATGGGCAGCATAAGGAATTACATGATGCTCTTTTAACAAAAGACGTCGAACATCCTTGTCATGTGGTACATAGATGCGATCTTGATAATACAGAAGGTCGTCCGTATAAGAATAGGATGAGAAAATCATCTGTTCGGAAGTCGAAGGTTGATCTTTTGAAAGAACTTGTACTGCTGTGCCGAAGTCTTTATCATTGAAATACTATCCTTTGAATGAATTCGGAACATCCACAGATAATGTAGAGATTACCATTTTTTTGTGTGCAAAAAGTAGTGCTAGTTATATTACTTGAAAGTGAGAGTACAAGAGGGCCTAAAGGCTAGCGGGCTGCAATCACAAAATGGATACAGCCCGAGGAGCCAAAATGCTAATTATAAGCCTCTCAGGGCATAATCATCGGAGAGTGGACAAACAGCCACGGTGGAGGGGTGTAATGCCACTGAAGACTCTGAGCAGAGTGTTGGAAGAACAACTCCCGGTGGTCCCAGTCGCGAAGGAAGCGCCGTCTCTTTTCCTTCCCTGCCCGGGACTCCCCCTGAATCTGATCCCACTGACCCTTGAGCGTGTGAATGATCGTGCTCCAAATGTCTGCTAGGGTCTGGGTAGTAGAAGAAGCCTAATCTCCTACGGTCTGCGCGCATCTGGAAGTCCATATATGCGAGCCTGTAATGCTCCCTATGATCTCCCAAACTGGGTGCTGAGTCATCGCCCCTGCATCTGTCTCTGTCAGATGCCATGGGAAGCTGTCCATGTATGCCCAGGTGGCCTGCGTGATGAAGACGACGGGATCCTGCCTAGAGAACTCATAAGCCAAGTGATGTCCCATCTCAATGCTACACCAGCAAACGGCTCCCCAAGTGATCGGTCCTAGCTCGGGTGCAGCCCTCGCTAAGATCCCCATGACTCCCTTCCAAACTGTCTGCGCATGCGAGCAGCTCCAAAGGCAGTGCTTCAGGGACGACTCCTCCTGAAAACACATCTGGCAGTGCCCCTCTTGCCCCATCGGCCTCAGCCAGCTGCCAACTGGTAGCCCCTTGTGTGCCACCATCCAAAGAAAGTAAGGGATCTTCCTCGGCCGCCAGCTTGCCCAGAGAGTCTTTCAGAAAGTGCGAAGAAAGACCAGAGATATCCCCTGGGCATACCAACTATGTGCCTGTGTGGGTAGCCTGCGCTGGAGAGCCCCAAGAGCACGCCTACCAGTACGCGCACTGTAAGAGAAGAAGGGGGTAGGTTTCTCTGAGGTCTCCAATGGTGGCCAACGCCACTCCCCTGGGTCCCACTCCACCTCTGTCAAGGAACGGCCCTCCCATATCCAGAGTCTCCAGTCCTGGTCCTGCATAATCAGGTGGTCTATATGCCATGTTTTCCTTTGCAGCCCTACGATGCAAAGGCGCTGCCAGGGAAGCTGGGGGTGGATCACGGCCTCTCTGCTCTGTAGGTGGCTATCATCAGCGACAGAGAAGAAGTGGATCGAGGAGTCCGAGAAAAGGCCTACAACCACCAAAGGGATGCCCTGTGGAGTGAACTGTCCTAGCCACCTCTCATCTCCCGGGAAGAGCTGTCTGGTGACCATGGGAATCCTCCAACCTGCAGGAATGGCAGCATCGATCTCCGCTCGTCTAGCCTGGATCCCACGTGCCATACCTACTGCTGTTGCCAGCTCGCCTAGGCTCAGCTGGCTGTAGACGTCCCTCCAAACCCGGAGTGAACGCGTGGGCCCACGCGCCCAGAGCACCCAAGGGATATGGGATCTCTCTCCAAGCTGGCGACCTGTATCATCTGTCACCTGGGTGCTCCAGATCAGGGGCTGTCTGTCTATCTCCTCTCTGCAGCTAGGGGGAATGAAACCGGCCTCTAATCACTCAGAGGGCAGTGGAACTAAACCTTTAATCACTTCAGCACTTATTTACAGCTCACAAAGCATATATCACAACCATTAACCATTGCATGATCACCATTTGGCATTTACCCATTTGTTCACAAACAAAACCACTGAAAAAGGGATGGAGGCTAGAATGCCCCTGCTCAACAGACATAGACAAGTGCACCCGATTGGCCCCAAACACCGTGGCGCCCCTTTCGGTATTTCTTTATATTTCACAGTGAAATGATTACAAGTTGCATCTGGGAGACCTTCCCTGCAACTGAGCACGCAGCCCCAATTCACTAAGCCTTCGCAAGGCTTTCAAGCATAGAAGGCCATCACATAAGTGCACTTAACCCATAGGCTCAACCCAAAGGCATTCTCTTTTCCGAGTGCAATTCCATTGGCTGTCCAGATGCAATCACATTGCACCCCAGCTGCACTCTCTTTGAGTGGTTTCCAGATGGCATTCACAAAGCCTTTCAAAGCTCCAAAATAAAATCAGCAAAGTACCCAACCAAAGAATGACTCATGTAGCACTGCCTGGGCACCTGTGAGCCAAGAAAGAGGCGGCACATGAGGCCAACCAATAGCTTATGGCGAAAAGAAATTGCAGTAGCAAAATCACAACTCACCAAGCCTTGAAAACTCGAACCAAGTCCTCAATCGCCAAGAGGACATAGTAGCCAATGCCCAATTGCATTCTCAGCCAAAGAGGAGTGCAAAGGCATGAAGAAAGAGCATTTACAAGAGCCGACCAGCAAGAATTCCACTGAAAAATGCGAAAAGAAGCACTACTGTCGCGAAGAAGTGGGAGTTCTTGGGCTCAAAAGAAGCGTGCTTCAGAGAGGAATGCATTGAGAAGGTTTTGGAGAAGTTTCATCGCTGGAAAGTCCTCCAAAACTGAGAAAAACCAGTCAACCAGCGCGTCGGACCACTCGAAATTCAACAGAAAGCTATAGCTTTGCAAGAGGAGAGGCCCAGGAGGCGGTAGAAGAAAAAAGGTCCAGAAAAAGCCACTTTTGCAAATTCGACCAGCAAAAGAAGTGCTCAGCTCTGCCCGTTCTACCAAACGCACGGAGGGAAAAGCATATCACTACGAAGGGGAGGCAGAGGGGAAGCCATCGGGCCAAACGGAAGTCGAGGAATCCAAACGGGTGAGGAGTTATGAAGAAAAACGGAATTCAGCTGATGGAGGCTGAAAAACCAGTCCAAAATCTCAACAAGGGGAGAAGATGAGAGAGAAAACCACACATGTGAAGTTTTGAAGGCCCAGGAAGGTCCAGGAATGGCAAAGGAGCATGTAGAAGGCACTAGAGCCACCTGGAACTCTAGGGGGGCCACTGAAGGTACATGGCCCTCTAGGGGGCCCATTAAAAATGCCACGTCATCATTTCCCAACAACCACTCTTTTAATTCCTTGGAATGCCTTTGGGCCTAGGGATTAATTACGCTTATGTGCTAGGCACCATGCCGCGTTTAATTACACATTATTAAGCCCACGCTTGGACTTTTAAAACCAAAGTTGTCACGGTCTTGTAGTACATTAAAGTACCTAGAATTTCACGCCCCCGTGACAGGGAACCTGGAAGAGGCTGTGTCGCAACTTCCTCTAGACCGAGACGAGGCTACGGAGGAAGGGGGAACGGTGCTGAGTCAATGGGGCAAAAGTGAAGATCCACCGGAGAGATGGCTGCCAATCACCCCCTCTCTGGGGTGTACACGCGCTGAGACCATGCTGAAGCAAGAGCTTCCACGTCTGCCCTCTTGGGGTCAGACCGTGGATGACTAACTTGCCAAGTAGTGCCTGACTTTGTAGTTCTGGATCTATGATGCCAAGGCCGCCCTCTATCTGGGGGAGAATGACCGTCTGCCAGGCGACCTGGGCTCTGGTGGTGCCGGAACCATCTGAACCAGACCAAAGGAAGTTCCGCACCAGTCTCCTCAACTGGGCTACACATGATCTCGAGAAACACCAGCAAGAGGCCACATACCAAGTAGTGGCAAGAAGGACCTGGTTGACCACAAGGGCCCTGCCTGCCAAGGATAGCCGAGCCGTGCTCCAGAAAGCTAGCTTCCGTCGTATGGAGGCTAGGACTGGCAAGAACTGCTGAGCCGGCGTGATGTCCAGGCCTACCTGAAATCCCAGGTAACGTGTCGTTTGTCCTCTAGGGATCCAGCGAAACCCCAAGAAAATACCCCACTATGAGCTGGCTCCCGGATTTGTAAGAAAACCAACTGACTTATGCCAGTTGATTTTCGCCCCAGCGGCTAGGCAAAAAACCCTAGGGACAGTCTCACTCGCTCCAGTGACTCGATATCATCCTGCACATATAGGGCTATGTCGTCTGCATACTCGGAGTTCAGAAGTTCTGCATCGTCTCGAATAGGGAGACGCATCCCGCGAAGACCAGTGGTACGGGCTCGTAGGAAGTGGGTCATGGCCTCCGCAAAAATTAGGAAGAGGTAGGGCGCTCGCGGACAGCCCTGACGCACCGAGCGCTTGAGGGTGAATCTCTCCCCCATCCTGCCGCTGATGATAACCGGGCTAGAGGCCGACCTGTAGAGGCTAGCAATACCTCTGATCCACTCGTCCGGGAAACCGAACTGAGAGAGTGTACCTTCCAAGAAGGACCAGTCTACCTTGTCGTACGCCTTCTCAAAGTCAAGAAGGAGTATGGCAAGGTGCTGGCCACTGTGCTGGGCCCACTCCGTCGCCTATGAGAAAGTGAAGATGTTGTCCAAAATGCTGCGATCTTGGACAAAACCAGTTTGGGTGTCATGGATCAAGTCGTGTAGCAGGGGGCGGATGCGGCTACTGATCATCTTGGCGAGGATTTTGTAGGCGGTCGGGAGGAGGGTGATAGGGCGCCACTGTCTGATCTCTTGACGGTCCCCCCCTTTGGGGATGAGGCATATCAAGCCTGTCGCAAGGCTCTCTGGCATCTGTCTGCTGGAGAAGATATGCTGGAAGGCTGCGAGCAAGGGCCGGTGGATCTGCTCCCAAAAGGTGGTGAAGAAAGCTCTGGAGAGGCCATCCTCACCTGGGCATTTCTGCCCATCAATAGCGCTCACCGCATCCTGCATCTTCGCCACGGTGAAAGGAGCGAGAAGGGAGTCACTCACGCTAGGCTGCACTAGCCGCGGTGTAGACCTCCACACCTCCTCCCTGCATAGGTGGCCAAGTCCCGGACCTCGTCTGGATCTGTCCTGACACTACCATCCTGTGCTCTAAGAGATCGGAGCTGTTCCCCTGTTGACCTCTGACCATGAGTCCTGAAGAATTCTCTGCACATCCTGTCGCCTTTCCTAGCCCAGAAGGACTTGGAAGCATGAAACGAGAACTCTGAGCGTCGCTGGGTGATCTCCTCTAGCATGGCTCGGGCCTGAACCTCTTGCTGTCTGAGCTCCTCAGAGCCTGGAGAAGATTGCTGCATCCGTTGAATCGAGGCGAGATCTCGTCTGAGACCCCTCTCCTTCGCCCAACACTGCTGCCTGACCTGAATCGCCTCCTGCTGACAGATGAGGCTAGACTCAGCAAGCGCCTGAGCTACCTGTGCTGCCATTTCCCCGATGGGGTCCCAATCCTGCTCCCACAGGTGCACTATCCTGCTGCGAACCGCTGCTCTGGAGTAGATGGAGTCTGGGATCTGGCATGAGCGTGGGGGTGAGGCGTGAGAGGCTGAGTCCAGGACTAGGATGAGTGGGGCATGGTCTGAGAGTGTCGTCCCTGGAACCACTCCTGACTCTCCACCTCTGCCAAGGGCCCAATTGCTGACATAGAACCGGTCCAGCCGCTCCAGAAGTCTGCCTCCCGTCAAGGACGCGACACTAAAACTGCACAATGGCCGAGCTAAGGATCACGAGGAGCTATGCATTGAGTTTATCGCATATGGGACCAGGAATATCAGTTCACATGGAAACAATCATGAGCATAGTACAGGGGAAAAAGCATGATGCACATAAAATCATAGACAATAAACAAGAGAATGAATTGATTCATGTCCTTCCTTCAAACACTATGGTGCAAGAGGTTGCCACAAGCCGTCAGGTATGTGGTCCGTGCATAATAAGGTGCAAACTTCAAAGGGTCTGTTTCTTATATTTTGAAAGTTGGCAATTTTTCCTCACGAGGATATTTGAACGGGAGGGCAGCACAACCCTAAAGATAGAAAGTTCTATACAGAAAGATCTACGCAGCTGTATTGGATGCGTCGGTCAGCTTGTTCGTAGAGATGAGAGGGCTTAGAGCAGAGGGTCAGGCCGGTTTCAGGCGAGACCATGGGACTATGGATCACATACTCATACTCAGGAGTGTCATTGAGGAGGCCAAATCATGGAAGGAGAGGGTATATTGCTGCTTTGTGGATTTTCGCAAAGCCTTTGACATAGTACCTCGAGCTCGTCTCATCACACGCCTACAGACACTAGGATTTGATCAGGAGATCATCTGGGCAGTCATGACACTTTATGAGAGTCTCAGGCCGAGTTTGGACAGGCGCAGGTTGGACAGATGAGATCTTGAGTACCATAGGGGTCAAACAGGGTTGTCCCTTATCACTGACCGTGTTTGGCCTCTACATCGATGAGCTTTTGACTTTCATGGGGGCGTTCGGAGGGACCAGTTGCTCACTTGCGGGGATCATCATTTATGTAGATGACGTGGCACTCTTGTCGTCCACATCCGAGGGGCTCCATGATTTGGAGGTCAACCTTGGCAAGACCAAGGTTATGATCTTTAACACCTTTCGAGCAAACATGCAACGGAAGCAGTTTACTTTTACTTTCGGTGGGTCACCAGTTGAGATCGTATCCTCATACACTTACTTGGGGGTCATCTTCTCTGGCCCAATCTTCACGATGAGACCAGCGATGCAGGCCAGACTGAGTAGGGGATACGCCTCACTGGCTCAGCTAGAGAGACAATGCTTCCATTCCAACTTCCAGGACCCTCGGACCAAGGCTCTTCTCTTCGACTCCTTGGTCCCAGATCACTCTGGGGGACCTCCCGTCATTGTTTAGACCAGGGATACATCCCACGGGAGTCACGGTGGCTCTGATCTTGCGTTGAGTCTCGTACAGGAGACCGAGACATAGCATCCCTTGACGGGTGCGAGCGTCCCATCACCGGCTATGCACCACTAGCCAAGGCGACATGACATATGGAGGATTTCGCTCCACTTCAGTCCTTTTATTTTCATTGTTACATCCAGATGTATTTGATTATGTATGATTAGACTTAGGATTCAGCATGGGTGATGATGCTCGTTTCAGTAGCTCCACCCTTACTGTGATTTGTATTAGGTTTTCTTTCAGTCTCATAGACCCATCGGTCTTCCGAAGACACTAATAAAATTTCTTTCTTTTCTTTCTCTCTCTTCTTATTCTAGCGCATACAATCCTTTGCTATAGCGTGTACAATTTCCCTGTACCTCCACTCAAGCGTGCACAAAAGGAGGAACAAACCCTTTTCTCTTGCCTTGAGTTGGGATGATCCAGGGGCCCAAGTCAGAGTTAGTTCTAGGCAAGGGAGACGAGCGACATTGAAACTGCACAATGGCCGAGCTAAGGATCATGAGGGGCTATTCACTGAGTTTATCGCATATGGGATCGACACGTTAGCCTCAATCCTAGCAAAGCTATTCAATGACGCTGTTTGCCTTGGCTGCCCCCGCACCTGGACACTCAACACCATCACCCCGATCCACAAGGCAGGGGATCCCATGGACCCGAGTAACTATAGGACTATCATGATTGGACATGTGATGTCCAAGATCCATGCAGTTGTATTGGATGCGTCGGTCAGTCTATTCGCAAAGATGAGAGGGCTCAGAGCAGAGGGTCAGGCCGGTTTCAGGCGAGACCATGGGCTATGGATCACATACTCACACTCAGGAGTGTCATTGAGAAGGCCAGATCACGGAAGGAGAGGGTATATTGCTGCTTTGTGGATTTCGGCAAAGCCTTTGACACATTACCTCAAGCTTGTCTCATCACACGCCTACAGACACTGGGATTTGACCAGGAGATCATCTGGGCAGTCATGGCACTTTATGAGAGAGTCTCAGGCCGAGTTCGGATAGGCGTAGGTTGGACAGATGAGCTTGAGTACCATAGGGGTCAAACTGGGTTGTTTCTTATCACCAACCCTGTTTGGCCTCTACATCGATGAGCTTGAGACTTTCATGGGGGCTTCAGGAGGGACCGGTTGCTCACTTGCCAGGATCATCATCAGGATTCTTCTTTATGTAGATGATGTGGCACTCTTGTCGTCCACATCCGAGGGGCTCCAGCGACACCTGGATGCACTGTAGGCTTTTTGTTTATCCCATGATTTGGAGGTCAACCTTGGCAAGACCAAGGTCATGATCTTTAACACCTCTCGAGCAAAAATGCAACGGAAGCAGTTCACTTTCCGTGGGTCACCAGTTGAGATCATATCCTCATACACTTACTTGGGGGTCATCTTCTCCGGTCTGATCTTCACGATGAGACCAGCGATGCAGGCCAGACTGAGTAGGGGATACGCCTCAGTGGCTCGGCTAGAGAGACAATGCTTCCACTCCCACTTCCAGGACCCTCAGACCAAGGCTCTTCTCTTCGACTCCTTGGTCCGACCAGCCTGTATGTATGGTAGCCCTTGTTGGGGACCTGACATATCAGAGATAGAGTGGACACGGGTGGAGTGCCTGGAGATCCTCATGCTCTCACGAATGATCCGGGGGAAACCATCTGTACCACATCTCATCATTCAGGCCGAGTTTGGTGCTTCTTCACTCTAGCTAGATGCAGCCTTTCAGACCATCACATATCTACACCGGGTTAGATCATATGGGGACTGCACATCAGGGAGACAGAGGTTGCCATGGTTGGCTCTCAATTCGTCCATGAGGTTGGCATTAGAGGGAGACGAGCGATGTTGGTATGCACGGACTCACAGATGGTTTGTGCAACTAGGGTTTCACATCGATAGGATACCTCCCTTTCAGTACAGTTTAGATGCCCCTCCGGTACTCCCACCCACCATGCCGATCGGGCCACACACCAACCAGGTCATTCGAGAGGATCTTCTGCAGCTACACACCTTTAGGATCTAGTTGGAGCTTCCAGTTAAGTTGAGTTTCTACAGATATTACTGTCTTCGTATTTCAGAGGAGGGATTCATCACACCACCGGGGTACACCGAGCTTCATATGCCCCACTCACTACGGATCTCCATCGGACAGTTTCGGGTATCATCACACAGCCTCCGCATAGAGAGCAGCAGAGCAGAGGGGATCCCTAGGCAGCATCGCATTTGCATATTGTGTGACTGTCAGGAGGTTGAGTCGGAGGAGCATTTTATTTTCAGGTGCCCAGTTCACTACGAGATCCGAGGTCGGTATCACTATCTCTTCAAAGACAGCTCCGGGCTCCTTTCGAGATTCCTTGCCTACCCAGATTAGAGATGCCTCGCAGCCTTCATTCACGAGGGGGTCTGACACAGAAAGTACTTACTCAGGCGACGGGGCTTGGCCACATCATCAGACACCTCTCAGAGTAGGATCACAGAGTTCTTCCTATCGTGTGACATTGATCGTCCAGTCTCTAGCAGCAGACGTGACAGAGACCTCGACTCGACGATCGCAGCACGACAGACGAGACATTGAGAGGACACACAGATCACTCTGGGGGACCTCCCGTCATTGTTTAGACCCGGGATACGTCCCACGGGAGTCACGGTGGCTCTGGTCTTGCATCGAGCCTCGTCCAGGAGATCGATTCGCATGGCACCGCTTGACGGACGCCAGCATCCCATCATCGGCTACGCAGCAGCCAGGGCGACATGACATACGGAGGATTCCGCTCCAATCCAGTCTCTTTTCTTTTCATTGTCACACCCAAATGTATTTGATTATGTATGATCAGACTTAGGATTCAGCATGGGTGATGATGCTCATTTTAGTAGCTCCACGCTTACTGTGATTTGTATTAGGTTTTCTTTCAGCCTCATAGACCCATTGGTCTTCCGAAGACACTAATAAAATTTCTTTCTTTCTTTCTTTCTTTCTCCATTCATGGAGGGATTGTAGTAAATCGGTGGAGGTCCAGGTTTGGGGATCCTTCTTCTTGCCTACGCTGCCTATCTGTTGAGGAGCTATTCAGCAGTGCCTTTGGGGTTGTAGGAGGCTAGGGTTGTCTGAAAGGGGATTGCAGGACTTTTGAGTATATTTGCTCCCTCCCCTTCTTCATCAATTGGGGCTCAGTGGCTTGCCTCTCCGTATCGGGGTCACATGTTTTCTTGGGGATGCATAGCCCCTCTTGTGCTTTTTCGGTTTGATGTCAGTTGGTTGAGTTATGCTCTGGATATTATTGCATCCTCTCCTTACAAACCTTCACATGCTTCATTAGACACTTGCTGTGAAATCATAGTGAGCATTTCAGCCTGGCATATCTGGAGATCTAGATGCATAGAGGTACTTGGTTCTAGGTCCACCCTTCTCACAGCACCAACGGCATTTTGTTGTCCCAGTGTGAATTGCAATTTGCTCAAGAAGCACATTTGGGGATTGCAATTTGATATGGGAGCTTGTTTCAGCTATATTTGTCTATTTTGGCAATGCTTGGGCATTCACTGGAGTGTTTTGCCTATGTTTGTAAAGCACGTCTTTGACATTTTAAGACATTACCAAAATCTCAATGAAATTCACTAACTATGCCCCATGGTATCAAGGTGGCAGACATGATTCATCCTAGTATCTAGTGGCTTACTAACATAGTCATGAGTATGCAGATTGCTTGTCCCCTCAATTCTTTTTTAACTCTGGGCAGGCTGCAAGAATTTTCTATTGCTTGTTTGGTGCACAAGCTACTATACAAAGGGGTAAAGATCTCAATTTGATGTTAGGAGCTGAATACCCTCCTTGATTGATTAGGTAAGTTATCGGCCAGCTGGACAGTCAGCTTGATCAGGCTTGCCCAGTCTGCTTGGGTTGGCGAGCTGAGGTAAGCTTAACCAATTGATCTGGTTGGCAGGCCTACTCAACTAAGCTTGCAAATCCAAACACATTATATGTTTTACTGTGCTGGTTGGGTTTCGTTGTGGCTGCCCCTCAAGTTTCTGGTAGTTGGCTTCAACTAGTGGCAGATGTTGCCCTTAATGACGCCTCTATGGACCTCTTTTGTTGGCATGTATTGCTGCTCTGGTCCCTACTTGTATCTCTTTCTACTGCCAATACCAAACTATGACTCTGCAGCGTAGAGTCAATTCCAGCCATTGTGGTGTTGTGGAGAATTTAATAGTGCTTTATAAAGGGCGAGGATGGATGAAACAAGAAACAATTCTTATACATGGGTATATGTGACTCAGTTTATGGTTGTGATAGATAAATCAACTCAGTTTGTAAGTGTGAATTGTACAGTGCTTGAAGTTGTAGAACTGATAGTTTCCAGAATGTTAAACCAGTTTGAATTGATGCTAATTAAATTATCTTAATCATACTTGTCACTCAGCAGATTTTGGTTTACAAGCATTGAATCGGGCTGGGACTCGGATATGTTAGTCAGTCCTTTTAGAAATAGTTTGTTTTGCTCGAACAAGTAAGCAATTGCAAGTAATGTCAAGATGCCCAGATATACCATCTGCTTTTGAAAGTTCTCATTATAATTGCCAAACTTAGGACTTAAAAGGTTCATTTGGCGTGCTTTTCAGGGACTTTGGATGTGAAATTGGTGCCACTTTTCAACAGTATTCCTGATCTATTGATGATCGTGTCCGAGTCTAGGTTTTGATCTGTCATCTTTCTGCTTTTTAAGATTTATTGCTGCCATTGTTATGAAAGATATGTTACTGCATGGAGGCATAAGATGCTTCTCTCCTATACGGAATAAGGCATGTGTATGTGGACATGCCTCTGTGCATACATGTGCATGTGTGGGCTTGCATGTGACTTACGCGGTTGTATTGCGCAGTGTGAAGGATATGCCGACGAGGTTGTCGATAACTGCCACAGATTGCATTATTTTGCTATCAAAGTATGTGGCAGAAAGTACAACTTCTTCAATGGAGAAAAGAGAGAAAAGCTATGCATCGGATGGACAAGAAATACAGCTAGTAACCACCTCAAGCTCAAATGGACAATGCGTTCCTCGTGAATTTGGTTATTTGGAGTCGGACTCTCACAATCAAGATTTTGTGGCAACCACCTCCGGGAGGGAAGCAGATGTAGCACAAGGAATGTTGCTCTGGGACCATTTGGATAGTCTGCTTCAGCTTGTTTTTAAGATTAAAAAGGTTGTCCAATTTGTCCCATTTTCTTTCATATTCTTTTTCCTTCCCTTGGGGGTGGGGGCTGGGGTGAGGGTTGAATGGGATATCCAGTGTAGTGTCATTGTTATGTTTGCAGTGGAATGAGAAAAGCCGTCCGCTCCATGCCAAGGGCCTGCAGCAGATTCAAAAGTGGTTGAAGAATCTAGTGTACCTCCGTAATGGTCATCAGGCACAAGGAAGAGGTCGTGTATCAATATTGTACACATATTTTTAGATTCATGCTCCACATTTTTAAATCAGGGAAGTGTAAGAGAGGAAGAGTCTAATGTTTGTTTGGATTAAATGCAGGTGAAGCTGACCTTTCAATTTTAATGCAAGTATTGTCAACATGCTGGAACCGCTATAGCGTATTGATGTTGCTGGAAAACCCTAGTATATACCTAGAGTCCAAGAGCATGCTTCAACAGTGGATTGAAGGTCTTCAGGTATGCTTTGCACAGAAATAAACGCCAATTACGAGGTTTAAATGAAATTATAATACGATGGCAGTGCATTATTGCATCAGATTGCAGTTTAGCTTTGCAATGTCATAATTAGCTCTGTGTGTTAGATGCCACTGTAAAACCCTTCCTTACAAAACCTGTTGTATTAATGGACTCTTCCGCTTTTGCTTGGGAAGAGCCTTGTATCTAATGTTATCAACCGACTGTGCAAAATACTGCAAAAGTCTATACGATGAATGCTGAATTCAGAAATTGCATCCCAATGCGCCCTTTGTTGTCTTCCATCCCTAGGATGTAGACATGTGAGTGCATATCTTTAGTGATAAATATTTGCCAATTTTACATTGTTTGTTGTCATCCATATCACTCTGCCCCATCAAGATATGAGGATTTTGTCAAAACCCTAAATCAAGATCTAGGCTACAAAATTAGCTAATTGATAATAATGTAATTATTATAAGTAATCTCATAGGCATGGCAATTTACACACTATCAGCACCATCAATGCCTCAACTATAACCACATCGATGAATTATCGTTCATAACAGGCTATCTTGAGATTTGTATGGTTGATTCTCAACATTTAATAGAAGGTCTATTCTCTAGAAAAAAAAAACAGTCTATCTTGAGCAACGAGAGGGTTGTGTAGACAATAGACAGGAGTAGCTTGAGTGCAAGTTGAAAAGGGCCTTATAGGGCTTAAGTAGGCAATAAGATTTTGATTGTCACAAAGTCATATTTATCCGGAGAAAATATTTTATTTTGACTCTGGTAAAAGAGAATTGACTTCAGTCAAAGTGAGTTGACTTCTATCAACTGAAAAGTTTTATCTTTTGATTGTGTGTGCGTAGTTGCATGGTGGGGACGCCCATAGAGGACTAGGATTAGTCCAGAAATCAGAATGCATGCATTGGCTAAAATTAACGTGTGAAAATATGTTTGTTGGTGTTTAATTTGTTGTAGGTGCTTGGAGATGGCTGAAATCCCCACATGTTTAGGGAAAAATGCATGCAAATAGGACGTCCAAAGTTCCAAAGGAACCACACGTTGCAGATTGCTTTTTTAGCAAGATTTGCCGCGATTAGAAATCATCACTCCTCTATTGGACTGGAGGATGAATTTTGAAGAGCCTCTTGCTCTATTATAGGTGTGAATTGCTCATGAGATAATCTTGTAACAAACTATTGATTTTCTAAATAAAAACCTTCGGGGCGGGGGCCAGCCCTTGTTTCTGGCCCTAGTGTGTGTGTTCTCTACTCCTTCCCCCCTTATAGTGTGTGTGTGTTTTGATGCTGAGGAAGAAATTGCTGCTGTCCTGCTTTCAAACGAATCACCAGATGCTTGTTTTCCCTATGTTCCCTCAAATTTGAGTTGTTCTGGAGAGTTATCGGTGATGATTTGGACGGAATTGTTCTAATTTGTGAAAGATTGCTGCAATTTGTTTTGACGTGCTGCGTTTTAGGGTTTCCAGGCTGATGATTGTGGTACCAGAGCAGCTTCACCACTTTCCATGGTGGTGATGATTTCTGGTTGAGAACAGCTTGCAGCAAGCAAATCAAAGTTCAGAAGAGCAGCCAGACGCAGCCATGGTGTAGCAAATTCAGTTCGCTCCTATTTCTATGAAGGAGAGAACCCCTGTTACAACTGCGAATCAGTTTTTGCACTGATTTTGTGCAGCCAGCAAATTTGGGTAGTGATTTGGCCTATCCAGGTGTGGGAGTAGCCTGGGTTTTTGCTGTCTAATTAGAAATTCGGAATTCAGGACACTTGTTCTGATGGTGGGATTAGGAGAGCATGCAAGCTTGAACACCAGGCTGCCCAACAAGAGGGAACCGGAGGTACCGGTTGATGATCTAGATGAAGATTTCGTCAGAGCCAAGATTCAAGAGTATGAATTCATGAAAAAGAACCCACAATTCCAGCATTTATTTAAAGGAGGTGTCGCTGAGAAATCCGCCAAACAGTTGTCCGTGAATTCTCCCAAAGAATCTAAAAGGAAGCGTTCTTCAAGTCCCTCATCGACTTCTACAGGAGGTTTATCCAAGAGACGCCATAAATCGCGACATAGGGGGAGGAGTACGGCATTGAGAAAGAGATCTGCAAGCCCCAAGCACAAATGCAAAAGAAAGACTCCTGGCAAACAGTTCGATTTCATCCAGCAGTATGAGGTCATCCTTGTCCTCCTTGTCCTTTCTTCTGGCTCTTCTCGAAGTAGGCATCGAGGCAGAAGAAGAAAGAATTCCAAGGCAAAGAAATTTAGGGAGGGAGGTAAATTTGTCGGTTTATTATGGCGGGCATATGGGCAGACAGAGAAAGCTACCCAATTTATACGTTAGTTTGATGTGGCTTTTGGTAGAGAGAATTATTAGGAATTGTCAAAACTCCTAATGGTGAGTTTGCATCTTACAGGTACAGCTAGTGCTTGCTGGAATGCTAAACTGTTAGATAGGACTGCTTCCAAGACGTGGAATAAGTACAAAAAGTACTTCTACCAGCAGTTTCTCACAAAAAAGTTTTTGACATCTAATATGATCAATTTCGAATGAGAGAAGAGGAGGCTGGAATTGCTCCAAGTACAATGGGATATAGTTCTTGGATGAACAGGGTTTAGATGGTGCTGAATGCTACTGCTTGGTGATACAAGGTCTAGATGAAGCTGCGAAGCTCGATAGGACACCACCTATTGGGTGTAACTCGTAGTTTTCATATGCCATTTGGGATATTGTCTAAAAGAGCATGGGATGGTCTTCTCATGACAGAGGGAGAAAGGATGGAGTCTTTTAATCAAAGGCCTTGGGGGGTAGCCCCGTTCCAAGAAGTTTCAGCAAAAACTCAGCTCAGGAAGTATCGGGTAGGATTGTTGTTGAATATTCGAGCTGTTGTGAATTCGATGAAAGACAAAATGCTTCAGGACCTCATACATTCAGCCTTGGTTGCATTATGATGAATAGAAAGAATTCACCTTTGTCTCAAACGGAAAGAAAGATGGCCTAGAGAAGGGTTTTCAGCCTCCTCAGTTTGAGCAGAAAGGGTTCTAGCCAACTTTTGTGACCAGTTGTATTGTAATTTGTCACCTTCTTGAGCGGCATATCTTTTACCTCTCACACAAACAAAAAGGTTTGAAACAAAACATGGGCTCTAAATGGTAATTAGAGTGTTACCTTTGTGATGCAACTGAAGTTATTTTGCCAATTTGCGATGGAAGAATCACAACTGTTGTGATGATGGTCACAACAGCCAGTGCTTGGCCCATAGTAGTTGATGAGACCACATCGAGGGGCAACCAGACCCAGAACCAGAATTAGAACTAGAGGCCCTATAAGGGAAGAGCTCGCTTTACACTTGAGCACATTGAGACCTTCCGGAAGGAATTCCGGAAGGAAGGGAGATGTTTCCGATGTCGAGCAATAGGGCATGTGGCTGCCCAATAAAAGGTCTTCGGGTTTGAGGGAGTAGAAAAGACCACAGGTACGACCGAGGCCTATGGCGCGAGGTACCTCTAATGTTTTGGGGAGAGTGGCCAATCCGGAGGCCAGAGAACTTTGCCTATTTTGGGGCAAAGTGAGAAAGAAAGAAGAAAGTTTATTAAAGTCTTCGGAAGACCGATGGGTCTATGAGACTGTGAAAAACCTGGTACAAACGAGCTGTGAGGAGCATCCACACCAATGCAGAATGCAAAATGATAGTACTAAGTACAACATAGTCATGTCAGTGGTCGACTACGTATCAATCTCATCATCATCATCATCATCAGGACATCAGGGTGGATGAGGCAACACTGTTCCAATATTTCCAACTGATGTGAGTACATTGACCAAGCATGCATCCCTTTTGATCATGAACCTTTGGATGCCATATGACAGATTGGCACTCGAACTCCTCCCTGGCTTGTGGGCTGGTTTAGATGAGGTTGGTTGAGAGATGCCGCCCCACACTCATTGGCTCCTCATGAAGGGTGACCCCTTCCTCGTTAAGGGGGCCTCTGTGAAAATCCACTAGTGCAATTGCTACTGCTAGCCCTCTATATGAGGGGTGTTTCCTAGGCGCCCCTGCTAAGGTGAGAGCTTCTATGGCTTCGAGCTTGGGGTAATCAAATAAGCTTATTTAAGAGGGCTCGGCTCTGCATCTTTGGGTCGATGTGCTCTCTGCTTGTAGCATAATCACCGTTTGCCAAGCAACTCTCGCTAGTACTGTCTGACCTTACCTAAAGAAGATTGCATGCCAATCTTTTGAGTTGTCCAATACACCTCTGTGGAAGCACCATCACGATGCAATGTATGAGGCCATGGCAAACAGAATTTGGTTCACACTATAGTTATTCCTACCAAGGACAGCTTAGTTGAGCTCCAATAACGTATCTTTTGCTATATACTCTCCAGCATTGAGGCTACCTGCTGGAGTGTAGAGATGTCCAAGCCCACCTGGCAGTCCAAGTATCTCGCCATTTGGCCATGAGTTATCCATCTGAAGCCAAGATCAACTCCTCACACTAAAGTTATTCCTACCAAGGACAGCTTAGTTGAGCTCCAATAGCGTATCTTTTGCTGTACACTCTCCAGCATCGAGGCTATGTGCTGGAGTGTAGAGATGTCCAAGCCCACCTGGCAGTCCAAGTATCTCGCCATCTAGCCTTGAGTTATCCATCTGAAGCCAAGATCAACTCCTCATTTAGCTTATCCTCTATCGTTGTGAGGAAGCCAATTCATTTCTTCTAGTTGATCTTGGCACTTAATGCTTGGCAATAAATCTCTAGTAGATGTGTCAACCTCTCCAGGTTGCTTGCTGAAGGCTTATGCCATCTCCCTGGGGACTATTGGTCCATGCTACTTGACTAGAAAAACTCGGTGATCACCATTTTCGTGGAGTCTAAATGAGCGTCTTGATCTTGTCTCTATGTCCTGAATAGCTTGTCTCTATGTCATACAGCCTATCACGGGGACGTGAATTTCTAAGCTTTAGGAATTCACAGTGACTACCCTAGCCTCCAATTGATTAAAACAGTTCAAAGGACACTTTAGTGCAATTAATTCCATGGGCCAAGGCAAGGGAGTGAAGGTTAGAGAGGGGTAAAAATCCCTTCGGCTAAAAATAGCTTCAGGAGCCATGTTTGGCTAGCTGGCTTGCAAAGCAAGCAGAAAAGTCGAAATTTGCTTTCAGCGCTGTTTTGTGGACCACAGAAGAATGGCGAGAGGCAAGTCACAGGCTGGGAAAGTGTTTCAGGGCTATTCTATCACATAGCCTTGCTGGTTTTTGACTACTAGGGCAGTTTGTGGGCTGTTGGTAGGCTGCCAGGGCTGCCAGCAGCTCAAAAACGAAATTCGTTTTTTGTGCTAGGAGCCTCCAGATCAGTTCGTTTTGCTGCATGCCTACTGTTCATGCCTTCCCAGAGGCCCAAATCTGATTCGCACTTCTTCCAAGAGCTTTCCAAGCCAGGTGCCTATTATAATCACACTTTTACAGTCAGTTTGGAGCTTCCAGACAACTCGATTTGCTTCCAGACTTGGCGATTCTCTTTCAGCAGGTTTTCCAGGGTTGCTTTTGCTGATTTTCACCTGCTAGGTTGCCTGAGATCTTGCCAGAGAATTTCATTTTGCCATGCTTGCTGATTTCCTAGGGTTTCCTGAGCTTTTCAATCGGTTGATTGCTTTCCGGGAGCTTTCCTACTGCCTCAAAACCTTTAGATCCTTTTGCTGTGCGCAGCTGGCCTTTCTGTTTGCCAGGAACAGCCAAGTGTGGTTGTTTCGCTGGCCTCTGTCTTGCTAGGACTCCCTTGACGGGTATTCAGAGCTACCAAGGCAGATTGGGCTGATTTCTCTCCTACCAAGACTCCCCTAGTGGGTATTAGAGCTGCCAGGTTAGAACCCTTAGCTAGATTTGGAAGAAGGGATGCTATGGAATGTTGCATTGGACTGGGATGCCTTTTTTGAGATTGCATAGCAGGACGGAAGTGCCTGTGATCGGATTATTCAGTTGGTGGTCTGTGGGATGATGCACTGCGGTGCTATTCTTGTATTTGCAAGCCTTCTAAATAAAAGATAAAGAAATACCGAAAGGGGCACTAAGTTTAGGGCCAATCTGGTGTGATCTGTCGTTGAATATCAACTTTGTTTACCTTTTCTTCAAACTCCATAGTGACCTCCTACTCGATTGTCTATACTTTAGTGTGAACTAGATCTTTGATTGTTGAGACTAACTGGGGGGTAGGGGGGGAAGCTTTGCAAGACTTTACAATCTCATCTATTACCTCCTGATTACCAGGTCCTTCAAGCATCTGGGTTCTAGCTATTGCATCTGCTAGTTGCAAACTAGGGGGGGGGGGGGGGGAGCAGCTTGACGAATCAAGTCACTATTGCTTATGTGAAAACTTGGAGTTTGGAGTTCAAAGAACTCATATTGTAGCTATCCTCTCTCAAAGCCAAGCATATCAGGAGAGAAGGTGAGTTCACATGTTGCCTGATCCCCATACATGACTCATAAAGATGTGTGTGTGTCTATGTATATGTATATCTACACACCCACATACACACTTTTTTTTTTTGGGGTGAAACTTTTGTGGCTTTATATTACATAATCACTATCCCAAAATGGGATGTGGAAAAATACATCACGAGAAGATCTTAGTATAACACACACACACACACACACACACATATTTTTTTGGTGGTGATAACTTTGAATGCTTTATATTACAAGGTAGCTATCCCAAAATAGGGAAGTCGAAAAAGTACATCAAGAGACATCAAGAGAAAATCTCAGTGTAGGACAAATATACATCTAGTCTATGTAGTGACTTTGCAGACAATCAAAGAGTGATTGCTGCAAAGAAGGACGAAAGAAAACAAAAGGAGAAAACTTAGGATCACCAAAGACTCTATGGTTTCTATCTTTCTAGAGAGTCCAGAGTGCCCAGTAGCGAACCTAGATAAAGAACAACTCAAAATCCGGCCATCGAGGATATATCCCGAAAAGCCTGAAAAGCTTCCCGAAAGAAGCCTGAGGAAATCTTAGTTGCAATCTCTGCCGAAGGATGCCCAAGAAGTCATGTGTCTTGGGGTAGTGCCAAAAAATATGAGACACACACTCCCTTGGAGCCAAACATCGATGACAAATTGCTGGAGCAATACGTATGCATGATAAAAGTTGTCTGGACGGAAGAACCCCCAACAAAACACGCCACAAAAAGACTGTTGTCGAAGAGGGGCCTTGGAGTGCCAAATGTGTTCTCCACCATTTGATTGGACGATGCAAACCCAAATCTGGATAGAAGAGTGCCATCATCATGAATGACATGTGCCAAGGAGATCCCTTTTGAACTAAGAAAATACGAGCGTCTGGGCTCCTGTAAAGCCAACGGTGGAGAAAAACGACCAATGGATGCTCTTACTCTCAAAGAGTTACCCTGTAAAGAGTCACGGCCATGCCAAGCTAAATGTGAGAGAATATGTTTCCAATCCAAAAACATTTGAGAAACGAGAGAGCAACCTTTGACCTTGCCTTCAATACTGCTCAACAAAAAATCCCACTGAGAAGGTTTCCAATAGCCAAAAGCAAGTGTAGTAATTTGAAGAAGCAAGAAGCGCATCATAGCAGCCCAAGGGTGATCACCATGTAGGAACTGTAGCATCATTTTTCCATTATGAGCCAGAATGTGCACATGAATATTGAGAATATTCAATCCCCCATGCAATTTTGGTGAACATAACTGCTGTACTAGAAGCAAGCGCAAGCTTTTCTTGCCGTGCTTTGAACCCCAAAAAATTTCCATGATGGTGGACATAAAGGATGTAAGATCTCCTTTGGTAAAAAAGATCAATGGTATATAAAATTGAACGTAGGCCACCAAAATAGATTGAACAATTCTGAGCCAGACATGCAAAGGCCAAGTAGCTAACTTCCAATATTCCAGCTTTTCCTGTGATTTGGCAAGAACCCAATCAATCTGTTGACGACAGGTAATTGTTCAACCCAGAGGATAACCAAGATGGCGTTCCAGCTGAGTGGGCGGGACAATTTCCCCTGGCCATACCGGACTATGCCAATTTTTAGAATGCAATGGCAACAAGCGAGATTTCTGAAAATTGACAAGGCAGCCTACAGCCAGCCCATATAGTGAGAGCCTGCATAAGCGAAGTAAGGTCCCTTTTTGTATTCTGTGGCACAAAGAAAGAATCATTTGCATAAGCCTGAGCAACCAAAGGGCGACTTTCAGGAATGTGTAAGCCATGTAACCTGCCAGTCGCCACCAAATGATCAGGCTATAGCATAAAGAATAGCACTAAGAGGACAGCCTTGGCGAACTGAACAACGGAGTGTCCAAGGTTGAGAAATATCCCCCAACAAGATGCATGCAGCTTTGCTGTCACTGTAGAGCCAAAAGATGATATGCTGCAATTCTTGACCAAAACCCAAAGCTCGCATGGTCTGAGCTATAAAATCGCATTGGATAATGTCAAAAGCCTTTGCAAAATCTACTTGCAACAAGAGAACATCCTGCTCAGTTCTTGGCATACTCAATCCCAACATAGGCATTTGCAATATTGTCAGTGATATGCCTACGAGGAATACAACCATATTGCGTTGGATGAAGGCCATCATGCAAATATTCATTGATACGTTCAACCAGGATTTTGGTGGCGATCTTATAAAAATAGGCATCAGAGTGATTGGCCTCCAATCAGCCAAAGATTCACAGATTGGCTTCTTAAGCAGAAGCTTTACAAGCCCTTTCTTCTAAGAATCCGGCATGTATTGATTTTTCCAAGCACTATTATCATTTGCAGCTAAGGAGACTTGAGGAGATCCTAGGAGATTTCCATCTACCACATGATTTAAGGGTTTTCCAAGTCCAAAGCCTGTGTTGGTGAGACAATGGGAGTGACACGCTGTAATGATTTTTGCCTTGCTGAAATAACCTCTTGTGATGGAGAATTTGCTTTCCCAAATTGAGCAGGAAAATGATGAGCACAAATTGTGCTCGAGAAGAAGTCCGAACACCATTTGAGAGAAGAGCCCTGCAAATACTTTGAGAGTGCCTCTTATAGTGTAAGGCTTGCCATAGAAGACAATAGTGAGATCCCAACCCATAACGTGTGGCTGCCGGAGAAAAACGTAAAATAGTTTCATCATCATGAATGACATTTGCAACAAAGTTGATTCCTTTGAAGGCAATAAAGTAGGAATGTCTAGGTTCCTGTAAAGCGAGTGGAGGCTGAAAAGCTTTTGACTAATGAATGCTTTCAGCCCTCAAGGATGTGGTTCCAATCAAGAAGCAAGCTGGAGATCATAGGGCAGCCATGCAGTGTGCCATCAATGCAACCAAACAAGAAATCTCAATGAGTGAGTTGCCAGTGACCAAACAGACCGTGCCAGCTTTTAGAATGCAAAGGTAGCAGCTTAGACTTTTGAAAATTCACATAAGGCCATCTGCCAAACATAGACCGAAAGAGCTTGCATCAAAGCAAAAAGATCATTATGACTATTCTTCGGGGTAAAAAAGGAATCATCAGCGTAGGCGTGAGCAACCATGCTGCGATTTTCTTCCATTTCCAAGCCATGAAGACTTCTTGTATCCACAAGATGGTCTATATATTGCAGCATAGGATGCGTAGCAATGGCATATAACAAAGCACTAAGGGGACATCCTTGATGGATCGAACAATGAAGAGTCCAATCTTTAGAAATATCTGTGTAAAGGATACAAGCAGCTTTGCTGTCCTTGTAGAGCCAGTAAATAACCTGCTGCATTTTTATTCCAAACCCCAAAGCTCGCATGGTTTGCGAGATGAACTCCCATTGAGCTGTATCAAATGCTTCTGCAATATCCACCTGCAAGAGCAAAACATCCTGCTGCCTGTATCATACTGTACAACTAGAGTCAAAGATCTCCTAATAGGCAAGATGAAAGGGCCTGCTAACGAGCTCCCAAAAGCTCAGGAACAAAGTTAGAGTCAGGCCATCCTCCCCTGGGCACTTCTTAGGAGGGAGGGCCTTGAGGGCCTCCCAGAGCTCCTAGTCCATGAACGGGGCCTCCAGGGACCTTCTCAAAACCCCATTTGACCATTGAAGAAACCTGGTCCCAAACCGCCTCGCGTGCTATAAGTGCCTTAGGGGAGGCCACCTCTGCTTGAAACAACTGTTGATAGAAAGCTGTGGTCAACTCAAGGATCTCGAGTCTGAATGCATCTGTCCCTTGGCATCCTGCAACATTGGCAAGTACCACCATGTCAAACACTCCCCAGCGGTACTTTTCCTTAAGCAGCCCCACACTGGCCTTCCCCAAAAAGGGATCTGCATCCCAGATAGCGTCCTACAGGAGGAGGTACAGAGGCCAGTAGCCTTGATATGACGACTGCCAGAGGATGGGCAGCTTGGGTTGCAAATGTGATTCAGAGGAGCAGTAAGGAGCTTCATTCATAGGCCCTGTGACGGAGGCATGCGCTTCAGGAGCGCGAGAGAGCGCTAAGGCGAGATCTAGCCTCCATAGAGAGAATCAAGGAGCACGACCTAAACTCTCAGTGGCTTTGGACCTTCAGGAGGCTACGAGACTCCTTTTATAAGCTACGGAGGTCCACAAAGCTTAGTTTTTGTATCACTCATCCCGACCCAGATGGGTCCAGCAGGAGGATAGGATGACCACGCAGTTTTTTCAGACTACCGCAGCAGGGACGCAGCTGCAAGATGCCGGTAGAGCCGCCCCTATGTAAAGCCTAGTCTCCTATGTAAAATTTGTCTAGTCACTCCAAAAGCCCATCTTGTCTCTGCTGGCCAAAGGAAAATTACAGGCTGCCTGGGACCCTCGTGAACTCTGCCTCTCTCCAAGGATCCCTACCTCTGAACTAAAAAATGAATTGTTCCCATGTGCTCCTCTCTACTGTGGGCATCTCGGAGAAGGAAGCGCCACTTTGCTTGTCCTTCCCATGCTCTAGATTATTGAAGTCGCCCCCAACAATCCAAGAGTCCACATCCGGGACGGTGTTGCCGACAAGTGGGTGCATATACGTTCAAGATCCCAATCCTAGACTCACTTGCCCAAACTCCCATCCAAACTGCTTGCCCTACAATGAGCTCTCCTTGATTGAAAACCTCCGAGGCAATTGCATATGAGACCAAGATGCAAACTCCTCCGCTGTCGCCTACTGCTGGGGACCAAACCTCCGAGCCTCTGCCTTGCAGGAGGTGGTGACGGCATCCGATGTCCGCTACCGAGAACAGATGCTCCTGAATCATAAGAAAGTCCAGTGCCTGCCCAACCACTGTCCTCTACAAGTCTTGGCGAAGTATCAAGTTTTGTGGTTGGACTACGAGCACAGTCGTGGAGCCCGTGCACGTTTCAACTCGCCATGGTCCAACTCATGGGGAGGGGGAAGCAGGAAACAAGGCTCGCCTATGAGTGGGAGCTTGTTCTAAGAGGACTACCTTTTGCGACTTCAATGGGGGTTTGGAAGGCGAGTAGTCCGTATCTATCCTCTTGTGTACCAAAGTGGCTATCGGCTCCACGCCTACCTTTTGGGCCCATGGCAACATAAACAAAATGTCCACCCCAAACAACTCAGCCTTGGGTGGTAGCTCGACCTCGGGTGGCCGTCTGATCACTCCTACTGCCAACCACAGATCGGCTTCTTCTGCGCGAAGCCCAGCTGAAAATTAACTTCGGCACCATGGGCAAGCCATAGATCCAAACCCTGTAGACCCATCCAAGCATGGCATCAAACATAGCCGGAGTCCACTTCTCTACCCCTGTGGAAGCGAACTGGATCCTTTCAAGTGGGTATGTGTGGGAGCCCACTACACTGATGGAAGCCCCTTTCCAGGTCTGCAGAACCAGAAGCGTCACCTCCAACGGAATGGGATAGGAATCTAGAATCTCAAGGTAGTTCCAGGGCCCCGACCTTCAGGTGCCTAGCTGATGTCGGTTGAGCGAAGGTGGAGAAGGAAGACTCATCGTCCATAGATTGTGACCTCCTGGATGTGGTCCCCCTCTAACACTAAACTCACCTGTAACCAGTTGCGGATCTGGCTGTTGGAATGGGTGAGCCCTACTATACGGCCCACTACTGCTCTGTCTATACCTATAGAAGAACTTTGACAGCTGGGGGAGTTGAAGGTGCTGCCATTGAGCCCTTTTGGCCAAACAAGTATCACCACTAAGTTTCCTTTCTCCAAGGCGTAAACAATTAACCCGAAGCTGCGTGAAAAGGAAGATGGGGGGCGGAAAAGGAAAAAATGGAAAAAAACCAAGGGAAGACAGCCAAGACCAAGGCCTGTCCAAGAGTGTCCCAAGCGCTACCAAAACAAAGCTTCGGCTTGTCGGTAGTCTTGCGAAGAAAGGGGCTGCATGCAAAGGCTTTGGTCGTTGAGGAGGACATTCTGAGTACTTGCACCCAGGCCACCATCGAGGCCCTTGTGCAAGACACTTTTTAGGGCGGTTGTCTCTGTGAGAAAGCTCTGCTGTCAACCAGCTTATCACGCTTCACGCAAGGCTCGAAGGAACCACACCCTCCACAAAGCGTTACCTGCAGAGGCGGAGCTGGAGCTTGAGGTTGACTGAAACTGAGGAGTGGCGTGATCAGGCCCGTGCACCCTTCCACGAAAGGGCGTGAACAGGGTGGGCTTCTCTTGGGGGCCGTATGGGCTGGGAGAGCCTAGTGGGCCGGGCAAGCAGTGCCAGAGGCTGCGCAAAATGCAGCAGAGGGCTGAAGGTTGGCCTTTAGCCCACGACGCTGCGACCAACGGGCTACCATGAACGAAGGTGAGGTGTGGGACGGGATTAGGTAACCAAGGGCACGATAGGGGAGAGAGGAACGAAGGCGACGAGGGGATGAGGAAGGTGGAAGCGGGCAGCTCTATATGGCCTACAATCTTTAGTGGTGGAATACACCACCGTCTTCCTTACTGCTTCCTTTGGCAAGCTCTTCTGGATGTTTGGCATTTGTCCACCCAGGATGGACTTTCATCTTTTCTTCGCATGGGTTTGATATTGGGGCCTCTTGACTCTATGGAAGGACATGAATCATAGTGCTTTTGGAGAGACTACTTTCTCCAAGTTTTCCTATTTCCGGATGTCACTAAGGCAATCCTTTTATGATTGTCTCAGTGCTCGTCAGATAGATTCGTGTATCTACTTGTCTTATATTGAAATCTTCTGATGTTTTTGTAATGGCAAGTTGTCTCTTTGAAAATTGCTTCTTGTAATATAAACAAATCTTTTTTGGATTATAACACAAAGTAACTATCCCAAAATGGCATATGCACACACACACACACACACACACACACACACACATCTTTTTTTTTAAATAGTAATATCCAGTGCATTATATTTATATGCTTAGAAATTTACATGATGGGAGGTCTCCGAAATGGAGAATATCCCAAAGATCTGAAACATAAAAAGAAAAGCTCTATGCAAGAAGCAATCATATCACCCTCATAGCAGGCATCATATAAGGATTGCCGCAATGAGGCTCGGAAAGATTCATATGACTTGTGAATTTGCTGACCCAAGTATGCCAAATTATGCTCACTCCAGATTGTCAAAAGAGCCCAATATCTCACCCAAGAGAGAAGTAGTGAGTATTGAGATAAAGACCTCATAAATCTGCCAAAGAGCCAGAAATGTTTCCCAAATTTGTGACTCGGGAAACGGAGCCGAAGATGATCTGAAATTCTCCCGAGGAGGTTCCTAGAACACGGGCAGTACCAAAGTAAATGAAGAACAGTCTCTGAAGGAGCCTAACATCTTAAACATGTGGATGGTGCAATGCGACATTTAGCAAGTGTGACTCCCACTGACAATGTGCCTGTCATACATTTCCAAAGAAAAAGTCTTTGTTTTAATGGCATTTTACACTTCCATAATATCCCGAGATTCTTCCGCCACCATGAGAGGGGCTTCCTTATATGCCACAGAGAATCAGCATATTGCTGAATCCATGGAGCAGGCTGAAGAAGCCTGTAGGCTTTGATGGAGGTCAAGGCAGGAAGTGGAATAGGATGAGTGCATGTAGCAGAGGGTTGCAATTGCCAATCCATAAGCCTGTCTGTGTCAGCCGCAGGAGGAACAGGTAGAAAAGGATGTAACAAATCAGCAATTTTCTTCCATATAGACCTATGGTGCATTCCCAATGCATAGGAAGCAGTGGCCTGAGGAAACGATAAGACATAGCCCTGATCATCTACCACATCATGTATGTATCTAATTCCCAATTTCATGAGATTGTATGCCCGAACAGGTTCCTGTAAAGCAAGTGTAATGTCAAAGATGACACTCCAATGAATACTTTCTTTCCTCATTGAGTTTGTCCCTGAGCAATTATTAGGAGTCCATTTGACCTTAGAAAGTACTTGTTTCCAGTCAAGTATCAGAGCAGTAGAGAAGGGGCAGCCATGTATCTTCCCTACAAATCTCCCAATGACAACCTCCCAATGGTCAGTAGTCCAATGACCATAAGCACAAGTCCTCATGTTGACACACATGGATGCTATCATACAAGTCCACGGTTGTTGTTGGCGGAAGAAAGTATGGAGCATAGTCGCCTTTCTTGCAAGTACATGATATCTTATATTGAGGACATTAAGTCCACCATGTATCCTAGGAGAATACACCATTTCCATCTTCATCAGTCTCAATGCTTTCACAGCAGTTTTTGTCCTCCATAATATCTCCATAGCTTGAGACATAAAGGCTGAAATATCCGTGGAGTGTCAAATGCCTTAGCAATATCTACTTGCAATATGAGCACATCTTGATGCGAATACTTAGCATATTCAATTGCAGTCAAGGTATTGGATATATTGTCATGGATTTGTCTTCGCGGCACAAACCCATACTGATGAGGATGAAGTCCCACATCCAGTATCCTGTGAAGCCTATGCACAATCATTTTGGCAATGAGTTTGTAAACTACAAGCATCAAAGTAATAGGCCTCCAATCTGACATATGGTCACACAGATTTTTTTGGGCACAAGTGCGACTATGCCATGCTTCCAAGAGTGCGGCAACTGATTTTCTTGCCAGGCAACATTGATCATTTGCAAAAGGACTTCTTTCAAATCATCCCAAAAAGAAATATAAAATTCCACCGTAAGGCCATCCCAGCCAGGGGACTTGTGTTTGCTGAGGTGGAACAATGCATTATCAAGCTCTGTGTCAGTAAAAGGTCTCTCCAAGATAAGAGCATCATCCATTTCCACTATTCCAGAAACATATTGGAGGAATTCAGTCCTAGCATCAGCCATTTGATTTGATGGGATATCAGGAGCGGAGAACATTTTCTGGAAGTAATTTTGGCATTCATCTTGGAGATCAGAGAAAGAGTGCATCCAAGAGCCATCGAGTTTTCTTACCCTTAGACATGAGTTTGTCTTTCGAGTAGCATGCAAGCCCTGGGAAAAGGCTTTTGATGAGCAGCCCTTATCCATGAAGGGCTTCATTCTTGCCCTAATTTGCCATTTGTGCAATTTCCTCTAATCATTAACAGTCAATTTGATATGAGCATGTGAAAGGGAATCATTTTCTGAATCAGAGAGAGGCCTTGACTGAGAAAGTTCAGTCAATTGTTGTGCTGTCCTTTTTGCCCATTTAACCTCATTCCTCCATTCAGTCATATGCCAGGTGCCATACTCACTAATGACATTCTGAATACGAGAAACAAAACTGTCCCAAGCATAATTCATGTCCTCCTGGGCATGCAAAGGCGAAGGATGAATTGCAAGTCTGATCGTTTGCTGGAAATAGTGATGTCGGAAGTAAGCCTGATTAACATGCAGTAATCTACTGGAAAGGGGTGGCAAATCATCCAGAGGCATGCCAATCTGCAAATTCATCCACAACGGGGCATGATCTGACAAGCCCAATGAGAAATCTATGAAGAGATGAGGGCTAAAATCTGCAAATTGTTGTGGGTAAAACAAATACCATTTGTCAAGCCTTGCCCAGTATGTAGTAAGTGCATTATGATGAAAAGTATATCCAGGCACTGACCCTTGGAGAAGCAGCCATAAATCTTCAGCTTGCACAGAAAGTAGCATGCTATCCCATTTCTGCCTTTCTAATGATAGCATATGAGATCTTGAAGTGGTGTTATCTCTTGGTAGAGGGGAATTATTAAAATCTCCACAGATGAATGCATTGGATCTCCATGGATATCTGCATAAAGAATCCTATAATGAAGCCCTCATGGCAGAGGTCTGGGAAGCATAAACTGATGCAAACTCAAAAATATCACCATTGACATTACATTGTATGACCATCCATCTGCCATTGCTGTCATTGAAGGCTAACTGAGGTTCCAGCTCATGTCTAACCAGTATGCATACACCTGAGTAGGTAGTGGTACCAGCATAATATATATCATAACCGCCTAGGTAATCATGATGACCAACCATAGAGTGTTGATTATGTTCTTGCAAACAAACTATACCTGGCTGCATTTTATGTACATAATTCCAGAAAAGCCTCCACTTGGAGACATTGCAGAGGCTCTGTACATTGTATGTAAAGCACTTAAGTGTTTGGGACATGAGAGAGATATATACAGCAAGGTATCAGAATAAAAAAAGACATCAGAGAGGCAAAGCCTCTGCCTGCATGGGCTGCATTCCTTCAGGATCCATGAAAGACATAGCATTTTCCCCTTCTTCTGAACCACATATGGGGATGCCCTTCTTCAATACCCCCACCCAATTGCGAAGGATAGGAGCTGAAGTAGAAGCCTGTCCGGGTGAGGGAGAAGAAGCATCCCATTGACGAGATTGAAGGGGGCTTTGCTTCAATATAACCACCTTCTTAGGTTGTTGAAAGCCTTCCTGATCAATCCCCGCAGATTCCTTCATCTTCTCTTTTCCTTTATCTTTTCCTTTTCCAGCAAGTGGCTGCACCTGATTGATTGGTTTGGCACTCTTTGTTCCATTTCTATTTGCTGTCTTAGCTTGCAAATTCTCATTCATTTCCCATGTTTGGGGCGGTAAGGCATTGGGAGGGGGCTGATGATTCAGAGGCTAGATGCCCAAACTTGTGGCAGGCAAAACAAGCTCCTACAAACACTCCCCACTTCAATTCAAAATACTTTTTTCCCAATTGCACTCCCTCGACTTCCACTGCAATAGAAGGAGGGGTAGGTGTATCAGTGTCCCAGAGAATGCAGAACCTGTTACGATTTCCCATAGGCCGTGGAGGACAAATGACCTGTCCCAAAGAAGCAGCCAGGCCAGGCAACTCTTCACGCATATAGTCTGGGAAATTAACAACCTCAACCCATACAGGACAATGATGTCGTATAAGACTTTGATAATCCTTGTTTGGGGACCAGGGCATAGCATGTACCATCTGCTTGCCGTAAAACAGGGGAGAGAATTCAAGAAGCCTCTGCTTGCATGAAGCATCTGATAAATGCACCTCATAAAAGCCTCTGGAAGCAAAATACACTCCCTCTACAAAGCATCCTCTAAGGATGGACTTCATCCACTGCGCGACATCGCCGGCCGCTGGGATTCTTCCTGGAAAGAAAATTATAACCGCAGTTTGAGACAACTTCCTGAGAAGATTCACGAGAGAAGGGAATTTCAATTTGTATGTGACCTCTGGAACCGGTTTGCCCCATTCCTGTCGTGACCGCTGAAAGTCATCCTTAAGGGTGTCAAACACGTACTGAGCTTCCACAGTAAGTTCATCATCTTGTGATGCAGGTTCTGATAGGCGACGCTTGGCATCTGCAGGTCTTTCTTTTCGAGCATATGTACAAACATCCAAGTCTGAAGCCATGATTGAACTGTGGCAAGGCAAGAAGGAGAAAAAGAGCGTACTGACACGGGACTGAATGGAGAAGTACAGAAAAAAACAGCAGACGTGTATGGTGCTGGAGACGGGACTATACAGAGATGCAGACACGGGACTGGACAGAGTTGCAGGCGAGACTGTACGGAACTGCGTGCAGATCCGTACGGAGATGCAGACTGGATCATACGAACAGCGTACGGGAGCTGTACGGGGACCGTGCAAGTGTACGGAAACCTTGACAAGGCTGAAAGGCAGAGATCGCACCACAACACACACACAAAAAACAGGGAACTGCAGGAGGCCAGAAACGAAGCAGAAAAGAGACCAGATAGAGGACTAGAGAGGTGGCTGGTAGCAGCGATCAAGCCCAGGAGGATGCGGGCCTGTACCGAATAGTAGCGGCAGGCTGGAATCTGTACGGAACAGCCATACGACCTGTACGGGTAGCCGTACAGGCTGTACTTGAGGCTGCAAAGGTCACGACGGGGAGTGGAAGGCACCGGGGACCTTGACGAGCTCGCGGGGATGGCACGGTCGTGCTCCTCAGCTCTCTCTCACACACACTTACACTTTTTTTTCGGGGTAAAATCCAGTGCATTGTATTTATATTCTCATAAATTTACAAGATGGGAAGTCTCCAAAATGGAGAGTATCCCAAAGATCAGAAGCATAAAAAGAAAAGCTCTATGCAAGAAGCATGTATATATCCAGATGCGACCTTCACCCCGCCCGCTGCTGCCCCCGCCCCTTGCGCTGCCTAGGCTACGCCTTGCCACTCCCACCCTTCTCTCCCCGCGCCCTCCCCTTGCACCGTGGTCGCCGCCCTGCTCGCCTTGCTGCAAGCCCCGTCCGATGGCTGAGCGCTCCCGCCTGCTGACCGGCTGCCCCTCTTGCTCGGGATCTGCCGTGAGCCTCTCCTGGATGGCGCTTCCCCAGCAGTGGCTTGCTTGTTGGTGGCTTCCTTCCCGTGGCAGTGTTGTCTTCCAGGTTGGTCTTTTGCACCCTTCTCCCTCTCCGTGGAGTAGAAAGCGCTTGAGTTGGGGGTGTCCGAGCATTTGGAGGTGTCGAGCCACTTTTGACATGGGGCCTTGCACTTCTTCGGAGGGGAGTATCTTCGGCTTCAGCCGTCTCCCTTGCCCTGGCGGTCCTCCACCTTTGCACCTTCACAGCAGCAGTAGGTTCATCTTTCAAGAAGCGTCTCTCCCTTCCCCATGGCATTTCTATGGCGGGAGGAGGTTTGCCTTGCACTCTCTTGTTCTTCCGGAGTTGGAGTTCTCCTCGCAGCTTTGCCCTGGCGACATCGGCCATGGCCATCCCCCAGCTATCCAGTTCGTGCCTCCCCGTGGTGGTGGTTGTGCTGCCCTCGTCCCAACAGCATCTCCTGGCCGCGAGTGGTGCACTGGAGCTGGAAAGACCTGGCCCTTGGACAACAACCCAGAGGGGTCGCGTCGGCTGGTGGCCTCCTTGCTTGGGTCTCCAAGCTTCTCTGAAGGGAGTGTAGGGGGAAGAAGAGCAAGAGTGAGAGAGTGAGAGAGTGAGAGAGACTCCAAGTGTGCGGGTGTGAAGTGATGAGCCACACCACAAACTCATTTGTTTTATTAGGATTAGGTTTACCCTATGACTGTCTTAAGACAGTCATAGGTGTCTTATCTTTAATGAAGGGTTGGCAATGTGCCTTTACCCCAACAACCTCCCACCTAAAGGCCAATGTGCCTAAAGGGGAGAAAACAATAAAAATTACAGCAATATACAGTTACTGTATACAAGACCATAAAATAAGAATGGTCTCATCCTAATCCCATGATGTGGCGGCAATGTGCAAACCGCTCTGTAGGCAAGCTCTTAGTGAGCAAATCTGCAGGATTATCATCAGTATGCACTTTCACAAGCTCAAGTCGCTTGTCTTCCAGTACCTCCCTGATGAAATGATATTTCACTTCTATGTGCTTGGTCTTCTGATGAAAGACCGGATTTTTTGCCAACATGATAGCACTCTGACTATCACAATGCAACACTGGCATATCTCCTGTAATGCCCAAATCTCCCACCAGCCGAGTAAGCCAGATTGCTTCCTTGCAGGCCTCAGTGGCTGCAACATATTCAGCTTCAGTGGTTGACAGTGCAACGCATTTCTGCAACCGAGACACCCATGATATAGCACCTCCTGCAAATGTGAAAATATAACCGGTAGTAGACTTCCGGTTATCTGCATTCCCTGCATAGTCTGAATCTGAAAAACCATGCACCAATGCATCCTGCCTACCATAGCATATGCACAAATCTTTGGTACCCTTGAGATACCTCAAGACACCTTTCACTGCTTCCCAGTGCCTCTTGCCTGGATTTGCCATATACCTGCTGATGACTCCCACCGCAAAAGCAATATCCGGACGAGTAGCAACCATGGCAAACATCAAAGAACCAACTGCAGATGCATACGGAACCTTGGCCATTTCAGCCTTATCATCATCTGATCTGGGGCTGTCCTTACTGCTGAGTTTTAAATGTGGAGGCAACGGGGTACTAATAGACTTCCCCCCCTCCATTTTAAACCTCTGCAGTACTTTGTCAATATACTCCTTTTGTGACAGAAACAAAAGTCCCTTGGACCTGTCACGAGTAATCCGCATGCCAAGAATATGATTTGCATCACCCAAGTCTTTCATGTCAAAAGACTTATGCAGTTGTTTCTTCAAAGCACTAATCTCATGCTGAGATTTACTGGCAATAAGCATGTCATCCACATATAGAATGAGTAGCATCAAACTGCCATCCTTTGCCCGTTTGGTGTACAAGCAATGATCGGTCTCACACCTGTGATACCCTTGGGACTGCATGAAGGCATCAAACTTCTTGTACCATTCTCTTGGTGCCTGCTTGAGTCCATACAAGCTCCTCTTGAGCTTACACACAAGCTGTTCTTTCCCTTTAACAGCATATCCCTCTGGCTGACTCATATAGATCTCATCATGGAGATCTCCGTGAAGAAAAGCTGTCTTCACATCCATCTGACATAAATCCATGTCATCATGAGCAACAAGAGCTAACACTGCTCTCAAAGTAGTCATCTTGACTACAGGGGAAAAGATCTCATCAAAGTCAATGCCCTTCTCCTGCTTAAATCCCTTGGCAACCAATCTGGCCTTATACCTCGGTAAAGCATTTGAATCCACTTTGACTTTGTAAACCCACTTGCATGGCAAAACCTTTCTGCCTGCAGGTAGCTGCACCAAGTCCCATGTATCATTCTGAAGTAGGGAGTCCATTTCTGACTGCATGGCTTTCTCCCACTTCTTTTTCTCTGTTCTTCCCATAGCTTCCTTGAAGCTGGAAGGCTCACCACAATCTGTCAGCATGATAAAATCAGCCACATTATTGGCTCCTGGAACAAACCTGGCAGGAGGCCGTTGTACACGGGAGCTCCTCCTAACAAAATGTTCCGGATTAGGCTGCTGTCCAGCCTGTTCTTCATGCATGACAGGTGGCTGTACCACTATATCTGGCTGTTCTACAGCCCCATCTGCTGGCACATCCAGTGGTGCATCATTGGCAAAATTATCTGGCTGATTTTCAGCCTGTATACCCTCTTGAACAGGGTGATCTGCAGCAGCCTGCTGCTGCATATAAATGGGCATTCTTTGCTGTCCAACATCATCATAAATAACCCTCCTGTATTCCACAGGTTGCACGGGTTCCTTGTGTACACTATCCTCTTTAAAGATGACATCATTGCTGCGTATAATCTTCCGTTTAACGGGATTCCATAACCTCTACCCCATTTCACCTTCGTCACCATAACCCATAAAGATGCATCTGATAGACTTTGGATCCAGTTTGGTGCGCAAGTCTTTGTGTACATGAGCAAAGCACTCGCAGCCAAATACACGTAAGTGCTTATATGAAGGTGGCTTGCCAGACCACACCTCCTCTGGCACTTTCAACTCCAAAGCCTTGTTTGGCGACCTGTTAATAATGTGAACTGCTGTTTGCACGGCTTCTGCCCAAAAGCCATGGGGTAATGCAGCATAAGACAACATACATCGAACCTTCTCCTGAATAGTTCGATTCATCCGCTCACTTGCACCATTTTGAGATGCATTATGAGGGGCTGTGAGTTCCTGTTTGATGCCCTTAGCTTGGCAAAACTGCACAAAAGCATGTGACACATACTCACCCCCATTATCGGATCTGAGGCATTTCAGCCTACGACCTGTCCGATTTTCAACCTGAGCGACAAACTTCTTGAAAGCATCTAAGGCATCGCCCTTATGCTTCAAGAAATAGACCCACACTTTGCGTGTGGCATCATCAATGAAAGTAATAAAATATTTTGCACCCCCTAGTGATAACTGTGGCATCTCACACAAATCAGTGTGCACTAGATCAAGTGGTGCTCTATTCTGGGGAGTTCTCCTCTTATGAGGAGTCACAGAATGCTTGCCAAATATACAATGATCACAAGTAGGCAAATCTGAAAAAGAAAGAGGCGGCAGATAACCTAAACGTGACAGTTCTTGCATTCCTTTAACAGACATGTGTCCCAACCGGCTATGCCACAATGAAACCTTTGGCAGCTCGGTTATGGCAACAACATGATTACCCACACTGGAAACATAAAGAGGGTACAAGGTATCACTCTTAAAACCCTCAGCCACTACAGTCTGGCCATCAGTAATCACCCATTTGGAATCCCCAAATGTGGTGTGGTAACCACTGTCATCCAATAAGCCAGTGCTAATCAGATTTTTCTTGATTTGCGGCACATGGCGGACACCATCAAGCATGAATATGCGTCCATCAGGAAATACTACCTGTATACTGCCAATCCCTGCAATCTGACATGCATAGTTGTTCCCAAGATGAACAACTCCATGAGTACCTGTGTAGGAAGTAAACCACTCCCTATGATGAGTAACATGAAAAGAGGCACCTGAATCCAAGAGCCAGGTGTGCATGTCATGGCCATCAATAACCAAAGCATGTGCTATTACAGCAGAAGAGCATAAAACATCATGTATGTCACTGTCACTGTCCTCTGCTGCAACATTCACTGCATCCAAGTGATCTGCCTTGGCCTTGCCTTTGCCTTTGCTTGCATTTCCTGCATCCTTTGTTTCAGCCTTCTTGGCTTTTTGATCCCGTATGAACTTGAAGCACTTAGACTTCACATGTCCCTTCTTGCCACAACAAAAGCATTCAATATCCTTTTTGCCACGGGACTGACTGCGGGATTTGGACTTACTAGCAAATCTCCCCTTCTGCTGAGTCCTGCCTCTATCCTGTACCTGCAAAGCATTTGAAGACTTGCTGCCCGCATTATTCTTCCTGCTCATCTCCTCCATAAGGAGAGAGCTCTCTACATCAGCATATATAAGAGTGACATTTGAATTAGACAGGGTGGTCTTGAAAGTGTCCCAACTCTCAGGGAGGGTACACAACAAGAAAGTAGCCTTGAACTCCTCATCAAGATTCAACCCCTGTGCAATCAGCTATGTAAAGATGGCATTGAACTCACTCAAGTGTGAGGTCATAGCTGTACCTTCCTTCATGCGAAGATCAACCAGCTTCTTCAGCCAATAAACCTTACTGGCTGAGCTCTTTTGGGCATACAATTCTTCTAGTCTTTGCCATAGACCATAAGAGGTCTTTTCAGCCTGAACATTGAACACAAGAGTGTCTGAAATAGTGAGCATGATAGCTGCCCTCGCAGACAAATCAAGCTCTTCCCAGTCATCAGCTGCCATGTCAGATGGCTTGACACCCTTCACCCTTATGGGCTTAGCAATCTTCTTTAACAGAAGTACATTCAAGCACTGTTCTGCCCATAATGCATAGTTGTGTGCTCCTTCCAGTTTCTTTATGTTCAGAATTGAAGAATCACTTCCCCCTGATGCCATATCAGATAAGAAGAGTACCTGACTCCCTGGAAGTAAAAATACTGAATAAAAATTCTGATTTCTCAGAAAAAAAAAAAAACCTGCTCTATCAAGAGCCAGGAGCACTCACAATAGTGCTGTTTTTACTGTCAGGAAAATCTGCAGCAAAACAGTAAATGTCCCTGCAAATACTGTACCTTCTGACACACTGTACCGTGCTCAAAGAGGCATAAAAACAGTAATTTCAGACTGCTGCAGCTGCTCAACAAGTGCTTAACAGTGCATAATCATCTGACAAAGCACAAACACTGCTGTAAACACTGACTGTACTGACTGTACTGAGCACAAACACTGCTGTACTGACTGTACTGATCACTTCTCCCACCTCAGATGAGGTATTGCACTGAGTTAATATGCATAAACCACTTGGCAAACACCCAAAGAAAAATGACACTTCAGCCTGTCACAAAACCTGCAACAGAAATGGGATAAATCCCAAGCAATCACCCTTATACCAAGGGGAGAAAATGCATCTGAAGATCTCTGTCGGTAACCCAAGTGCTATCAAACAAAGTCTGGGCAAAAGCCCCTTGATCTGACTCCTGAACCAAGTGGAGAACACCTCAACACTGAGGTAGCATGCAATATGAAAATCTCTCTGACAAAATCATCCTCCAGTGTAATGCATATACTGCCCTGTGTAGAAATGACATACACAGATCCCAACGTACAAACACTCAATGAGAAACCTTTTGAGCACTGTCAACGATGGACAGTTAGGGACCGAGTAAACTCGATGCGCCCTGGCCAAGCGTGGCTCAACTGAGGTTCTCTGAGTGTTGCACAAGAAATGTGACCTGCAAGAAAATGTCACCTCGACACTGCGGAAATCAAGACAAATGTGTGCTCTCTGGCACCACACTGCCTCAAGGCATACAATGCATCACCTTCCGGGCAAAAGCCCTATGATCTGCTCACCTGTAAACTGAGATTCAAATCCAGTAAAAGCATATGTCCTCTTGCAAGATCAGGGCATTACCTTGCCAGAACAAAATAACTGTGCAATCAACCACACACTGTGGTTCTCATCACCTCAAGCACGAGATGAATGAAAGTACTTGCTGTACTTTCAAGATAACACAGTTTTGTGAACTGAAAAATGACCCTGAATCAAGAGGAATGAAGAGCAGAATGCTCTTTCTCCTTTCTTTCTTCCCCAAACAAAAAATGTACCTCCCTGCTGCACAAAATCGGAAGCAGCTCCCTGTACCTGCACTGTGGAGATCCGTACAGATGTACGGCTCCTGTACGAAATCCCAGAAGAGGGAAAACTGTTGAAAGGTGTGGCGGCGTCGTCCGTACAGTTGTACGGCAGTCCTTGGAGTAGACTGCGCGACACCTCGAAGCAGCTAGCAGCTAGTAGCAGCTGCTATGCAACTGTTGGTTGCTGATTTGATGCGGCGACGCCCTGTTGCTGTACGGCCCGCGACCCGCGCCGCAGCCCGTGCCCGCGACCGAGCTGCTCCCGTGCCCACGCCACAGCGCGCGCCCGTGCCGCTCTGCCTGCGCAATGCGCCGCCTGGCTCTGCCTGCTCGATGCGCGTGCCTACGCTCTGCCTGCTCGATGCGCGTTGCTGCCTGCAGCCCTGCGACGTACGTCCGTACGGATGTACGGACGACGTACGTCCGTACGGCGGGCCAGGTAGACAAGGGTTAGGCTAGGGAGAAGGGAGAGTAGGAGAAGTAGGCTCTGATACCAGTTGAAGGGAGTGTAGGGGGAAGAAGAGCAAGAGTGAGAGAGTGAGAGAGTGAGAGAGACTCTAAGTGTGCGGGTGTGAAGTGATGAGCCACACCACAAACTCATTTGTTTTATTAGGATTAGGTTTACCCTATGACTGTCTTAAGACAGTCATAGGTGTCCTATCTTTAATGAAGGGTTGGCAATGTGCCTTTACCCCAACATTCTCAATTGAAGATTCTTTACCCACAGAGCGGCGGCTCTTGACTCTATCCTTAGGGATCCCTTCTCCTGGGGCTCTACTTCTTCTTGTCGTACCAGGAGGCTCCCCAAGTGGGTTGGGGCCTACAGATGCGTGGAGCAGGCTACTGGAGTGTGGACTCGCCCCCCGTCAGGTGGTGGTTGCTCATGTAGGCGGGTCTCTTTCTATTGGCGCCCTGGGGCGGGCTTGATGGACGGGAGCTCAGCGGAGGAGGGATCCATACATGCTTGGCAGAGTATCTCCAGGATTCACTTCATTAGGGATCTGTAGCTTTTTTGGTTTTGCGGTTTACTGGTTCTCAGAAGACCCAGACTAGGGCTTCTTGTTTTGACAGCAACAGTTTGATGCTTAGCCTTGAGAGGCTTGTAGTTTCGCAGGAATTATCCCTCTGCTCCAGTGTTGCTGTCAAGTCTCTTGTAATCCTTGTTTCGAAAGTAATATAATTAGCCCTTCTTTTTGCAAAAAGAAAAAAAGTATATCACCCTCATGGCAGGCATCATATAAGGATTGCCGCAATGAGGCTCGGAAAGATTCATATGATTTGTGAATCTGCCGGCCCAAGTATGCCAAATTATGCTCATTCCATATTGTCCAAAGAGCCCAATATCTCACCCATGAGAGAAATAGTGAGTATTGAGACAAAGACCTCATAAATCTGCCAAATAACCAAAAATGTTTCCCAAATTTGTGACTCGGGAAACGGAGCCGAAGATGATCTGAAATTCTCCCAAGGAGGTTCCTAGAAGACGGGCAGTGCCAAAGCAAATGAGGGACAGTCTCTGAAGGAGCCTGACACCGTAAACATGTGGATGGTGCAATGTGACGTTTGGCAAGTGTGATTCCCACTGACAATGTGCCGGTCATGCATCTCCAAAAAAAAAGTTTTTGTTTCAAAGGCATTTTACACCTCCATAATATTCGGAGATTCTTTCGCCACCATGAGAGGGGCTTCCTGATATGCCACAGAGTATTGGCATATTGCTGTGGAGCAGGTTGAAGAAGCTTGTAGGCTTTGATGGAGGTCAAAGCAGGTAGAGGAACAGGATGAGAGCATGTAGCAGAGGGTTGCAATTGCCAATCCATAAGCCTGTCTGTGTCAGCCACAGGAGGAACAGGTAGAAGAGGATGTAACAGATCAGCAATTTTCTTCCATATCGACCTATGATGCATTCCCAATGCATAGGAGGCAGTGGCCTGAGGAAAAGATAAGACATAGCCTTGATCATCTACCACATCATTGATGTATCTAATTCCCAATTTCATGAGATTATATGCCCGAACTGGTTCCTATAAAGCAAGTGGAATGTCAAAGATGGCACTCCAATGAAGACTTTCTTTTCTCATTGAGTTTGTCCCCAAGCAATTATTAGGAGCCCATTTGACCTTGGAAAGTACTTGTTTCCAGTCAAGTATCAGAGCAGTAGGGAAAGGGCAGCCAGGAATCTTCCCTACAAATCTCCCAATGACAACCTCCCCCAATGATCAGTAGTCCAATGGTCATAAGCAGATGTCCTCATGTTGACACACATGGATGCTATCATACAAGTCCATGGCTGTTGTTGACGGAAAAAAGTATGGAGCATAGTTGCCTTCCTTGCAAGTACATGATATCTTATATTGAGAACATTGAGTCCCCCATGCATCCTAGGAGAGCACACCATTTCCATCTACATCAGTCTCAATGCTTTCACAGCAGTTTTTGTCCTTCATAACAGCTCCATAGCTTGAGACATAAAGGTTGAAATATCTCTGGAGGACCAATGTAGCAAAGGCAGAAAGAACTGAACATAGGACATTACAATGAACTATGCTATTTTGAGCCTGACATGAAGTGGCCAAGTAGAAATTTTCCAATATTCCAGTTTATGTTGAAGTCTTTGGATGATCCATTTTAACTGCTGCTTCCTGGTGATATGCCATCCTATAGGATATCCCAAATGCCTGACTACATCTTTGGAATGCACTACTTGACCTGGCCAGAGAATAGAATGCCAGTCACATTGTTTCAGGGGAAGCAATTTAGATTTGTCAAAGTTGACATGCAATCCCGCTGCTAATCCATACAATGATAGTGTGGTCATAAGCATGTGAACTTCCCGGGGAGAGTTCTGTGGCATAAAGAAGGAATCATCAGCATATGCTTGTGCCAAAAAAGATGCAGCCCCAGGGATTTTAAGACCAGTCATCTGTCCTGTGTTTGTAAGATGATCAAGATACATCAAGAGGGGATGGGTCGCAATGGCATAGAAGAGAGCACTAAGAGGGCAGCCCTGTCTAACTGATCTACCCAATGTCTATGACCGAGATAGATGACCCCCAAGAATGCACTGAGAAGTAGAGCCAGAATAAAGCCAATAAATTGCATTTGCTATCTTGGGACCAAAGCCCAACTTTGTCATGATTTGAGACACACACTCACACTTTTTTTTTTTGGTGAAACCAATATACTTATATTATGAAACATTCCTTTACATCTGGGCAGAGCTCAAAAGAGAGCCAAAGCCCTATCCATCAGAAGCAGTAAAAGAAAAGCTGAATACAAGAAACATCCAAATCTTCCTCATGTAAGGCATCATATAAAGACTGCCGCAATGAGGCTTGGAAGAACTCATATGGATGCTGAAGGGGAGAATTCAGATATGCTTGATTGCGCTGCAGCCAGAGGGTCCATAAGGCCCAGTATCTGATGCAGTGGAAGAAAAGAGAATACTGTGACAAAGAAGCTCATAGTTTGCCATACATCCAGAAAAACCTGTAGAACGTGTGTGCTGGAAATCTGAGAGATAGAAATAGGAGATTCTGTCTAGAAGGTCTCTGGAATATGAACAAAACCACAGTAAATGCGGAATACTCTCAGATCAAAGGTGACATCTTGGACAAATAGGTGAAGCTATCCGTCTTTGAGCCAATTTCACCCCTACTGGAAGAATACCAACAATACATCTCCATAAAAAGAGTCGTTGCTTCAATGGCATTTTCAACTTCCATATCAATTGCAATTTTCCTTTCCACTAGGCTAATGACTTGTTCATATGCCATAGAGAATTAGCATGATGGGCAATCCAGGGCGGAGGTAATATCAATCGATAAGCCTATATAGAAGTCAATAAATGCAAAGGCCTTGAGGATATGCTTGTATTTGAAGACTGAAGGTGCCAATCTTGAAGCCTGTCTCTGACATTCAATGTCGGAATCGGAACCAGAGGGAGTAAGAGATCAGCAATAGCTTTTCAAATAGGTCTATGATGCATGCCCAGATTGTATTGTCGACATGCTACTGGAAAAGGGAGAATATTTCCTTGCATATCTACCACGTCATCAATGAACCGGATACCCATTTTCATAAGATTGTAAGCTTTGATGGGATGTTGAAGAGCAAGGGGAGAGGAAAACACAGCACTCCAATGAATACTTTCCATTCTTAGTGAGGAAGCTATAGAAGCAGGATGGGGAGACCATTTGATGTGAGAGAGTACTTGCTTCCAGTCCCGAATCAAGGAATTAGAAAATGGACAACCAGGGATTTTACCTTGAAATTTGCCAAGTACTACTTCCGATGGATCAACTAGCCAATGTCCATAAGCATGTGTGCTCATTTGTCCACACAAAATTGCCAACATAATAGACCAAGGCTGCTCTTGTTGAAAAAATGTATTGAGCATAGTGATGTTTCTTGCCAACACATGGAATTGGATGTTTATTATATTCAAACCACCGTGCATTCTCGGTGAGCAAAGTAAGTCCATTTTGAGCAGCCGTAAAGCTTTTTTATGAAGCTTAGTTTTCGAGAAAATCTCCATGGCTTGAGACATAAAGGAAGTGAGATCTCGAGATGACCAATGTAATAGAGGAAGGTAGAACTGGACATAAGCTAGAACAATAGACTGGACAATTCGAAGCCGTACATGCAAAGGCCAAGTGGAGATCTTCCAATATTCTAATTTGTCCTGAATTTTGTTTGACACCCACGACATTTGTTGTTTATTGCTGATTTTCCAGCCAATAGGATAACCCAAATGTCTTACTATATTTTTCGGATAAATAATCTGGCCTAGTCACAATGCTTGAGAGGCAAGAGTTTTGATTTCTGAAAATTGATTTTAAGACCAGCTGCCAACCCAAAATCCGAAAGGGTATCCATCAAGAGGCAAATCTCCAAAGGACTATTCTTTGGCATGAAGAATGAATCATTTGCATATGCCTGTGCAATGAAAGGTCATGAACCAGAAATCTGAAGCCCCTCTAGCTGTCCAGTATCAACCATGTGATCCATATAAGGAAGCAAAGGATGTGAAGCAATGGCATAAAGCAGAGCACTGAGAGGGCATCCCTGTCGAACTGAACGTTCGAGAGTCCGAGACTCAGACAAGTGATTCCCTATAAAGCATTGTGCAGTGGAATTTGAGTAAAGCCAATATATAACATTAACTAGCTTTGGCCCAAAACCAAGTTTTAACATGATTTGAGAGACATAATCCCACTGTACTGTATCAAATGCCTTCGCCACATCCACCTGCATGACCAACACATCTTGATCTGAATATTTTGCATATTCCATTGCAATGAGAGTGTTAGAGATATTGTCATGTATGTGCCGTCTTGGAACAAAACCATATTGCCTGGGATGAAGTCCATCATGAAGGATATCCTTTATCCGATGTACCAACATTTTGGCGATCAGTTTGTATATAACCGGCATCAAAGTGATGGGCCTCCAGTCATCCATAGGCTCACATAAAGGTTTTTTGGGCACAAGCTTAACCAAACCATGCTTCCAAGCTGAGGGAAGATGTTGATGCTGCCAGGCTACATTTATAAACTGCAAAATTGGACCCTTCAATTCAGGCCAAAAGGCTTCGAAAAATTCAACCGTCAGACCATCCCAGCCAGGGGATTTATGTTTGCCCAAATGCCTAAGAGCTTCATCCAATTCAACATCTGAAAAAGACATTTCCAGCATTGAGGATTTTTGCAAGGAGACAATAGGAGAAACAAGCTCAGTAAATCTGTTACGAGCTGAAACAACCTGAGGTGTAGAAGAAGATGGCTGAGAAAAGAGAAGCTGAAAATGATCCAAACATTGTTTTTCTAGCTGAGATAGAGTCTGGGTCCAAAGGCCGTCTGGTTTCTTGACCCTCATGATAGATTGGCTTTGTCTATGTGCATGTAAGTTCCGAAAAAAAGATTTCGAGGAACAGCCCTTATCTAGCATAGGTTTAGCTCTGGCCCTGATCTGCCATTTGGACAGCTTGCGTTTATCATTGGCATCAATTATGGAGGAAGCACAAGACAATAAATGCTGCTCAGAAGCAGATAGAGATCTTTGATGACTAATCTGTACCGCTTGTATGATTTTGCCCACTGGATATGCTGTCTGGTTTCTGCCATGTACCATCTTCCATATTCCTTAATGACATTTTGAATACGATGTATGAAAGAAGTCCAGGCAAAGTCCAGACCCTCCTGAGCATGGGATAGCAATGGCCTGCAAGCCAGTCTGATCATATGTTGGAATTTTTCATGAGAGAGATACAATTGATTGACCTGTAAATTTCTGACTGAAGAGAGCTGCAAATCATCCAGAGGCAAACCAAAAGAAAGGGTGAGCCAAAGTGGAGTATGATCAGATAATTGTTGGGAATAATCAGTCCACATTTGACATGTATATTCATCATATTGCTGAGCATGAATGAGATAATATCTATCAAGCCTGGCCCAATATTCTGTAAAAGCATTATGATGATATGTAAATCCCATAACTGATGGGTGAGTTGCTGTCCATAAATCTGCAAATTGAAGTGATGATGTCATATGTTCCCATTGCTGGATTTCAGAGGGCAGCATATGGGATTTATGTGTGGTATTGTCCTTGCCAGTGAGGAGAATTGTTGAAATCACCACAAAGTAGAGCATTTGAAGACCAAGGATATTGCGTGATGGATTGAGAGGCATACAAAGATCCTATTTCAAAAATCTCTCCATTAATCATACATTGGATAATCATCCAGCGTCCACCAAGATCATTATATGCTATCCAGGGTTGCAGATCATGTCTGGCTAAAATGCACAGCCCAGAGAATTGTTCAGATCCTGAATAAAATATATCATATCCAGAAAAAAACCCATGCTGGCCAGCAAAAAAATGCTGATTATGCTCTTGCAGACACACAACATCCGGATGAGTTGTATTTATATAATGCCATAGAAGCCTCCATTTATTCTGGTTGCAGAGGCCCTGTATATTATAGGAAAAACATTTAAGAGAAGCACGCATGAAAATATATACAAGAGATGATTGGTCCTCCAAAAGAAAGGGAGGCTTCAAGCCTCTGCCATTGCCACAGGGTCTTGCTGACCCTCAACATCCAATTCCCTGATAATATCATCTTCTTCACAAAGGGGAAGACCCTTCTTGACTGCATTAACCCATGCCTTTGAGATGGGGTTGCTTGGAGAGGTAGAAGATTGTCCTGGAGAAGGAGCAGAGGCATCCCAATTACGAGATTGGAGAGGTCTTTGTTTGAGAGGCACCGTCTTCTTTGCAGTCTGCCATCCCTCATGAGAAGATGAGTTATTTTCCCCTAGCTTGCTTTTTTCTTTATCCTTATTTTGAGCTGAATTGGCCTGGCTCCCTGTATGAACTGAAGCGTTTGCTCCTTTAGCTTCTATCTTTTCCACATATGTCTTCTGACCTCCTTTATTAGATGGCAGAGGAATAGCTGCTGGAGGAGGTGGATGAAGGATAGAGGGACACTCTGAAGCAAGATGCCCAAACTTGTGACAAGAAAAACAAGCTCCAGCAAAAATGCCCCATTTTAAAGTGAAATATTTCTTTCCCAAATTAACACCCTCAATCTCAACTGCAATAGAGGAGGGGGTCGGTCTATCAGTATCCCATAAGATGCAAAAACGAGGGACGAGGGGGACAGATCACTTGTCCCAATGTCATAGCTAAACCTGGAAGCTCTGTTCTCATGTAATCTGGAAAATCAACCACTTCAACCCATACAGGGCAATGATGCTTGATGAGGTTCTGATAGTCCTTACTAGGGGACCAGGGCATGATATGCACCATTTGTCGACCAAAAAATAAAGGGGACATTTCCAGCATTTTTTGTTTTGTCAAGGCATCCAAAAGATGAACTTCATAAAATCCTCGGGAGGCAAAATAGACTCCTTCTACATAGCATCCACCTAGGAGAGAATTCACCCATTGTCCCATATCATTAGCAGAGGGAATTTTGCCTGGGAAAAAGATAATAACTGCAGTTTGAGAGAGCTTCTTCAAAGGATGCACAAGAGAAGGCAACTTCATTTTGTAAGTGAGTTCCGGAGCAGGTTGAATCCATTCCCTTCTACTTTGTTGAAAATCAACATATCAAACACATAGGAAGCATCTTCAGATGAAGGAGCTATGAGGGGAGAGGTTTCCCTTGATTGTCTTTTGGGTTCAGGAGAGAGAGCTCTCTTGACATAATACTTGTTTGCTTCTGCCATGGAGGCTAGGGGATTCAACAGATATCAAACGAAGAGAAGGAGATAGGGCTGAATCACTGTACGGACGAAAGGAAAAGCTGACATAACTGTACGGAAGGGACGCTGAACTGAGGCACCGTACGGATGTACGAAAAAGCTGACAGAAACTGTACGGAAGGATTGACAGATGCAGGAAAGGACTGACAGGCTGTACTGGACAACTGACAGACTGTACGGTAAGGTTGACGACTGTACGGAAACTTTGACGGAGATAGTACGGACAGACTGTACGGACCTGGGGAAGAAAGACAGCAGGATAGGAACGGGCGTGCATTGTGGAAGGGAGCTTTGTTCCAAGATGCAAAGGTGAGGAAAACGTGGCGTACGGGAAGCGTACGACTGCTGTACGGAAGTACGGACGGGATGATTGGTCGCACGCGATCGCAGACGACGCTGAACACTCAGACCCTCACGACTCTCTCACATACCAACTCTCCACCACGCTCCTTGACACTCAATTACACACACATATTTTTTTTTTTGTGAAGCCAGTAACTATATTATTAACATGAAATCAATGTACATGACATTAGACTCCAAAAGAGAGCCTAATGGAAGAACTCAAAAATAGTTAGAAAACACATCAAGGCTAATAGCATCCAAGTCCATTGCAGCATAACTATCATATAGGGATTGCTTGAGGGACATTCTGAAGAAAACATATGCCTGAGGGAACTGTTGGCCCATCCTAGAATTCAATCTCTGTGTCCAAATGGTCCATAGTACCCAGAAACGAGTCCAGTGAAAGAAAAGGAGGAATGGAGACATTTGAGATGAGAAGCATCCAAACATCCAGAAGAGTTTCCCGAGTCTGATAGAGGGAAACCGAAGCTGCAACAAATGAGCGACATGAGTGATCAATATCCGAGAGTGCGGGCAAGACCATAGTAGATGGGGAACTGTCTCGTGGTGATGAGAGCAACGGGGGCAGGAAGGGGAAGCAATGCGACGTGCTGCCAATTTCACCCCAATGGAAAAAGCTCCCACCATACATCTCCAAAAGAAAAGCCTCTGTTTCAATGGCAATTTGGCTTTCCAAATTTTCATGAGTCGTGATTGCCACCAAGATAAAGGCCTATCCAGATTCCAAAGAGTGTTGGCATGCTTATCGATCCATGGCGGTGGAAGAAGAAATTTGTAGACCATCGAGGAGGCCAGATTATGCATGGAAAGCGAATAGGTAGCAGGAAATAAGGAAATCAAATTCCGTACAAACAGTGGAGGAACAGGAACAAATGGCTGCAACATAGTTGAAAGTATTCTCCAAATGGACCTATGATGTAGACCCAAGGAGAATGTCCTGCAAGCTTGTGGAAATGAAAGCATATAACCTTGTTGATCCACAACATCTCCAACAAATCTTATGCCCAATTTCATAAGATTATATGCTTTAATAGGTGCCTGTAAAGCGAGAGGCGATTCAAACACCTTGCTCCAATGGATGCTTTCCAAGCGAAACGAATTACCATGATGAGAAGAACCACCTGTCCATTTAGCATAAGAGAGAATTACACACACATACACATACTCTCTCACACACACAGACACACACACACACACACACACACACACACACACACACATACACACACACACACACACACACACACACACACACTTTTTTTTTTTGGTGAACACACACACACACACACACACATTTTTGTGTGTGGTGAAAACCTTTTTTGGATTATATTACAAAGTAACTATCCAACACATACACACACACATGTGCACACCCACACACGCATGCAAATGACATTGTGATGTCTTGCTAGATGATGACACATGCATAGGCAAAGAATTGGGCTTGTGCTTCAAAGGCTGCACAATGCTACCGGCTGTGCAGGCCGATTCATGATCCTCTCAAATGTTTTCGATTCATGATCCTCTCAAATGATGATGATGATGATGGTGGATTTCAATCACTCAAGCGTTGACACAAACAGTGGATCGTCATTGCCCATTATCATGAGTGAGTACTGCCGCCCTTATGTGATGCCTCTCAGAGTTTCATTTCATCTTTGTACTTGAGTCCTCAGTCACGATTCCTTGTTGTTTTAATTGATAGTTGCTCTCTTTCAGTTGTCTTTTTTACAGTTTTCCCTATCAAAATTTTGGACTCTTATTATCTTGTATTTTTATCATGGTGTTTAATTGGTGACAATCATTGCTTGAATGTGGATTTATATTCTTGATCATTGACTTCAAAATTTAATGTGCTTTAAAGGCTGAGTAGCTTGACACAATGTTTTATATAATATTCAGAGCTAAACTTCATTGGTTTATAGACACATATCAATACAAAGTCAGGTTTTGAAGCATTTCTGACCTTTTTGAAAGGTCTCAAACGTGGAACTAGTTGTGTTTTACAACGTTTGTGGTGACTGCACTTGAGATAAGGGATGACTGAGACTATCTTGAAGAAGAAAGGCATTGCCATGTTGACTATCTGTTGCTTGCAGCAAGCCTGGATTTTAGGAGAAGAGATGTATTCAGTGGGAGTGTCCCTCATACTTAGTTGCATACATGTTATGTCCTTTGTTGTATACATGTTATATCGTTTAAGAGATTTTCTTATGAAAATTTGGGTGTACTTTTTTGTGCACACTCACTATATTCTCATTTACTAAATGGTCCCAGGCCTGGAGATTGATAACATTCTTTTTTCTGGAACCGGTGCTTTTGAAATAAAAGGAGACGAAAAGTTATGAAAATTGGACTGTTTTGACTGGAGGCTTAAGCTGCATTTGGCATTCAGTGAGGAATTGCTAAGGATCTTTGCTTTGCTACACAGTAGCTGCTTTCCAGGCTATTGCAGCTTTTGAACTTGCTCTATGTTTGTTTCAGCACAGCTTGCAGATAGAAGAGGTGAGGGAGGATGATGGTTCATTTCATAGCAACACACGAAACATTGAGGAGATACGTGTTTTCTTCTTGACTTGCTTGGCTTTGCTGTTGGGACGTCTTAATGCTCAAGAAATGGAGGGTGTTGTTCAAGAGTTTGGTGCAGAGCTTTTGCAGTCTCTTTTTGGACAGGTAGAAGGTATTTTTAGTGCTGTAAGACAGATGAATATAGGAAAATCCGTGAAAGATTTTTGAGTTTCCCGATATTTAAGGCTCAATTACAATTGTATGCTCCGGATAATATTTGCTAGTTTTGTAGTGCTAAATTTTTTATACGTAAAAATGCTGTTTGCATATTCAAAGCTCTAATTATCTTAATTTTGACAGTTGCGAGGCAAACATGAAGAAGTATTGGATCTGGCAGTTTCTATTTTGAGGGATTTTTTGTTTCAAAGAGAGCCAGCCAGCACAAGCATGTTTACAATGGAGACTATCGCTCCTGCACTTTTAGATCTCTTGGATGAACGGGATATCACCTCAAAGGCTGTTGTTGTCCTTATTGCAGATTATTTTGCAATGTATTGCTTTCTTTTAAACTGATCATTGTTTACAATATACATTCCTTGATGCTACCAATTTGCTTACTGTTTCCTCGACCTACCGTATATTTGTGACGTTGTCTGATTGTGTACAGAAATCCTTGTACCCCGGAGCTAGAAAGGCTATTCTCAATTCTTGGTTCGGGAAGTTCAGCCCAGCGACAAAATGCCCTTTGTGTGCTTGCCGAGCTGTTGCAGACCCTGTCATCATCAGAAGTGAGTGCAGCACATACAGTAAGGTATGTAAGCTGGGTTGCAAGGCTGTGCTGGATTTGGCATGGCAATATAGTTGATGGTTGTGATATTTATGATTGATAAGATGCAATTTTGGAGCAGACAAAATGTCGCACTTCATTTGCTAAATCGGCTTGGTGATGTTGAGCTCGCCAATCGAATTGAAGTGTCACGACTCTTTGCAAAGCTGGGTAAACATTTTCACCAGTGTTGCCATCTTAAAACCTGTCCTTGCTATCTTATTGTCTGAGTCAGTAGAAGTTAGTATGTGAAATCCTAGGGAAAGGTCTTCTCACTGCATTTTTCTACGCAGGTGACTTTACCATGTACTTTCTGCAGCTGAAACAAGAGCATAATACATTTTGATTTGTGGTTGCAGATCCTGAATTTGTGCTGCCTGCACTCGTCCAGCGTATTTATTCTCGTGATGAAAAAGTTCGATCTGCAGCCAGTGCTTCTATTGTGTCAGTATTGAAGGGGCATAGTGATCAAGCTGCTGTTTTATGTGTCCTCCTTGATTGCACAAGGTGAGCTGACCACTCAACTTTCCTTATTATTTTTTGTGCAATCTTGGTCAGTGCCTAGATATATCAATTTGCTTAGCTGTCAGCTAGAACACATTGTGGCCAAAACTGGGTTTTTACTGTTCGGATTATTTGAGCACCCCGAGAGTGGGTATCAACGACAATTAGTATACATGCTAGTATGTTAGCAACTAGTCTGCATGCGAGTCCTGCATACGTAGTAAGAATTGATGCCTCTCTAGGTTTGTAATGTGATTCTCCTGGTTCCTAGGGAGCCAAGGTCTCTTCAAGGCTCATGAAGAGCTACGAGGAGGTTGACAGGTGGTGGCATCTCAGCCTGGAGGTTTAAGGCTGTGCATATTAGCGTAAATATGTAGCTTTTTGTCTTTGAATATACACAGTTTTGACTTCATTTTTTCATTGGTATTTTGTAAGATGCTATCGTTGCTATGTTTCCAGTTTGACAATGGTCAATGCATATTGTGGCGCAATCATTCTTGTGATCTATTGGTACTGATTTATAGTTCATTCAAGTAAATGTATAAGAGTATCATCTACAGTTACTCCCTTTTTTCTTGTAACTCACCTTTGTATGGATAAATTAGCATCTCTTCTTACACTGCTCAGATTGCTTGTTTTTGTCTAACTATGAAGCTCCAATTAGTATTGAATATGTGATAGGGATTAGATGTCGTGTTGAACAGTGAATGCAGATTCTTCACCTCCAAAAATGCAGGTTATCTATGCAAATGATTTGCTCAGGTTCTTTTACCCGAGTCTGACAACTCTTTGGAGCTCAAGTGGTCTTGCTCAGGCTGTGTGTACTGTAGCTCTAGAAGACTGCCCAATACAGGGAATTCACCGGTCTAGGCAGCTATGCTCTGATACGATGAAAGAAAGCATATGGAGGCTCTCTAGTATGCGATGCCCTCCCAGAAGTTGCACAATTAGAATCAATGCACAATAAAATTTTGCAAGAGAAATGCCAGCCAGTGGCTACATTGCACAAACTGAACATTGCAGCAAGTGATGGCTGCTCATAGTGAGGAGATGTGAGAGAGAAGGGATTTTGTGGCTTCACACTGAAGCTAGGGCTTCATCTATGTAGCAATGTCACACTGGGCCCAGCTAGAATGCATTACACAAGTGCAGGGTGATAAATCTCATCTAATTTGCTGCCCTAGAATGTGTGGAGTAATCCTCAAGCCACCTGGACTGATCGCTATGTGTGCACCCATCTCCTTCATCTGTGGTGATGTATGTGTGGGGCATATATGCCATGTCATGTGGCCACTTAAAAATCTCTAATTACTATAAGTGACAAAGTTGTGGCATGGTCCACCTAGGGCCTAAGCTGAATCTTAATGTGATGTACCCAAAACGTTAAGTCAATCTTACTAAAATACTCAGCTGCACTTAAGTGCTCAAAGAGCTCATCAATGCGAGCGATTGGATACTTATTTTTAATAGTTTCCTTGTTAAGGGATAATCTATGCCTAATCGTACCTACCCTTTCTTTCAACTAAAAGGATTAAAGTAGTCCAAAAGGGTTACTCTTGCGGTGACTGTGCCCTCTTTTCTAAGGTACTCCAACTATTGCCGCTCTATCTTCATCTTTTGTTTCACTGAACAGTAGGGCAGTTTGGAACTAGGAGCAGCTCCCGGCACTAATTGTATCCTATGATCTACTGCTTTGGCTAGAGGCAAACCATCGGGAAGATCCTTGGGAAAAACATCATTGAAATCATACAACCAAAATTGAAACGTTTCTCAATCGAAACTTTCACTAAACAAAAAACAAGAGCACAAAGAAATACCTAGGCATCATCGTGCTAGGACCAATTGCTCCAACTGCATACAATTGATGAGAGGAGTGTCATGGATATCATGCTTACCTTGAAGGTGAATCAAGCGCCCATCCTTTTGCAAAATAATGTAGTTATTTAAATAAATCCTCTATAGAGTATGGCCCAAACTCATGGAGCCATTCCTTACCTAGAACCATGTTAGTTGTGTCAAGGTGCATAATTTCAAACTAAGAGTAGTTGTTATACTGTTGAATTTTCAAATTTTACATTATTCAATATTGTGTCTCAAATTTCTCGTCTTCGCCTCTAGCCTCGACTCTACCTCATACAGTGTCGAAACTGCTCAGATGATGTCCTAATTTTACACTAGACCAAAAGAGTTGCCTAAATAGTCAAGCTTGTGGTGTAGTGTCAATGGCAGATTAGGGGGGAGCCCCTGAAAATAGTCAACTCATATAAATATTTAGGGCTGGATTTCATTGACAACTACAAATGGAATGCATGCGTGGAAAGGAGGATTTTGGGAGGTTTAAAAGCTCTATATAGCTTCCAAAATAAATGCAAGAAGGCGCATCTTTGGAATTGGGAAATGAGAGTTTCTGTATACCATGCTTGTGCAGACACTAATTCTTTACGGATGCCTTGCTTGGGCACCTGGGCTATCTAGGATTCACTGGGAAAGAATAGAAACTTTACATAAACGCTTCCTAATAGGGGAGTTAGGGGTTAAGGCACCGACACCCTACCCATCCTGCTGGATGAAACAGGTATGATACCTCTAGAAGGGGAAGCATCGTGTCAATTCATGGCATACCTCAACAAAGTTGAGAAGATGAATGACAGCAAGATACCACACAAAGCGATGGAAGCTACACAACTCACGGGTTGGCACAGAGAGGGGATGAAGTGGATGGAATCATGGGGTATAACTGATGCTGATATACTAGAAGATGCATGTGAAATAAGAGAGATTGTGACGTAGAAAATGGTACAAAAACTATGGCGAAACCCAGGGACAAAAATGCAGTTTTATAAACTAGAAATTAACTCAATGGACAGTCATGGAATGCATAAATACCTTGGGGAAGACATATCAACATTTTGAAAGACATCTGAAATGCAAAATCAGAACTAGTTCACATGATCTCAAGGTAGAGAGGGGTAGATGGGCAAGACCCAGGATCCCCAGAGAGGAAAGAATCCGCAAAATCTGCCCCTCAGGAGAAGTAGAAGATGAGTAGCATATACTCCTCAAATGTAGAGCATACACATACATCAGAGAAGGCTATGGGGAAAGCAGAGACCTAAAGAATCTGTTGGAGCAGCCGGCCAAAAAGCTAGGAAGCTACTTAAAAGAGATTTTAGAACATCGCAACAAGTACTGGGTCTAGCTCACAAGCTAGCCCAACAAGTACTCACTACATGACAAAGATACAAGATTTTTATCTTCACTGGATGTAAGGGATCACTATCAGTTAATAGTGATCGTCAGTCCCATAGATCCTAAAGGGTCTCACGTGGACTGTAATACAATCATATCATATCTTATCGTTATGTCTCTCCCTCTCCCCCTCTCTCATATCAGCCTACCCTTGCCAGCCCTCCGCCCACTCCCGTCTAGCCTCGCCTGCCCTCAACCTAGCCCTGCCTGCTCTTAGCCTACCCCTGCCTAGCTCCGACTGCAACAGGACTGCCCCTAACTGACAGTAAACACCGCCAAATTTGGTAGAATATGCAGGAAGGTTAGAGTAGAGTAGTACCTTATGTTTTAGGAAAAAGGTAGGGGTAGAAGGTCATGGGCTGGACCTGCAACACAATTTTGGCCATAGGATTCAGCTAAGCAATTGAGGGTACTGCTCCACAATTGTAGGTGGCTGCCAAGAAGACTCCTCATCAGGTAGACCTCTCCATTTGATAAGATATTCCATGTAGGACTTGTTCCTCAACACATGATCTCTAAATCCAAGGATCTTCTCAGGTATATACTCAATCTGGCCCTCTTCATCCATAGGAGGTAGCTCTTCCATAACTTGCTCCTTAGGTCCCAAATACTTCTTGAGAAGTGATACATGGAACACTTTATGTATTCTAGAGGTTGATGGAAGCTCCAACTCATAAGCCACTTCCCCAACTTTCCTCAAAACCTTGTAAGGTCCATAATACCTATGAGCAAGTTTAATATTGGTATTGCCTTTCAAAGAAGCATGCTTGGTCTTATGTAATCTGAGAAACACATAATCCCCTTCTTGAAAATGAAGATCTCTCCTATGCTCAGTAGCATAATCCTACATCCTTGCTTGGGCCCTTACCATATTATCTTTACATTGCTGTAATAGGGCAGTCATGTGAGCCAAATCATCCTTGGCTTACTGGCTGGTCAATGCTTGATCAATAATGGTTGATGGAACATGATGAAAGATCATAGTGGTAGGGAGAGAAGCAAGCTAACACTAGGAATGGAAAGGAAAGATAACAAGCATAATGAAAATGAAATGTAATGATACCAAAGAGCTTGATGTTGACTGATATGATAGACAATAGACAAGTACAACACTACACTCTAGAAAGCCATAGTGTATATGGGCTAACTCCCAATATGACACGTGGCATGTCTAGGACTCACTAGACTATAAAACATACCTAGAACACTCATTTTAGACTCACTTTGGCTTCATATTCCAACACCCCCCATAAAGGCAAGGTGAGAGACTACTGGAATGGAACCAAGAAGAGAACATGACAATGACAGTCATCAAACTGTGCACCCCATGTAACTCAGAGGCTAAAATCTGAGCGTGTTCAGAGGTTGATCCAAGCACTCTCATGGCTTGAGAATCAACATGCTCAGAGGCTCACGTTATAGCATGGCTACATGACCAGCTCATAGGCGTAGGAATACACCAACATCATGGAACTCGGACAGGCCTGATAACGAGACCTATCAAAGCCAATACATATGGCTCCCACAGTACATCTCCCCTTGGCTTCATAACAGGACATGTTAGGAATCCACACACCAAAAAATAGGAAAACCAATACATCATTTTAGGAGGACTATCCAAGGCAGAGGACCTTTAGACTCACTGAAAACCAAAAATTCTTAATACACATCATTTTAGGGGGACTACCTAGGGTAGAGAATCCCAAAATAACATCAAGCATGTAGTAATAACTCTTAGAAGTAAGAGATGTCCTCCAAGTAGCTAAGGCACATGTGTGCACATCCCTGCGAGTCGATGAAGCGCTAGGTAGGAATGCCCCAAAATATGTGTCAGTGAAGTCCATGGGGTAGCTACATGGAGCAATCACATGATGACTCTCAAAATGCCGGAAGGATAGTCACCAATGTCGAAGTAGAAGCCTCAGGTACCACGACCAATCGGGAAGGCAATCAATGCGAAGTACTTCAGACACTGATCGAATAAGCAATGTTGAAGAAGTCACTTGTTGATGTAGAGTGGTCTACATCAAGCTCGATGTAATGCACTAATCACAGAGATCACTATAGTGGAGTGTGTCGTAGTAGTATCAGAGAACTCACATCTAGCTCGGGAAGTCTTCACCAAAGTTTGGAGTAGTCACGTGAAGGAGTCACCGCAATGTTATGTCAAGAGCTCACATCAAGTGACAGGCAGAGAAGACAGAGGCAGTGTGGAACTTTTTCATGGCAGACAGAAGTAGAAGGACAGCAGCTCCAAGAGAATGATGGGCAGAATACGGGCACCAACTTGTGGCCAGCAGCTCCAAGAGAATGTCGGGCAGAAGGAGCAAATGGCGGGCTGGAGTAGAGGTCAACGATGAAGAGGATGGACAGCTCCACGTTGAGTTGGCTGCATCATGCTTGGGCTGTCAAATCATTGAGCTCCAGAACAAAATTCGCACGTAGAAACAAATTTCGTCACTTCTTGCAAGGGCTGTAACTTTTCACAGAAAACTCGGATTGCAATGATGTAAAAACGAAATTTGTAGTACTCAAGGTCCTCTACAACTTTGCTGAAGACACAAAGCCGTGATTCTGCTTCTAGATCCGGATAGAAGCGTCACATCGTCTGCAGGTCACAGAAAGATGTAGCTGAAGGAAGGAGAAGAGAGGTGGCAGATCATGGCATGGAGAAGAGAGCTCAAGGAAGGAGGGAAGAGGGCAGCCTTCCAAGGAGGAGGAGGTAGAGTAGCTTCATTGGCCTCCCTCACCTCAACCTCTTGGAAGGGAAAGGGAAAGAGAGAGTAGGGCTAGGAACATGGCTCTGATATCACACGAAAGATCATAGTGGTAGGGAGAGAAGTAAGCTAACACTAGGAATGGAAAGGAAAGATAACAAGCATAATGAAAATGAAATGAAAAGAAAATGAAAGCAATGGACAAGTACCCACATAATACCAAAGAACTTGATGTTGACTGATATGATAGACAATAGACAAGTACAACTCTACATAGTGTGACACTAGACTCTAGAAAGCCATAGTGTATATGGGATAACTCCCAATATGACATGTGGCATGTCTAGGACTGACTAGACTATAAAACACGCCTAGAACACTCATTTTAGACTCACTTTGGCTTCATATTCCAACACATGAGCTTTACAGCCAAACATGGCTTCAAAAGGGCTCATACCAATTGAAGTGTGCTTGGTGGTATTATAACAAAATTCAGCTAGATGCAACCATTGATCCCACGATGCTTGGGTCTCAAAGCAATAATGCCTTAGATACTCTTCCAACCTGCAGTTAACCCTCTCTGTTTGTCCATCAGTTTGAGGGTGATTTGCTGTACTTGGGGTAAGAAGTGTTCCCATAGAACTGAAAAGCTCATGCCAAAAATGCCCCATGAACTTAGCATCACGATCACTCACAATTTCCTGAGGAAGTCCATGTAATTTAAATACATTCTACATGAATTGCTTAGCCACCTTGGAAGCTGTAAATTGGGTCTTAGTAGGAATGAAGTGGGCAGCTTTAGTAAGTCTATCAACAACCACAAAGATGCTGTTCCAACCCTTAGAGGTCACTGGTAAACTTGTAATAAAGTCCATGCTGATATGTGTCCATTTACCTTGAGGTATGGGCAAAGGTTGTAGTAGACCAGCTGGCCTCAAATTCAACTCCGTGTTTTGTTGACAGGGCTTACAGCTTTGTACATAAGCAAGAACATCCTTCCAAAGCCCCTTCCAGTAAAAACTCTGTTTTACCTTACCATACGTCTTGTTGAGGCCTATATGCCCAGCCATAGGAGATGAGTGAAATTCCTGCAAGATTAGTAGCTTATAGGAGGAATTTTCAGTAAGAAATATCCTATCATTATACCACAAGAGCCCATTGTGCAACTTGAAATTGGGATATTGCTGACAGTCAGGATCTTGCAAGTCTTGGAACATAGCAGCTGCTAGAGGATCATTGAGATACTCTTCTTGAATTCCATGGATCCAATCTTTATAAACTTAGTAATAGATGACAAAGTACAAGCCCATATCCTGGAAAGAGAATCTGCCACAATATTTTCTTTGCCCATCTTGTAATCTATGTCAAAGTCATAGTTTTGCACAATGGATAGCCTTCTTCTTTGCTTGAGTGATAGAGAAGACTAGGATAGAAAATATCTGAGAGTCTTATGATCAGTCTTGACCTTGAAATGGCTGCCGTAGATGTAGTGGTGCCACTTTTTGATTGCATGAAGTATTGCCAACATCTCTTGGTCATAAATGTGGAAACTTGACTCCTTGTCATCCAATTTCCGACTTTCAAAGGCAATAGCTCTATGGCTCTGCTTTAGAACAGCTCCAATACCCCTTCCACTAGCATCAGCCTCAATTATAAAAGGTTGAGAGAAATCAGGACATACCAAGACAGGTGCTGAAGTTAATGCCTCCTTTAATGCTTGAAAGCTCTTATTGGCACTGTCAGACCATTGGAAAGCATTCTTTTTTAGAAGATCAGTGAGAGGAGCTGCCAATTTGGCAAAATGCCTTATAAATCTTCTATAAAATGAAGCTAGACCAAGGAAACCTCTCAGCTGGGTGATATTCTGAGGTATAGGGCAATCCTTTACACACTTTACCTTGCTGGGATCCACCTTAATGCCACTACTAGTGACAATATGGCCTAGATATTCCACTTCTCTAGCCATGAAAGTGCATTTACTTGATTTGGCATACAACTGGTGTGTCCTCAATACTTCCAATACTTGCTGGACATGCAATAAATGCTCTTCTTTTGTTTTGCTGTAGATCAATATATCATCAAAGAATACCAACACAAATTTATAGAGGAAAGGCTGCAATACCTTCTTCATTAGGGCCTGGAAAGTTGCAGGTGCATTGGTTAGACCAAATGCCATTACTTTGAATTGATAAAGCCCACGTTCTGTCCTGAAGGCAGTTTTATGTTCATCTCCCTCCGTCATCCTTATTTGATGATAGCCTGAATCTCCTAAGTTGTCCTTAATTTCTGCAAGAAGAATGGCCAGAGACCTCAAAAGTGTTTGTGGAGTCTATGCTATTCAATTGACCAAGTCTCAAGAGGGTAATGGGTTGTTGGTGGAGGATAAAGACATGCAGTCCCGATTACAGCAATACTATGATGTATTTATTGATCTTCCCAACCATCTTCCTCCCATGAGAGATGTGGATCATGCAATTGTGTTGGAGCCAAGATCTAAGCCAATCAACAAAGCTTCATACAAACTTTCTAGAGCTGAAAGAGAAGAGGTGGCAAGGCAAATAAAGGAACTCCTTGACAAGGAATTTATTACACACAGTCAGTCACCCTTTGCCTCTCCTCTGTTATTGGTTAAGAAGAAGGATGGCTCATTTAGAATGTGTATTGATTACAGGGATTTGAACAAAATGACAATTAAGAATAGGTTTCCTATCCCTAGAATTGATGATCTACTGGATGAGCTTAGAGGGGCAAAGTACTTCACAAAGATTGACCCCATCAAAGTGATGTGCTTACCTTCATGCATAAACTTCATATACAGCCTGTTAAGGTCCATAGAGAATTCCCTCTCAACCATTCACAACCAAGGACAATGTCAATAGGTCCCATTTCCAAGACAATTAAATCTCCATGAAAAGTATAGTCTTGAGAAAGTTGCACTTGGGCAGCCTGACAATATTGCTTACTGTGGGAATGCTGACCATTAGCCACCTCAACTTTGATCCTATGATCCAAAGTGGATGGCCATAACCTCACTGCTTGAAGTGTCTTTGCATTAATGAAGTTATGAGTGCTCCCATTGTCAACCAAAATGTGGACTGGTCTGTTATTTATTGTTCCTTTCAACCTAAGGGTTTGAGAGCCCTTGCAGCCCATAAAAACATAAGGAGATATGCTGTACAAAACTGATTGTGTATCCCAATACACTTCATCATCATCAACTGTATCATTTCCATCAGAATTTCTGATCTCATCCTCATAACCTTCAACAACTTCAATGTTTCATTGTCTAGAACTATTTGGGCGCTTTGGCAAAGTATCATCCATAAGCATGATATCACACATGGAAAAACCACTTGGATCAAAGGGAAAGGTAGTCCCCTTTTTGGAACCATGATCCTCATCATCATCAAGGCCTTCATTCACACAGTCCTGATATTCATGGAATTCAGATTCTGATGCAAGAATTTCAAGAGATAAATCATCGTCAATCTCTAGAATCATGCTGAACTTTGCTCCTGTTTTAGCTTTGCACACATTCCTATGTTCAGGGGTCCACTTCTCACCACAAAGGTAGCACAAGTTCTTCTTCTTCTTGTCATCAATAATTGCTTGAGATAACTGCTTAACCAACTTGTTTCTTTTATCACCTAGATCATCCTTTGGAGTAGGTTTAAATGATGGCTTCACATCTGTAGCCTTGTAAACCTTAGGTTGTCCCATGCCACTGCCATATACTGGGGGGAACCTAGAAATAGAAGAAGTTGTAGTAGGTGCAGGAAGTTTGTAATCATCATTGGAAGCACCTTTGACAGTAGGCTTAGTTCCAAAGTGACCAATACCCAAAGTCTTCTCCTTCCAATCATATTTGGGCTCATAAAGCTCTGCCAATTGCATGGCCTCTTTAAGAGAATTGGGCTTTTGAGCTGCAACATCTAAAGCAATACTAGGGTGTAGACCATGGATGAATTTGAGCATTCTAACTCTTTCATCAATACCATGAACAAACAGAGCCAATTTCCAAAACTGTTTGATATAATTTTTCACTGATCCTTGCTGAGTAAGATCATACCACTTACAAATATATTGATCTCTAGTAAAAGGAGATATTAAAGTTTAAACATTTCAACCTTAAACTCATCCCAAGCATTAAAAGTTGACCCTTCTTGCTGTAGATGCCTCCACCAAGAGTGGGCATCATCTTCAAGATGAAGAACAACAAATATGATTTTACCTTGATCACCCTTTGGATATAGAAGGAAGTAGTCATCCATCTTGCTGAGCCATTCCTCCAATTCCTCAGGATGCCTAACTTTCCCATTATCAAGCTGAATGGGAATGTGCCCAACTCCGATGATGTCTTGAGAAGCATCATTGGCACATGTAACCTCTCTGTCATGAACAGGTGTGGTGCTCTCAAGTCACTCCTGGTGAGGAGTCATGTGCTTAGTAGCACCACTGTCGATATACCATGTATCACTTGCAACAAGGGAAGCATCCCCTGATTGATTTTTAGCATTCAAATCTCCCCTAGCATCCATCTTCTCATTAAATGCAGCAAACACAAAATCTCTATCACCTTGGGCAAGATGAGCTTTACCATGTGCATCTGAAGCACGAGTTTCAGTGGGTTCAACAAAATTACTGCTAGAGCTGTCCCTTTGCCTCTTCTTTTCATTGGCAATCCTTTTCTGACACTCTGCGATGTAATGCCCTGGCTTCTTGCAATAATTGCAGTTGTCCTTTTTCTGATTTTTGCTTGAACCGCTTGCATTCCCCTCCTTGGGCTGAGTTGTATGGCTGTGTTTTGGCTCAAACTTTTCTTGAAATCTGCCCTTTCCACCCATGGCAAGTGCTTGCTCACCTTGACGAGAGGCTTTGGCAAAATTTGAGCATCTCTCCTCTTCCTGCAACAAAAGCCCAACTAACTCATCGAATGAGAGTGGGGCTGCCCTGAGAACAATGGTCAATGATGTGACGAATGTGCCATATGAGGGCGCTAAGCTATTGAGAGTAATAGAGACTAGATTCTTGTCTTCTATTTCCTCATCAATACTTGCGAGCTGATCACGTAGATCAATGATCCTGGCAATATGATCAGTGATGGCCTGGCCTTCCTGCCCTGGCCTTCCTGCATCTCGAGATCCTTGAGCTGATTTGTCAAGGCAATGGCCCTTGCCTCATTCTTCACATGATACATGTTTGCCAATCTTTCCCATGCTGCCTTTGCATCCTTGCACAACTTGATAGTCGTCATAATGTACCTCTTCACATTTGTGGCAATCAAAAACGGGCATTGCGGCGATCAAACTTCTTCTGCTCCTCCGTCAATGCTATGGGACTAGCAGGAGGGACTGTAGCAGTCTGCTGTCTGTTTGTAGTCTGACCCAAAGAAGCTATGCTAGATGTAGATGAGCCTGCTGGCCTCACCTCATCCCCACTAACAATATCCTGCAAGCCCTTACCAAGCAAGATGTTCTTAAGCATGAATGACCACAAGGCATAGTTTGGTCCATCTAGCTTGTCACCCTTGGACAAATTGCCAAAATTGTTTGAAAGAGTCGACATGATGCAAAATGGTATACCCACAAGCTGCAAATGTACTTGCAAAAAGAACCACAAGTCCCAAAAGTGCAACTAGTTGCAAATGTGCCTGCAAATCCCAAACTAATATTGGCTGCAAATGGAAAGTACGACTGGCTGCTTTGAAATGCCACTAACTAAACAATGCAATCACTGCAAGAATGGCATCAATCAATCACTGCACTGCTGCAATCTGAAGTGCAATCCCAAACTAAAAATGCACAACCCAAATCTGAAAGAGCGCACCCACGAGTGCTCAAATGCATCCAACAGAGCTCAAAAGCATCCACAATTGTAAAGTAACTGCAAATGCATCCAACAATGCAGAGTATCTGCAAATGCACCTGAGAGTGTAAGAGTATGGGCTGCAAAAATTGTCCCGAAGCGAAATACACAGCTCAAAACACTTACTAAAAGTGCACCTTGGCCCGAAACACCTGCAAAAACAGTCCACTGATTGTGTGGGCAAGCTGGAGATGACAAAGGAGCTGAAGTGAGCTGTTTGGAGCTGAATGAAGCTATCGGGAGTACTTCTCAACACAATACACGTGTAGAGAAGAGCCTGGAGAAGTATGGAGACGCCTGGAGCTGCTAGAATACTCCCGGGAGAGACTGGAGCTGAAAAAGGTCTAGATCTGAGTAGAAATGCCCAAAAATAGCCGAAAACTGCTCGAATCGCCTTCTAACAAGTCGTATGGGCTCGAAATCAGGTTCTGACAAGTCGTACGGACTTGCGGCACTGTCGCACAACTGTACGGACAGATCCGTACAATCCCGCACGAACTGTACGGACGAAAAAAAAAAACAGATTTTTTTTTCCCACCTGAAATGGTGCGGGACAGATTTGTTTGTATGCGGGCAGCTGTGAAATTTCGAAAAACGTCGAAGTCGGACCTCAAAAGGTCAAAAAACAGCCGCTGGACTATTGGAGCTACCTCAAACGAAAGCTGGAGAGCTGAATGTGAGAACTAGGAGCACCAAGCTTGCAGGTGTCTGGAAGCAAGCGTGGGAATGGGCTCTAGAGACGGAAGCACTCTGATACCAAATGTAGGAACAAAGTGGAGACAGGTTGTGAACACAAGTGAGCAAGAGTGCACACACAAGAAAGCTCCAATAGAAATGTTCAAATGAAACAATACAAGTACTTGGTATATATAGTACCCAAGTACTATTGGTCAATCATAGGGTTGACTTTATGCCTACAACACCATATCTTTGTAATCTCTTCCACCAGCTCTAGTCTCATCCTACCTCAAATAGCATGTGATATATTCTGTATTTGATTTAGATTTAGCTTGAGCTATTGAGCTTTTCTATTTCAGCATATTACTCACCAAGGGCCTTAGCGTGCCCTTTGCTCTAGCCCTTTGTGGCTTGTATGAGTTCTTTTCCCTTTTTGATGTGTTTTGCACTTTGTCCCATAGGCCCATGAGGCCTTCTGTGAACATTAATATGTCTTTCTTTCTTTCTTTCTCCTCTTGCGGTTTTGGTTCCTGTTGTGTGCTGTCTTTTGTATTCAATTTCCACTGCACCAAGCCCGGGTTGCCATTGGTGTTACTTTTCTTTTCACTCCAATGGTGGTACTTGGTTTAGAAGGAGTCTCAACTAGCTTCGCCTGCTTGGCTTAGCCACTAGGCTGTGAGGCATTCTCTTTGCTAACCTTGATGAGGCTGTAAAATCTTGCAAGGCTTTCCCCTCGACCCTCCAGCTAGTCTCTACAGCCAAAGATCTAGTTCACACTGAAGCACAGACCGCTAAGAAGGAAGTGATTGTGGAAGTGGACAAAGATTGATATTCAAGGAGAGATTAAAGAACATGAAGCTTGATGTGATAACGTGCTAAAGAGGACTCCCTGAAGATTGGTTCAAAGAGGAGGACACAGTGTATGAAATAGTGACAAGGATCAAAGCAGCCTTGCCCAACATTCAATGGATGGATGGTGATGAGGAGGATGATGAGATTCCAGGTCAGCTTCTATTGAACAATCTAAAAGCATGCGATCCTTACATTGAAGTCAAAAGATATGCGGATGAAGCTCCTCCGACAATCTTACAAGCTTAAGGGTACCAAAATATGGATAGTTGAGGAGCTTACACAAGCTCAACTCAAGAATAAGGCAACCGAATTAGCTAAAGTCAGGGCTGCCAAAAAGGATGGAAAATTTACCGTGAAGGCATAGTATTAATCAAAGAGTTTAAATCCAAACCAAAAGACTCTTAGTCTTAAACGGATGTATGGCTGATTACTCTTTCAGAGTATTATGTAGGTACTATAAATAAATTGAGGTTACTATTGCACTCCCTGGGAGTTGCCATGTGCCCTAAAGCAGATGTACTAGATGGTTTCTTGCTGTCCCATAGACCTGTTGGTCTCCCATGGACATTAATAGACTTTCTTTCTTTCTTTCTCTTCTCAATTCGACTCTCTCTTTGCTCTGACATGGCTTCCCTAGTTGAGATGGTGGAGAGCAAGGTGAAGATTCCCGTATTACCCACCTTCCCCTTGGACCATCAATTGGATGGGCTCAATTACGGTGTTTAACAGATTTCATATTGGTGGGAGTTGTTAGGGTTGATCCCCTTGCAGCAGATCTAGGGATCCTAGAGCAGCAGGAGGCTGAGACCATGTCTCAGCTCTTGGATGGAGTCAATGTGAGGTTACGGTCTTTCATTTTTCTAAACTATACTTCTCTATTGACATATAGAAGGACTTTTGGAAGAGACTCTGGAAATCCCTCAGAAATAGAAAAAACACTCTTTTCTTTTGGCTTTGTATTCGTGGTAGGATTGTAGTGAACTTGTGGAGATCTAGATTCGGAGCCGACCCTACTTTTCCTACTGCTATGAAGTCAGTTCAACATTGCCTATGGGATTGTAGACAAGCAAGGATTATTTGGAGGGGGATAGCCAGGATCCTCAATACTTTTGTTCGTTTCCCCTTCTTTATGACCTGGGGCTTAGTTGCTTGGCTCTCTCTTTCGGGGCCTCAAGTCTTTTATGAAAGAGATGACTTCTCTTGGGCTCTATCGATTCGACGTCATGCTCTCTAGATGATGTTCCTGCCTCAGCATTTAGAGCTGTGCATTCCTCTGTAGACTCTTCGTGGGAGATATTGGCGAGTATTGCAGCCTAGCATGTTTGGAGAGCCAGATGTATAGAGATATTGGATGGGTCCCAAGTTCACCATTCCCACACACATGGATTGACACTATAGATACATTGATGGCCATCTGGGTGAGCATGCAAGGGTCCTCTCGCGCAGCTTCTACAAAGAGGACTGCATTCTTTAGAGAGTGGAAGGATTCCCCCTTCTTCTTTGAGTCGACTATTGGTTGAGATGGCATTCTCAGCCTCAACCTTGGTTGTTTTCCACCTCTTTCTGAGGAGTTTTTTCTCGTGAATTGCATGATGTATTTCCACTTTGAGCTTGCTCTAGTGGGTTTTGTTCATACTTAATGGAAGTCTCTTTTTTGCAAATTAAAAATATTAAAAATTGTTATTCCTCAAGTTATCAGAACATAACCTCTCCCATGAAGAGTGTCTCTTTGGAAGTTTAGATGAGGTTGTTGGATCCCACGAAGTCTTCATCGATGCGGGAGCACATCAAGAAGCCAGGGCTCCTACAAGAGATTCTCCAGGCGGGGAAGGAGATATCATCTGAGGACATGGCCATCACATTGTTGTCCTACTTGACTTCCCAATACTCTGCGTTTTATTCATCCTTGATTACCAGTGGAAGGATGAATACGTTGAAGTGGGAGGAATTGGTACCCATGGTGCTCGACCAGGAGGAGAGACTTCAGAGTCCTTCCTAGGGTAGTAGCTCGAAGGCTTTGGCAGCTCAGGAGAAGGAAAGGAGCAAGCTGACAGATGCAGAAAGAGAAGCACTAAAGGCTGGAGTAATTTGATAGATGTAGAAAGAGAAGCACTAAAGGCTTCCTACATGTGTAACCGTTGTGGCCAGAAAGGTCACTATTCAACACGAGGTAGGATGCATTGCCAGCAGGCAGCCTGGTTCTAGATGGAGAATTGCTTGCTTGTGTGCAGCAGCGGGACATGCTAGACAGGGTGCAATGGTGGAGTCGTCTTTGTCTGAGGCAGGCTTCCAAGTAGGGCCTCGAGCCACACGAAGAAGTTCCCGCTGACTCAGGTGGCAGTATGTATACCAGTTTGTATTTGTTTGGACGTGATGACCTGACAGACCTAGAGGGAGTTTCCTGGTCTACTGCTACAGCTATTTTCTAATGAGTTGCTGGAGATCCAGATGGGTCAGATGTTTGCCAATGTGGGAATCTAGACACCACAGTTTGATCCTTGTGAGCAGTTGTATGCCTCATTGTTTCTGGAGCAAAGTGGTTCATCGATCTGGTGACAGTCTACCAGTTTGGACTTGAGAAGGGGCTTCAGAGGGGTCTGTGTAGCTTTGTGGTACGGTGCCCTTGTAGGAAAGCAGATCTTGCACCTATGGCAGTAACAGTTGGATTGTTCTAGCAGTACGATACCGGACCATAGAAGTCTGCCTTGCACTAGTAGCCTGGGAGCATGCAGTACACGTTTCCAGTGATCGTGCTGAGAAAGTTCGTGCCAAGAGGGGGCTTCTTCGACGTACCCGTGGCAGTTTTCAACAATGGAGGTGCATGCGGTGGGTTCCTTCAGTTGCTCCAGCGGCACACCCACAACTCACTAGAGATGATGTTACATCCAAGAGATGAGAAAGTTGAGCATCTCTTGATGTACCATGTGTAGATGATGAGTGAGGGCCTTTGTTGTGGGTGTACCCGCCCCTTGTGAGGATAGTGTGGGGTAAGGGTTGGATGTGTACCTGGGCATGTGCCTATGCTAGGGTCTAGTGATGGATCTGGCCACTTCTTGGGGTAGATCTGCCTATGCAGAGGCTCCATCAGGATGCTGTGCACTTGCCAGGAGGGGACCAGATCTATGTGGGCACAGTTCAGAGCATGGCTCGGGGCTCTGAGGGTATGATGGCAGGCCGCCTTGGGGCCGCACTAGCTGCGGCGGGTGTTCCCAGGAGAGGTACAGGACAGATCGAGGCTGATTCGCAGCCCTGGAGGGCCTGCTTGATGGTCAACCATGGTAAAGCCATGGTCATGATCTTCAACACATCTCGAGCGGCTGCGCACAGAGCGTAGTTTAGCTTTGACGGGGCTCCAAAAAAGTTTGTTGCATCCTATACATACCTGGGGGTCCTCTTTTCTGGTCCAATGTTCACAATACGACTAGCTACAGAGGCCTATTTGGAAGGGGATATGCCGCACTAGCCAGACTCGAGTATTAGTGGTTTCACTCGCATTTTCAAGATCCTAAAACCAAATCTGTTCTCTTCGACTCACTTGCCCTCCCAACGGGGATGTACGGTAGTCCCTACTGGCAAACAGACTTATTGGAGATAGATTAGTCCTGCATAGAGAGGTTCAGGCTCGTACTAGTAGAGTGGCTACCCCTCTATGGCTTTATGCAGTCTTCTAGGTGGTCAATTAACTCCATCGAGTCAGGGACTTTGGTACCACGACATTCAGATGGTGCAGATTGCCATGGCTAGCCTTGACTACATCTATGGCATTGGAGGTAGAGGGGGATTAGAGGAGATGGTATGCTCTGACATGCAAATGGTTTGTAGGCTTGAGACCACAAATGTACAAAATCCGACCGTTTTAGTATAGCCTTGAAGTTCCATTAATTCTACTCACCTACCAAGACATTGATCAGGTTAAGAGAGAGGATCCCTTTCAACTCCACAACATACATGACTTGGTTATTTAGCACCTATTGAGATTTTAGTTAAACTTAGCTTCTATAGAGATTATTGCTTACGGATCTTAGAGGAGGGTTTTTGGCACATCGTTTTTTTTTTTTTTTCTGTTTCCCAGAGAAAAGAACTTCTATTAAAGCTTGAAAATTAACCATACAAATCAGCAATCGGATAGGCGTTGATCATGGAAAAGAAACAAAACATGGTTGTCACAAAAGCATCGTGTTCCTAGATAACCCGACTCTCTGCCTAGAGAGTCTCTGCAAAATAGAGGCTAGCCACCAAGATGGTGGTCTATACTTCAGTGAATAACTCTCGTGATAATGATGTAAAAGATGCATACAGGCCAAGTCTTGTAGAGGCACTCCCACCTTTCGGTGGCCACTGGTGTCCCGTTCTCCCAAATAGTGTGCAAGGTGAATATAATGTTTTGCCAAATGGCGACGAGAGTGGCTGTTAGGGAAACCTGATGACCCTTGGTCACCAAACTATAGCAGCCCAACCCATATGTTCCAAGTAGTGATGCTGGACACTATCTCCCTAACACTGTCCTTTGGTGAAGAAGAGGATGCACATGAGAAGGAGGTGATGCATCATGTGCCTCAATCCTGGAAATGTGCTGGCCTTGGATTGTATTAGATGGAGAGGCTGGATTGATGGAGAAAGCGTGACCCCCCCTTTGTATGCTACGTTGCCATCCCCAAGTGAAGTTTCATTGCGTCTGCTACGTGCTGGCCACAACCTTGAGAGCTGCTATCTAGGTCCTTTGCACTGTCGGCCATCCCCAAGGGTAGTGGAGAATTGTCTCACTCCGTCTATACAGCAATGGTAGCTGCCATCCACCCGCATCTACTCTAGTCAAGGGGTGATGGGCAAACCTCCATGCACCACTATCCAGAAGAAGTATGAAATCTTTTGTGATCTCAAGCTGGTTCAAAGATGTGATCAAAAGCGTGAAATAACCTCACGGGGAGCTATTTGAGGCCCTCAAGGCCCTTCCACCTCAAAAGGTGCCCACCCCCCTTATCTGACATTCACCAATGGCACCCAACCACTTCACTGGACACCGCATACAGGATCTTAGCCAAGGTCTTGAGTTTGCGGTTCGGGTCAACCTCACCGACACCTTCCATGACATACAGATAGGATTTGTTTAGGAACGCAGTACCTTGGACAACATCTTCACCTTTTGAAAGGCAGTTGATTAGGTCTAGGAGGAGTCTTAGCCTATCGCGATCCTTCTAGATTTTGAGAAGGCATATGATATGGTAGAGTGGTCCTTCTTGGAGGGCACTATGGAAAGTTGGGCTTTTAGACAGATGGATTGGAGGGGTTTCGGTTATGTATGCAGGGAGTGCCAAGTAGATGCTCATTGGAGGGCACACAGGGGAGGTCTTTCCCCTTTCTTGCTCGGTTCGGCAGGCTTTCCTCTCGCTTCTTTCCTTTTCCTCTTTGTAGCAAAAGCTCTAGGCTATTTTCTTTGTTCCTAGGCAACAGGTCTCTTAGGGATGCGGTTCCTGATTTGCCAAGAGGAGGAACTACTACACTTAAAGTTTGCCAATGATATGGCGCTCTTTGTGGATGGCACTGTAGAGAGCTTGGAGAGGGTCCATGAGGGTTGACTTACTGCGTGGCCTCAGGGGCTAGGATTAACTGGACCAAGCTAGTTGGTTTCCTCACGGCGACTGAGGCACCCCAAGACATCCAGGCGTGGTGGACAACATCGGGGTTTCCTGAGACATCATACAAGGAGCTATCTCTGGTAGGCAGGGCCCTATTGACCTACCAAGTCCTTATGGGCAGTTTCGATGGTAAGAGAAACACCAGGGCTGGGGTCGCATGGCAAACTGTAATCCTACCTAAGGCTTTGGGAGGGCTAGGCATCATTGATCTGGAGATGCAAAGCAGAGATCTGTTAGGCAAGTTGGTGGTTTGCAATCACCCCCAGGCTCCAAGCTCGGGAAGCTCTTGCTTGGGCGAGGCCTCAAGAACACCCCCAATACAGGATGCCAATGGTAGAAGTCTCATAGGTGAGGTTTTTCTGAGATCCCCTCATAGGGAAGGGCTCCATTGATGAGGAGCCTCTTTAGGGTTTGGCAATGCCTGCAACTCATTCGGGCCATCTCCACATTCTTGGAGGAGCTTCAGAGGCAGCCGATTATCTGGCACTTGATTAGGAGGGACTCATGAGTACAATGGGACAGGAGCTCAGTGAGTTTTTTGGGACTTGGAGACAGCTTCCCTTGGAAACAGAGGCTATGTTGCAAGTACTCTCTCATATGAAGGGACATGCATACAGATGATTGAGATTGATGTGGCAATCCCTAACTCATGGTGGAGGGGCTACGTAGTCCCTAGGCCCCCCACCATTGGTTTGGATAGTTCTCGAGGACAGGTGCCTCTCATGATTTAGTTTCTACAACAATCATGTGGTTCTTACTATCTCTGAGTGACCGTGGGGATGAGGGGGTCTTGGATGGGTTGGAGTGGCAGAGGATCATAATAGTGGGCTGTTTGGGTAGGGATTGGACTATCAACCCAGTCACAAGCTTAGCAGGTCAGGAGGGATCACGGTGGTGCCTTTGGTTATGAGCGGGCCGGCCTCTTCGAGACATTCAGTTGGACCTCGGTGAGTAGTTTTGGCTTGCTTGAGTAGGGCACTCAGACAAAGTTGAGAAAGTTGCCTTTTTCTCATACACGACTTGCATTGCGCGATGTATATAGCTTGAGGCAGCAGTCTGGATCCCCTTAAGGGAGTGTCGGCCAATGCGGGTCATGTATGAGAAAAAGGGCACCTCCTAAACTCTGTCCGAGTGCCGTACTAGAGCAAGCCAGAACCACTCACTTGGATGTCCCGAAGAGGCCGGCCCTGCCATAAGCAAAGGCGCCATTGTGCTCCGTCCTGACCTGCTAGTCCAAGAGAAATGGGGGACAAAGCCAAGACAGACAAAAAAAAAAGGAAAAAAAGAAGCAAATGACACAACTGAAACTGGAGGATGTGGACACACGTTACAACCGAAGTGGACTCGGGGTAGATAGCAAGGCAAAGGCAGGACCCGCCTCAGCTTCTTCATTCTCTATCTCTACCTCGACCTCAGCTCTTGCTACAGTTTCAGTTTCAGTTTCAGCTCCAGCCTCAGCTCCCTCTATCTCTATCTCTACTTCGACTTCAGCCCCCGCTTCAGGCTCAGCTCCAGTTCCAGTCTTAGCTCCCTCTACATCTACGATTAGTGACATACTCATGCCCATGGCGCCGGTTGTTCCCTTCCCCTCCTCTCCTGTTACAGCTGTCGCACCGCTTATGACCCCTACTTCGGAGGTGTCATACACTGTTCCGCATGACGCTTCACTCTCCCCTCTCCCTCTTAGTCAGCCCACGCTCCCACACCCCATTGGGACTGCCTCATCCATTCCACTGTCATCTCCGTTCCTCAACCAGTTCACCTAGTCACCATCCAGTTTCCGGACTCAGTCCCATACTTTCATGCCATAGTCATCACAGTTTCAGCATGGACATGGGTGGGCTGATACACCAGAGGCCTGTGAGACCTTGCTCATGGAGATACATAGTTTCCGTGAGCGTGAGATGGAGCTGACTCGCTTCGCAGGGGAGCAGGTCCGCTTCAACCAGAAGCAGAGCCGCATCATACAGGAGCAAGCTAGGGCCATTCGGGAGCAAGCAGGTCTTATTCAGGGACTCAGACAGGATATCATGCAGCTTTGATAGGAGGTCACAGCCATACACACTGTCCCAGGGAGTACCCCAATGGTCGAGGCACAGATTGCAAGCATGCAATCTGCTATTGAGGAGACTTCCAGATGGGTTGACGTGGCCAAATGGGAACCGGCAAGGGTAACCATTTCGGCTACCCTCATGGAGCAGCAACAGAGAGCCAGTAAGGCTCTCAACATGAGAGTACGCGGGATCCCACGCACTGAGGCTACATCGATGGTAGATGCGACTACGTTTGTGGCCGCTACCTTGGGTGTGGCTGAGCATAGGATAGAGAGGGCATGGCAGGTGGGGAGAGATCCTAACTGAAAGCAACCCTTGATCATACGGTTCCACGACACTAAGGCACGACTTTTAGCTCTACGACGCATGTCAGTCCTTCGAGATCAGCGAGCGATCTCTATGGATAAGGACCTCACACCTCTACAGGTTGAGGAGAGGCGCTCTTTGCTGCAGCAGCGGGATCAGGCCCCGAGATCAGGCCCGGAAGGAGGGAAAGTGGGCAATGGTACGAGAGGGACGACTTCTTACAGGCCCCCGTAGGGCACCTACCCCCTCCCCTACATAGGGAAGCGGGGTCTATGAGACTCAGATATCCGAGACCTTGTCCTGCACCATTTGGAACTATAATGGTACCTTATGGTCAGAACCAGAGAACTTCTCAGAATCCTATACAAGCCACGACATAGTGTATTATAGAGAGACACATCACAGTCCAGAGTGTCCTCTTTCAATAGTCAGCGGATATACATGGGAGTCTGCCTATAGAGATGAGACGAGGGGTACAGGAGGAGTTCGAGGTTCAGGTGGAGTTGCAGTCCTTTTCAGATCCACACTTCTGGGGACCATTTCAGTAGAGCAGAGAGATACACATTCTAGGTTTCTTTGGATCCGGATCCGAGACATGGACAGCCAGGATCGGTTTGTTGCAGTTTGCTACTTCCCCCCTGAGACCTATCACTTTGCCAGAGATATCCGAGGTGATGATGAGCATCCCCATTTGCTGCTCTTTATCAGTCCATCGTTGACTTCTCTAGCCGCGGAGAAGTCCTCCTAGTGGGGGACTTCAACGCGAGGACAAGGGCCCGTCAGGTACCACTTCTTGACTTCAGAGATGATTCCACTCTATTGCTAGATATTGACCTTGAGGAGGCAGGTATGCTACAGGTTTGGGCTGACAGGCAAGGTCCATTCTCATCTTATGGGCAGGCCCCATTAGACCTCTGTAGGATACATGATCTCATTATTTATAATGGTCTTGACAGATGGCCCGCGTCAAGTGGTTTCACATGCTTTCCCCTGTCTTCACATCTTGCATTACTGACTTCACTATAGCACCTCTCCCCGTAGGGGCTGATCATACATACCTTTTCTTAGCATCTCCACCCCCCTTCGCATAGCACCTTCCACCCCACTCAGTTCTTACTCCACCTACCACGATATACGCTTTGATCGGGATCACTCACCTTCTTACTCTGGTCGTCTGTACATACTTCTTGCTTATATTGCCTTCATACCCCTTTTAGAGGATCGTGCTACCCTTGTCACCCGCTCACTACACGAGGTTGCCATTCACGCTTTCCCCCACACCACCCGCTCCACCCGCCCACACCCCCTGGAACCGTACCGTGTAATAGTTGGTACGATGATGAGTGTAAGGCTTTACGCCGTCAACTTAGATTTGAAACCAAAAACAGTCTTCCGAGCGCACCAAATACACTACGTGAATACCGTAGATTGGTACGGAGGAAGAAACTAGACTTCGTTCGTCGGAACGAGGAGGAGCTACTGAACATTTTGTTTAGTAACAACTCTAAGGACATCTGGCGGAGATTTCTAGGACGGTCCTCTCCACCACTCACTGACACTCAGCTCTGGTTTGATTATGCATGCACACTTTATGACATCCCAAATCAGCCAGTCCCTAATCTCTCACACATGCCTCGCCCCACATCCTGCACCCTCTTAACTAGAGGAGTAAAGGATGACGTAATGAAACTTCATAATGGCTGAGCGAAGGATCATGAAGGGTTATGTAGTGAGTTCATTGCATATGGGATTAACCTCCTAGCCCCGATCTTAGCAAAGCTTTTTAATGAAGCTGTTTGTTTGGGGTTTCCACACACTTGGACCATCAACACTATCTCACCCATCCACAAGGCAGGGGATCCCATGAACCCGGAGAACAACAGGACCATTATGATTGGACATGTCATGTCCAAGATTTATGCATCAGTACTTGACTCCTAGGTTAGCAGACTTGCAGAGTGTCGAGGACTTAGAGGAGTCGAACAGGCTGGATCCCGGTGTGATCATGGAAACATGGACCACATTCTCACGCTCAGATGTATCATCGAGGAGGCGAGGTCACGTAAGCAGAGGGTTTATTGTTGCTTTGTGGATTTCCGTAGGCATTTGATACGGTTCCGAGAGCCCGCCTCATACGATGCCTACAGGAGATGGGTTATGACCAGGAGATCATTTGGGCTGTCATGGCACCGCACGAGAGAGTTTCAGGCAGAGTTTGGGCAGGATCTGAGTGAACAGACGAGATCATGAGCACCATCGGGGAAAGTTTGGTAGCTGCTGCTGCTCCCCGCTGCTCCTGCTGCCCTCCTTCCTGATACCATCCTTGCTGCCCCCTCCCTCCCCTCCTTGCTTCTCTTCCCTCCCGTCCCCTCCTCTCCTTGCTGCCCCCTCCCTCCCCTCCCCCCCCGACTCCGCTCCCTCGCTGCTGCAGCCCCGCCCTGCGCGCTGCCTCCTCCCCCGCGCGCTGCCTCTTCCCTCCCCTCCCTCCTCCACCTCCTCCCTCCCCTCCTTGCTTCTCCTCCCTCCCCTCCCCCCTACCCCTGCCTCCCCCCTCGACTCCCCCCCCTTTCTGCTGCAGCCTCCCCCCGCGCGCTGCCTTCTCCCTCCCCTCCCCCCTACTTGCTGCTCCCCCCACCTCTCCCCGCCCCCCCCCCCCCCCCCCCCCCTCTCCTCCACTCCTCCTCTCCTCTATCCCCCCCTCCTCTCCTCTCCCTCTCCTCTTGCTGCCCCCCCTATTTGCTGACTCCTCCTTTGCTCATCCCCTCTCTCCCTGCTTCCTTTCACCCTCTTCCCTCATCCGGAGTACCCTTTTATCCTTTAGGGGTCTCCTGGGCTACAGGAAAGTGGACGGAGTTCTTCCTTGCGTTTGAATCGGCCTTTTCCACCTCGATTGACGAATGGGTTCCCACTCAGTCAATCCGTTACCGCCCACACCGGCTGCGAGAACCGTCTCTTTCTCAAAAGACGAGCTACAGCAGTTGCAAAAGGATTTGGAGCATGAGTGTTCCACGACTTTCTTCGCATGCATCCGTGGCTCCCACCCCTCCAGGTCACAAGCTAGAGATTGGATGCTTGCGACGCTTCCTCAGGAGCTTGTTCCCCACCTTAAGGATGTTCGCTTGTTGGGATGAGGTTTCTTTCGGGTGTGCCTAGATTCCCCGGACGTCATGAGAGACCTGCTACAGGCCGGGTTTCTATTTCTAGGATACAGGAGGATTTTTTTGTTTCCCTTTCAACTGGGCTTTGACCCAGTTAAAGAGGACAAGCAGGGAGTTTCTGTTTTCATCAGGTTCCCTGGTCTCCCCTCAGTTTATCACCGGCTTCTTTCAATTATTGGCGAGAGGTTTGGTGTGGTAGCGAAGATCCCCCCTCTTCTTGGCGAGCCCTCTTCGGCTGCTGAGGCGGTCAGGATGGATGGGGTACCCAGGGTTAGGATCATTGTCCAGTACCCTGATATTTCAGATGACCACATCATGCTATAGCGACCCGATGGGTCCTTCTTCCGCCAGAGATTTGAGGTTGCAGGTCGACAGGACCAGTGCAGGATTTGCAGATCCTCGGGACACTTCGCTAGAGATTGCCCAAAGAAGAAAAAGAGGCCCAGAAAGCAACCATCTTGTACTAGATTACGACATAGAACAGGAGCAGGACCTACCGCTCCACAGGCACCGCCTCAGACATGGGCTCCCCCCCCTTCTAGGGCTACGTGAGTCCCTCCTGCACCCCGCACCACCTCTAGCCCACGTTGGGTTCCGATCGCGGTTAGGCCCTCTACTTCAGATCACACATCCACCGCTTCGAAGGCTACCCTCTTGGAGCATCGGGAGGAGACTAGTGTTCAGGAGCCTTGTTCCACTCCACCCCAGGATTAGGTTGTACCTTCCTTAGCAACCCAGGTTGTTGGCACCTCATCTGCAGCACTTCTGGATCATGACTCAGTACAGCTGCCTCCTTCTGTGGATAGAGGGAAGGGGGTCTTACATTCTCTCGTTGCTTCGGTAGGAATCCTTCGTACCCCCTCCCCACAGCGGAACTCCTTTTCTGCTCTGGAGGACCCCTCTGACCTCCCAGATGATGATTTTGTACCTTCCACTTTCAGAGAGCCAATTATCGGCATCCCTTTTAAGAGATCTTTCTCTCTCTCACTTGTGGACTTTCCTCCCCTTGGACCTTGTGTGTATGGCAGGAGGTCAGCTCCGGTGGAGGGTTCTTTTTCCCCGCCAGGTTGGGTAAGGTATTCCAACTTGCTTCCTCCCGCCGATGAGGATAGCCAGTTAGAATATACAGGGATTGGGCGGGATCCCTCATCGCCGTTGTAGACAGCTCCATCCATGTTTTTTAGGTGGTTCCCTAGATATGCTTTTTCTTCAGAAACACAAATTGGATGTCAGAGATTGCTCCAAGTTAGGTAAGCTGCTTTCAGGCCGGACTTTTTGGCTTCCTGCCTTGGGAACCAGAGGAGGTACATGCATATCAGTTTCAGATTCTATTCTCCCTTTGATAATTGGACACGGTACCATAACCCCCTCCAGGGCCCAGTGGGTTCTACTTTTGATTGACGGATGTAAGGTTGGTTTCCTTAACCTCTATGCTTCGAACAACAGAGGCGACCATGTTTTGTTTTGGAAAGAGTTGCTCTCGTGGGCTGACACTGGAAATTCGTGGATTATTGGAGGTGACTTCAACATGGTTGAGGCACCTTCTGATAAGCAAGGGGCAGAGAAGGCGGTATTCATTCCCTCGAGAGAGCAGCTTGGGATGCCTTCTTGTTCAGATTTAGTGGCAAAGATGTTTGGTCAGATGATGCATTGATAGGTTTCAGATTTTCATATCAGTTGGTCAAGGATGCCCTTTAGCCCCCTTCCTCTTTCTCTTTGTGGTAGAAGCTATGAGTATCTTCCTTAGATCTCAGGCTGAGCTTTATGGGTTGAGATTGCCCTTGAGATAGGAGCAGGAGCTACTTGACTATGAGTTGGCTGATGACATTGCTATTTTTAGTGAGGCCTCTTCGCAATCACTTGATTCTTTCCGGACAGCCTTGGATATTTTTTGCTCAGTTGCAGGGGCACACATTAATTGGCATAAACCCTTTGGCTTTTGGATCAGTGATGAGGACACTCCAGGCTGGGGAGTTGACATTGGCTTTTCTTGGATTCATAGGGGTGTTCCTATCAGATATTTGGGATGCCAAGTAGGATTGGGCATCTCTCTAGTATAGCAGTTTGCCCAGTACTAGAGAGTATAAGGTAAAAGCTCCTTTTTTGGAGCTCAGCAAAACTCGATCTTGCCTCTAGAGTTGTGGTAGTGAACCAGGTTCTCTTGGCCACCGCCTGGTTTGTGTGTTCTTGTTGGTGCTGGTCTAGGGATTGTATCACTCAGCTCATTAGACCAGTCATGAATTTTTTATGGAGTGGACTTGATGGCACGGCAGATGTTGCAGCGTGGGTGGCCTGGGAGACCATTATTCTCCCTACTTGGGAAGGAGGCCTTAATGTCATTGACCCGGACTTACAGTGCAGGGCATTGCTTTGTAAGGTGGTGGTGTGGGGACTCATGCTTGGGCAGGAACCTTGGAAGGATTTCTTTTTTGGACGCATTCAGGCTTGCACACCTACCTTAGGAGATGATTGGGTGGACAGCCCTCGCTGGATTTTTACTTCCGCCTCTCTCAGGTCTCTTGCCTCTCCTCTCATGACTGCCATCCTCAAAGCTTTGGGGAGCTTGAGGAACACTCTTCGAAGGGTTCCGCCCTCTACCCTTGAAGAGATTGATAGGCAGCCGATCATTTGGAACGATAGTATACTTGATGAGCATGGCAGACCTCTGGGCATTATATGTAGTGGTTTGGATGGGAGAGAGGCCCCACCTACACAATAGGCACTTGGAAGGCTTTTATCAGGCTACCTGAGGATCAGAGGCTATAGTCTGTGAGTCACCTCAGAGGGGTAGCACGCAGGATTCAGTAGATAGATGCAGCCATCCCGGTGGATTGGATAGTTGAGATGCCTATTGCTTCCACCACTTGGATGGGAGCTTTTTCGAGGACAGCAGTTCCTCTATAGGTGATCGCTCTTCGAGGTCTCGGGGAAGATGCTCTGGTCTTTGACGTTGGGGATGGAGGTATACTCTCTAGATCCACGGATGATATTCTTCTAGAGGTTGCCTTTCAGCCTATCAGGTTTGCTGGTTTTGTGGACCATGGAGCGGGCTTGCAGTGGTACTTAGACCCCGACCCTCTGCTCTTGGCCCTAGGATCCTGGAGGTTGTGGTTATATGGAGGTGCACCTATTAGGTGCTTGTAGTGGGACCCAGGAGAGTGGGAGTGGACACATCATGGGCACCGAGAGAGGGGGATTCCCTTCTTTCGTTTCACGGTTGGTAATGCCAGGAGATTTCAGCTGAGCAATAGAGGTTGGATTCCCTCCGGAGCCCCCCATCGGGATAGCTTCTTCATCACCGCAGATTTGCGCAGGAATTTCTGGATGAGGCTTTTGGAAATCCCTAGAAAGATCACTCTTTTCTTTTGGCTTTCTATTCATTGAGGGATTGCAGTGAACCTGTGGAGATCACGATTTGGGGCTGATCCCACTTGCCCTCGCTGCCATTCTGCAGAGGAGTCAGTGCGACATTGCCTTTGGGACTGCAATCAAGCAAGAATTTGTTGGAAAGGAGTTGCTCGGATACTCAGCATTTTTCATACTTCCCCTTTCTTCATGAGTTGGGGCTCGGTCGCATGGTTATCCCTTACTGGGCCCCAGGTGTTTTATGAGGGTGAGCCTTCTTCTTGGGCACTCTCGATCCGCCGACAGGTGATAGAGCCCTGCTCTCTTCGGGATGTACTACATATTCCTTTCAGAGCTTCACATGTTTCAGTGGACACCTCTTGGGAGATTTTGACTAGCATTTCCTCTTGGCACATTTGGAGAGCCAGATGCACAGAGGCCTTGGATGACACCCGGATACACCCATCATAGGTGTTCACGGGTATTTGGAGTGACACGGCTCACACTTTGATAGCCATATGGGCTAGCATGCAGGGCCCTTCACAGGCAGCCTCTTCTAGGAGGACTATATTTCTTCAAGTTTGGAGAGGTTCTCCCTTTTTCTCAGAGGTTGCTACCGGATTGAGATGGCACTATCAGCCCCAATCCTGTCTTTTTGGCTCTTGAGCTTTTCATGCATTGAATGGTGTATCCCGTATTCCCGTATGGAGCTTGCTTTAACGGTTTTCTTTAATACTTAATAGAAGTCTCTTTTTTGGGGGGAAAAAAAAAACAAGGGTGTCCTTTGTCGCCTACCTTGTTTGGCCTCTACATTGACGAGCTTGAGACAGTGATGCAGACATAGGGGGGTGTAGGTTGCTCTCTTGCGGGCACGTTGATCCAGATATTGCTCTACGCAGATGACGTGGCTCTCTTGTCTTCCTTAGCAGAGGGGCTCTAGAGACACCTAGACGCACTACAGTCCTTTTGTGAGTCTCATGATTTGAAGGTCAACCTAGGTAAAACCAAGGTCATTATCTTCAATACATCTCGAGCCATCATGCGTCAGGAGCAGTTCACATTTGAGGGGTCACTTGTTGAGATAGTTTCATCATACACTTATCTTGGGGTTATCTTCTCCAGACCTAGCTTCACTATGAGACCAGTGATGTAGGCACGCTTGAGTAGAGGGTATGCTTCACTGGCTAGACTATAGAGGCAGTGCTTCCGCTCGCGCTTTCAGGATCGATGCACCAAGGGGTTGCTTTTTGACTCCTTGGTTCGCCCAGCGGGGATGTACGGCAGCCCTTGTTGGGGGCCAGACTTGTCGGATACAGAGTGGGCCCGTGTGGAGTGGCTACAAGTTCTCATGTTATCATGGATGATTCGTGGTAAGCCATCCGTTCCTCACCAGATCATTCAGGCTGAGTTTGGGTCACCCCCTTTACAGCTAGATGCTGCATTTCAGGTCGTCACGTATCTGTACCGAGTTAGGGAATATGGGGATTACACCTCGGGGCGTAGCAGGCTACCATGGATAGCTCTATCCTCTTCTATGGCACTTGCAGCAACAGGAGACTAGAGATGCTGGTATGCACGTACAAAGAGAGGGTTTGAGCGACTGGGGCTCCACATGGATAGATTACCTCCCTTTCAGTAGAGCATGGATGCTCCGTTTTCTCCCCTTCTATCACACGAGGTCAATCAGGTTATCCGTGAGGATCTAGTACAGCTACATACATTTCGGACCTGGTTGGGACCGAGTGAACTCCCAGTGAAGTTTAGCTTGTACAGAGATTACTTCTTACATATCACAGTGGAGGGTTTCATTGACCCACCAGGAGCCATGTAGATTCACCTACCCCACTCGTTGAGCATCTCTCTTCGGCAGTTCATGATCTCTTCACACAGATTTCGCATCAAGAGCAGCAGAGTAGAGTGACTATCTAGGGAGAGGTGCATATGCACATTGTGTGACATGTAGGAGGTTGAGACAGAGGAGCATTTCATCTCCAGGTGTCCTGTGTACTATGAGATCCGAGGGCGTTTCCACTTCCTCTTCAGGGATAGTTATGGGATTTTGGCCCATTTCCTCTCCTACCCAGACTAGCGGTGTTTGGCAGGTTTCATTCATGTGGCACTTAGACACCGCAAGAGGATACTCCGAGCATGGAAATAGGAGCATACTTCTTCCTTGGTTGATCCCTCTCAGAGCTCTATCACGGAGTTCTTTCAGCTAGATCAAATGGACCCCCACGAGACGAGGCCTCGACATGACCATGACCCGAAGCCTATGACCCGACAGCTCAGACAGAGGATCGACACACAGATCACACTTGGAGACATCCCCTCCTTATTTAGAGTCGGAGCCCGACGGATGGGGGTCATAGTAGCCCTGGTCAGATGCAGAGCTATGACCAGGAGACGTGCCAGGACCGCACCTCTGCGTGGCCGACAACACTCTATTGCCGACTTCATGCCTCCATTGCCTCATCCATCGTGATATCTTGCTGCTGCCGATGATGATGATGATATTGATGATGATGCTGAGATTGATATACGGTCGACCATCGACACGACTATGTTGTACTTATGACTTAGTACTACCATTCTGCATTTTTGCATTTTGCATTGGTATTGGATGCTCGTTTAGTAGCTCCACTACCATAGGTTGTTGTATCAGGATTTTCACAGTCTCATAGACCCATCGGTCTTCCGAAGATTTTAATAAATTTTCTTTCTTTCTTTCTAATGAAATATCAATGCTTGCCTGGTAGCCTAGATACCTTGTTGTTTCCCTCTCAGAATCCATGAGAACCCAGATGCCACCCCCCACTCATGGATCTCTTGGCCCAAGTCAGTCATCGTGAGGAAAACAACTGACTTGGTCGAGTTTATTCTGGCCCTTAAGGGCACGCAGTAAGTCTCTAAGCCCCCCAAGGCCCCCTCCATGCTCTCTATAGTGCCCTCTAGAGAGTGCCATATCGTTGGCAAACTCTGAGTATAATAGCTCCTCCTAGCGAATTGGGAGCCACATCCCTGAGAGACCTGCTGCCTAGGAACAGAGAAAATAGCTAGAGCTCTGCTACGAAGGGGAAATGAAAAGGAGCAAGCGGGCAGCCCTTCCGAACCAAGCGAGAAAGGAAAAGACGTCCCCCATGTACCCGCAGATGAGTATCTGGTTGGCACTTCCTGCATACATAGCCGAAACCCCTCGAATCCATCTATCAGAAAACCCCATCCTTTGCATAGTTCCCTCCAAGAGGACCACTCTACCTTATCATATGCCTTCTTGAAATCTAGAAGAAGGATTGTGATAGGTTGAGACTTGTCCCGGGCCCAATCAACGCCTTCCAAAAGGTGAAGATGTTGTCCTGACATCCCATCACCTGCTCTACCACATCTCTCAAGCTCCTTGCCACCCTGGGTTCTCTACCACCCTCAAGCTCCTTGCCACCTTGGGTTCTCTTATTTCACCACCCCTCATGGGCCTCTTTTGTTCAATCGATCCCTCCCACTTTGCACCGTCCATTGTTCATAACTCTAGCCCCATCCCCACTCCTCACTGTTTCTCGCTCTCTCCCTTTACAGAGTACAACTATTTGTAGTTCTATACCTTCTACGTTCTCCGGACATGATCATCATCATGTCAACATTCCTGTCAAGTTCAAGGATCCTTGATAATTCTCCTTTGACCTTCTGATAGTCAACACCATCCAGGATCGTTTCCAAATATGAGTGAGAGGTAGTGAACCGTGGTTGAGACAGGGTGATGTCTAGAGGTCTGACTTTTAAGTTAGCTCATTTGTATGCAGTTAGTTCTTGAATGAGCAGCATTTTTTCTTCCCATCTGTTAGCATGATAATCTTATATCACTGTCTTTTTATTAGCTTCGTGCTTTATGAGACAAACTTTCTCTAAACACCCATATACTGCAAAAAATTGCAATCCTCATGCACGAGTCTTTAGTATGTGTGCACAAATGTTGCATTAATGTACAAAAAGGACTACAACTATAAAAATCGTTCTTGAATTCTTCCAGAATCAGAGAGGATTTTTTGAGCACGACAGCCTGAAGAACCTCAGGCAACTCTTATGGAACCCAGATCTTATAATTTGCAGCACTAGATTCATCTTGAAAAGCGTAAAATGAGCCTAAGTATTTTTAATTCCTTTACATCTTTTTTGTACAGTGCAAACTTCCATGGGTTTTCACCTTACAAATAGGAAGATTTGTGAGGGGTTTTATGCCTGTTCAACTTCTTTCGAAGCTGTTTGCTGGTGCTGTCAGTAGGCCAAAATTGTGTACTTTATCCATTAGTTTTGCCTCCTATCGATATTGGGCTGTGCAAATGAAATCTCATTTTTGTGATTGCTTTTATAATTGTACGGAAATGCTTATTATTGCTTTAAAATTGTACAAAATGGGTTATGCAGATTGCATTAGCTGCTTTTCATGCTGTTCCCTTCAGTTGTGCTGTTGATTGGTGAAATCAAGCCTATTATCCACTGTGTTTGCTTCTCTGAAAGTTTTTAAAAAGGGAGGTATACAGATACAGTCACCTAAAAATTATGCGAGTGTGCTCATATAATACGTGGCTCTTTTTCTAGTATTTGTGCTTATGTTTGCTAAAATTTTGTTCTTAATTCTTTTCATATTATTTTTATCAGTAATGTGATCCGAAAAGCAAGCCCTCCTATGCATCCTGGCCAGATTGGTCTTCCTGCAAATCAAGAATCATCAGCAGGTATGAAAGGCAGTTAGTTGTAGGCCATCACTGTGCAGTTTTCAGCTTCCTGTCTTTGATTTCGTTTAACTCTATTTCTGGATGTTATACTGCAGATGTTGAGCGAATAATGCGGTTGATTCCAGCTTGGGCTGATGAGGCAAGTATAGGATCACATGTGATGCTCAAATTCATATCCATGGTGATGTTTCCTTGAGAAATTGAATGCTGGAAATTATGCTTCTTTCAATAATAAAGAGATAATGCCTCATGAATGTCAAAGAATCAGATAAGGTTGAAGTAGTCCAGTTCTTGTACTCGTGTGCTTGCAATTTCTAATGTGCTGTTTCTAAGCTGTTGCTACGGGAGCAGGCTAATGCGCTGGTTGCCAATGGCCATTTTAAGGCATTGAATCACACTGATCATGATGTATCACACGTGTGACTCCCATTGCAATGGCATACCACATGAATTCTTTGGTCCTCTGAAAGGTCTTTAGAGGCCTTTAAAGGTCTCATGGAGGAAGCAGGACCTCTGTCCCACTTGGGCCAATGCAAAGGTTCCAAGAGGCATGCCATGATGCCTAGAATAGATTCATTCCACATAATGGGCTGTCTATGAATCTCATTTTGTAAGGATGTCACTGAACGTCTCAAGCTACACCAAGCTCTCACAATAGCTACCTAAGCTGTGAAGAAGGCATCCTAATATCTGCTGAAGTTGCCTTGCCAAACACCACCTGAGGAGGGAATACAAGATTGCATGCATCATCCTTCCACAGCTCGTGAGACGCTGTCGTCCAATTTTTCAGTTTTTGAGCAACAAGGGCAAATGAAGAGGTTCATAGCATTGAGAATAACTGGAAAATGATCGGACCTGGGGCAATACAAACAGTAGAGTTTCTATCTACTGCCCAATCATCAACATAAAATCTGTCCACCCGAGGATGGATGGGCCTCATATGTCCCAAGAAAATAGGAGCAAGAAGTGTAGGATGCCTTCTTCTGTTTTCCCGGTGCTTTATTTGTAGGCATCTCCACCCTGTTGAAGTCACCTTGGATCATCCATGAGTCCAATTCTTTCCAAAGCCAAATACACAATCCTCTGTTGTTAGGTGCACACAAATTAAGAAATCCAATCTTGCGCCCATCAAGCGAAGTAATTATCCATTGAGCTCTATACGGGATGATAGCATTATGTCCTACAATAACTAGAGGGAGAATTGAGCTGAAACAGAAATGCATGTCCCTCCTATAGTGCTAAGGACACCAGACCAAAATGTGAGACCGTAAAGAAGTTTGCCTGATTTCTCGCAAACTGCATATTGGCTTTATGCTCATGGAGAAAATTCCAACTCCAACCTCAGGGCTGGCGAAAGGAGATGTATTATCCACTTCAAAGTTTATTTTGAGAGAGTCGTCAACTGTTTGGGCATACTGGACCTGTGTATGCCCGAAGGAAAGATTAAAATAAACATATGACTATGAGAGCTTATGGTTTTCACTGTTCCTCTCCTTGACGGAATGAAATCAGCATTTGTGGACATCCAAAATTGACAGTACATAATAGTCCATCACTGCCCATAGACAGAATCTATCGAACTTTGAATTTTTTCCCTCTTTGATTTTGTTTTGTTGGAGGTTTCTTCACTTCCCCTCATTCATCCAATGGGAGAACCAGGGCTTCTCCCAAGCCTAGATACAGTAGTACAAGATCGTATGGTGTGTTAGTGACATATTTGGTGTTCTCCCTTTGTAATCATATACATATGACCCAGCATAGAACTCAAACCTCTTGTGGAGGCAAGAGGGGGAGAAAGTTATCAGCACACAAGTAGTGGTCACTTCTCTGAAGGAGGCTCGAGATCTCCTCAAAGGTCAAAGTGCCCCTTCTTGTCGTGCTTGCAAGGAAGCCCTAGTATGGAGGTCATGACCTCTAGGGCCAAGATGGCAGTGATCTATAGAGCTTACCGTGCTGAGATGGACTGGTGCGTACAACTTCTTCTGCTGAATGTGAGAACATTAGGGACGTGAGCTTGGGTGTGATCTTCGGATTGAGCCAATAGCCAAAGGATAAGGACTGCTACCCTTTTTGGTCCAAGTGGTGGATGAAATGACAAGTAATTGTGAACCTCCTGAAGAAGCTGTAGTGTAGAATTTAATTGCATATGCAGGGCTTTGGAACTGAAGTACTGCTTTGAGTTGACTACCTTGAGGTTGCAAAACCTGCTGTGCTCTCTAGGAGTGATATGGCTTTGATGTTGTCCTGTCTTGATGTAGAGCCAATGTCAGGAAACCCAACGTTGTCCATTGTATGACCAATAATGATTGTTCGGTAGATTGATCTATGGGATCCCCCACCGTGAGGATGGATATGATGGAATTTTGTGCCAAGCAAAGGGAAACTAGAGCCAATCAGTTCGTTACTAGTCGGGCCAATATTGTAGGCAAGGTCTTGTAGCCATGTGCAAGACATTCTATGTGGAGGCCTTCCTAATCTTTGGCTCTTACATTCCTGTGGCAAAGACTATGCTTTATGTGTGTATTTGTGTTTGTGTTTGTGTCTGTCATACGTATGTACACAGCGTCCCCCCCCCCCCCCCCAAAAAAAAAAAAACACACACACACGCATGCACACTTTTTTTTTTTTTGGGTGAAATCATTGATTGATTATATTATATGAGTAGCAACCTCAAAAAAAGGTGCTACAATTACATCAACTGAAAATTTCAGTATATGCCAAAAAGACCTCATGATCTATGCAGCGGGTCTGCAAGCAATCAAAGAAAGATTGCTGCAGAGAACGCCTAAAAAAGCCAAACAGAGAGAAAATAGGATCACCAAAGACTTTACAATTCCTCTATGTCCATAAAGTCCGTAGTGCGCAATAGCGAACCCAAACGAAGAAAAGATGAAACTCCGGTCTGGATGGATGAAACCCAAATAGCCAGAAGAACTTCCCAAACAGAACAGATGGGAATCTCACTCGCAGGCGCTGTCGAAGCAGATCAAAAAACTCACGAGAGCACGGACAATGCCAAAACAAGTGCGGCACAGTCTCCGAAGAAGCAGAACATCTATGGCAAAGTGCAGGAGCAATGTGTCGATGAGCTAATAGCTGTCCAGATGGAAACACTCCCAAAAGAACTCGCCAAAAGAAAACTTGTTGCCGAAGTGGTACTTTATAGGCCCAAAGTTGCTGTAATCTTTTCCTCCACCACTTGGCTGGGCGATGCATTCGCCAAACAGAATCACCTCTCTCTGAAACCCAAGGTTGAGGCAAAAGGATTTTATACAATGCAGGTACAGTAATCTGAGATAGCCTCAGAGGACGAGAAGAGGACCTTGGAGAAGTGAAAGTCCAATCTTCCAATCGGTCTTGGAGTTCCAAAAGGGTGAAAGCATAGAAGTAATTTGTTGCCACAAAGGACGATAATGAGAGCCCAATCCATATGTAGTGGCTGCTAGAGAAAAGTACCTCCAAGCCAGGTACTATCCCTAAAGTCTTCACCTTGGAGTGGTTTGCCATTTTGATGCGATAACTAGAGGAGCGGGATATCTTTAATCCTAATCTCTCTACACAAGCCTGGGTAATCTCACAAATCTGTGCACCCCCATCTATATAGGCCTCTCCAAAACCCTTTCCTTTATGCCAGGCTTCTATAGCAGGTAAAAGATCCGGCAACTTTGAGATAGACATCAGCTTAATTGTACCTTTATGAGAGTTCTTCTTTGTTGGATTTATAGCCCGCCTCCATTCTTTTTTAATTGAGCTAAAGGAAGGTACCAAACGTGTTTTTCAGAAAATAAGGAGATTAAGCCCGTAACAAATAGGAGCACAGTACCAGCATCATCTATAGCATCAGCAACTGAGGTGATGCCTTTAAACGAGACAAAGTAGAAACGTCGAGGTTCATGTAAAGCCAAGGGAGGCTGAAAGACTTTCGACCAGTGAATGCTTTCAGCTCTCAAAGAATTCCCAAGCAAAGATTGCCGTCCATTCCATTCCAGATGAGAAAGAACATGCTTCCAGTCAAGAAGCAAGCGGGAGACAAAAGGGCATCCAGGCAAAGCGCCATCAGTGCAGCCAAAAAAGAAATCCCAGTGATCGAGTTGCCAATGACCAAACGCAGAAATACTGATATGAGTGACCAGAGTCCTAATCATAAGAGCCCAAGGCTGATCACCTTGCAGAAATTGCAGCAACATTTTTCCCCTGTGGGCAAGAATATGCACATGAATATCCGTGATGTTCGATCCACCATGCATCTTGGGAGAACAAATGTGATGCATCGAAAGCAGCCTGAGACTTTTTCTGCCATGTTTGGATCGCCAGAAGAGTTCCATAAAGACAGACATGAAAGATGTAAGATCTACCTTAGTGAACATGATCAATGGCAAGTAAAATTGAATATATGCCACAAGGATGGACTGCACTATTCGAAGACGAACGTGCAAAGGCCAGGTTGCCAGTTTCCAATACTCAAGCTTTTTTCGAAGCTTAGCCAAAACCCAATCAGTTTGTTGTCGACGAGTGAGTTCCCACCTTAATGGGTAACCAAGATGACAAACAAACTGAGTGTGTGGAATGATATCCCCGGGCCATAATAGACTGTGCCAGTCCTTGGAATGCAAAGGGAGCAGCTTAGACTTCTGAAAATTAACATGAAGACCAGCTGCCAAACCATAAATAGAGAGGGCCTGCATCAAGGCTCCAAGATCATGGGGCGTATTCTTCGGGGTAAAGAAAGAATCATCAGCATAAGCTTGAGCAACCATGCTGCGATTAGCATCCAATTCCAAGCCATGAAGTGATCCTGTAGCCACAAGATGATCAATATATTTCAGCATAGGATGAGTAGCAATGGCACACAGTGAAGCACTGAGAGGGCATCCCTGGCGGACCGAACAACGAAGAGTTAACTCATCAGAGATATCCCCAGAGATAATGCAAGCCGCATTGCTATCTCTGTAAAGCCAGTAAATAACCTGCTGCATTTTTTGTCCAAACCCCAAAGCTCGCATAGTTTGCGAGATGAAATCCCATTGAACTATGTCAAAGGCTTTTGCAATATCTACCTGCAAGAGTAGAACATCCTGCTGCGTGTATTTGGCATATTCAATCCCAATATAAGCATTGGCAATGTTATCTGTGATATGGCAACGTGGAACAAAGCCATATTGGGAGGGATGCAACCCATCATGCAAATAACCTTTAATCCGATCAACCACCATTTTGGCAATGATCTTGTAAATGACTGGCATGAGTGTGATTGGCCTCCAATCACCCAGTGAGTCACATAGCTGCTTTTTTGGAATCAGCTTGAGAAGATCCTTTTTCCATGACAAAGGCATCCGCTGATTTTGCCATGCTGTATTTACCATTTGCAGCAAGGTGAATTTAAGAAGATCCCAGAATGCAAGAAAAAATTCAACAGTGAGACCGTCCCATCCTGGGTTTTCCATCTGCCACAGGATCTCAGTGCATCAGACAATTCCCTTTCAGTGAAGGGATGTTCAAGTTCCAAAGCCTGAGCGTCAGACAGAATTGGATGAACATGCTGCAAAAGAAGCTGATGTGCAGACACGACCCGAGGAGAAAGAGTATCCAGATGCCCAAAATGAGTGGAGAAGTGTTGCACACACAAATCAGCAAGCTCTGAACGAGATGTTGACCAAGAACCATCAGGCATCCGGATCCGACAGATATTGGCAGCCTGTCTTTTGTAGTGTAAACTCTTAAAAAATTGCTTGGAAGAGCAGCCTTTATCCAAAAATGCCTGTTGTTTGGATCGAGTTTCCCATTTAGCAAGCTTTCGACGATCATTAGATTGAAGAGAGAATTGAGCCTGACATAATGTTGGGGTAAAGGCTCTATGGCCACCCAAGTACAGTTAGTACACTTAGTACTTTATTTGTTAAGTACACTAAGTACACCGTACTTAGTGTTGTAACCTTATCCTTTCATATAAAAGCTTCACTGTGTGCTAGGGGAGGTACACACATACGTTTTATCCCCACACTTCTTGTGTCTTATCCTGCTTGTGTGTGTGGGTGTGCTCTCACTCTCCCCTTCCACAACTGGTATCAGAGCCTATTCGTGGGTGTGCCCAAACGTGGGTCTTACCAGCAGCCAAGGCAGCACCAACAGCCATCGCTAGGCAGCACCAACAGCCATCGCTAGGCAGCGGCGACAGCAGCGACAGCTTGCAAGAAAGCGCCGTCAGCGCACCTTCAGCTGCTAGCGCTACGCTAGCAGCCTTTGAGACCATTCGTCGCCAGGGCCAAGGCCACCGGCGACGCCAGCGCCAAGGCTATTGGCAACGCCAGCGCCAAGGCCACCGACGCCAGCCAGCGGCCAGCGGCCACCAGCGACGCCATCGGCGCCACCAGCAGCTACCGGCGCCAGCCAGCGGCCAGCAGCCATCAGCGACGCCAGCGTCGCCACCAGCAGCCACTAGCGACACCAGCGTCGCCACCAGCGCCATAGGCGCCAGCAGCGGCGCTACCAGCGCCCCAGGTGGCGCTAGCAAATCCGCCATTAGGGCCACAAGTGGCCACAGGTGCAGGTCCTCGCCATCGCCATCGCCATCGCCGGAGAGCTCGGAGACGTTCACGATCGTATAGCAGCTCGCTTCACCCGTTTTTTTGGTTCCTTCTGTTGTCAGTGAGGTAGATATGCAGATCTATGCCTCCTATGTGAGAGAGATTCTCATTTTTTGAATTGTGGAATCAAGGGGCTTTGTAGCCACAGCCAAGCATTGGCTTATACACGCACTTATTTGCGTATATCCTCCTGATTGGAGTTGATTTGTGCAAGGATTTGATGCATTTTATGACTTACGGGACAGTGGCAGATGCGTATGAATTGGGGCTTTTGACATTGTTATGCATATCAGTGTTGGGGGAAACACCTAGATGCTTTATGTGATCAGTGGAGCTTTGGGAAAGCGGTGTATGCACTAAAATCTTCAAAATTGGCTTCTAGTCAAGGGGCTTTTGCCTCATTCAAGTTCTAAACTATGTAACACAGTTATAGAGGCAAGAGAAAGTCTAATTCTGACAGTTTTGGACAGTTATACAGTCAATTTCTGTTGCTGTACTAGAAAGTACAGTCGGGTACTGTCCGGAGTCAATTTTTTGGACTGTAAACAGTCATTTTACTGAAGTTTAAAGTGCATAAAACAGTGTGATGTCTTTCTAGTGTTCCAGAAATGGCTTGCTATGGTTGAGAACCAAACAGGCAGAACACTGAAGGCTTTGCGGTCAGATAACGGTGGGGAGTATATGTCTAATGCATTCAATGCATTTTGTGATGCTAGAGGTATTAAAAGGGAACTCACTGCTCCTTACAGTCCAGCGCAAAATGGCATTGCAGAGCGTATGAATAGAACCATACAGGAAAAGTCTCGCTCTATGATGTCACATGCTGCTTTACCTCATGGATTTTGAGCTGAAGCTGTAAAAACAGCAGTACACCTCATCAATAGGTCACCAAATAAAAGACTAGATGGCAGAGTGCCAGAGGAGCTTTGGACAGGAAAACCTCCTTCCTATAAGCACTTGAGGGTCTTTGGCTGCACTGCGTACGTGCATATACGCAGAGAAAATCGCAGCAAGCTTGATCCTAAGTCTCTTAAATGCATTTTTCTTGGATATGGTGACAGTGGTGAGATGGGTTACCGCCTATGGGATCCTGTGAATAAGAAGCTAATACGCAGCAATGATGTCTTATTTGATGAGTCATGTATGTTTAAGGCAGCAGATAAGCCTTCTGATGCTTCAGAGGTTGACATTGATGACTCGGGATATCCTGTACAATTCAGGCAGGCTGCAAATCAGCCACAACAGCAGCGTAATCAGCCAATGCATGATGCTGCAGCAGGTCCAAATGGACAGCCCGCAGTGGCGGAAGATGTACTACGGGACATGCCACCTTTGGAAGACCTCCCAGGCATAATTCTGCAGCCTGATCTACTAGAACAGCAACCTGTTTTAGATGAGCAGCAAGTTGGACAGCAAGACCAATGGGTCCGAAGGTCCACTCGACAAATGAAACCGCCAGACAGATTTGTTCCAGGAGCAGATTTTATTATGCTTACAGATTGTGGAGAACCTTCCTGTTACAAGGAAGCTGTGCAAATGCATGATAAAAGGCTATGGGAACTAGCCATGAAGTCTGAAATGGACAATATCCATAAAAATGGTACTTGGGAATTGGTGCAGTTGCCTAAGGGCGTGAAAGTACTACCATGCAAGTGGGTGTATAGATTGAAAGTCACACTTGGAGCTAAGCCAAGGTATAAAGCCAGGTTGGTTGCCAAGGGCTTTAAGCAGGAGTATGGTGTTGATTTTGATGAGATCTTTTCTCCAGTGGTTAAGATGACCACACTCAGGATTGTACTTGCTTTGGTTGCATGTGAGAATTTGGAATTATGCCAAATGGATGTGAAGACAGCCTTTCTTCACGGTGATCTTCATGAGGAGATCTACATGCAGCAGCCAGAAGGATTTGCAGTCAAGGGCAAGGAGTCACTTGTATGCAAGCTTAACAAGAGCCTTTACGGGCTGAAACAGGCACCAAGGGAATGGTATAAGAAATTTGATACCTTCATGAAGTCCCATGGTTTCAGGAGAAGTGACGATCACTGCTTATATACCAAAAGGGCTGCAAATGGCAGCTTAATCATTCTCATTTTATATGTGGATGACATGCTTATTGCTGGTAGAGCTCGTAAGGAGCTTGATGATCTTAAGAAAAGATTGCATGAGGCCTTTGATATGAAGGACCTTGGTGATGCAAATCACATACTGGGAATGCGGATACGGAGAGACAGGGGACAGCGTTTGTTGTATTTGTCTCAGACCGAATATATTGGCAAAGTATTGCAAAGGTTTCATATGGAGGGGGGGAAAACCCTTAGTTCTCCATTGCCTCCGTATGTGAAACTCGGTGCAATGGACAGCCCACACTCAGATGCTGATAGGGCTGAAATGGCCAAGATTCCGTATGCTTCAGCTTGTGGCAGTCTCATGTATGCCATGGTTGCTACCAGACCTGATATTGCGTTTGCAGTGGGAGTGGTTAGCAGGTATATGGCAAATCCAGGCAAGAAGCATTGGAATGCAGTGAAAGGTATCATGAGATACCTGAAGGGCACATAGGAGTTGTGCATATGCTTTGGCAAGCGAGATGCAAAGGTGCATGGTTATGTGGATTCAGATTTTGCTGGTCATCCCGATAACCGGAAGTCTACTACCGGTTATGTTTATACATTCTCTGGAGGTGCAGTGTCATGGATGTCAAGGATGCAGTAGTGCATAGCCTTGTCTACTACGGAAGCTGAATATATTGCAGCCACAGAGGCATGCAAGGAGGCCTTATGGTTATCTCGGCTAGTGGGAGATTTGGGCATTACAGGTGATATTCCACTGTTGCATTGTGACAGTCAGAGTGCTATTCAGTTGGCACACAATCCTGTCTTTCATGCAAAGACAAAGCACATTGATGTGAAGTATCACTTCATCAGGGAGGTGATAGATGATAAGCTGATTCAGCTTGTCAAGATTCACACAGATGATAATCCAGCAGATCTGTTGACAAAAGGCTTGCCTGCAGAGCGGTTTGCACATTGCCGACAGTTGATGGGTATAGGTTGAGCCTCATTCATTTTTACTTGAGGGCATATTGCCTTTAAGTGGGAGGTTGTTGGGGTAAAGGCTCTATGGCCACCCAAGTACAGTTAGTACACTTAGTACTTTATTTGTTAAGTACACTAAGTACACCGTACTTAGTGTTGTAACCTTATCCTTTCATATAAAAGCTTCACTGTGTGCTAGGGGAGGTACACACATACGTTTTATCCCCACACTTCTTGTGTCTTATCCTGCTTGTGTGTGTGGGTGTGCTCTCACTCTCCCCTTCCACACATAAGAGCATGCTTTCCTTTGAAGACAAAGGGCGAAGATGAGCAAGCTCAGTCAAACTCTCAAAGGATGGGCTGAAGAAGAGGAAGAATGGAGAGTCCAATCCTCAAGCCTATCTTGAAGTTCTAAAAGAGTGTAAATTTGGCATGTGCTACAGTCTCCCTTGTGGCTTGCATATAGGATTTGCCATAATCTCGAATAACTGCTTGCATCCGAGCAACAAAAGCTTGCCAGGCATAATTCAAACCAATGCGTATCTGACGAGAGAGAGGCTGAATAGCATCAGAGACCAAGGCTTTAAAGTCAGCATGCTCCAGATAACTATTATTAATTAGCAAAAGCCTTCGGCAAGGCAATCTGTCAGTGGGAAATCCATGTAAGGAAAGCCTCAACCAAAGAGGAGCATGATCCGAATGTGTGAAAGCATGATCAACCCAAATTTGACAAGTAAAGGCATCACAATGCTATGGATCAATCTGATACCATCTGTCCAAGCGTGCCCGATAAGAAGATTGAGCATTATGCTGAAAGGTATAACCTGGAAGCATGGGCTGTAATTCCTTCCAGAGATCAACCAGGCGCAACTGAAGCAAAAGAGTGTGACCAAGGACAATCGGGCGGTATCCGCAAAAGTCAAAGGTGGTCTCTGAGAGCTTCTGCGAGCCTCCCCCTTCCCTCCTGCACCTCTACCTCCCTTAGCTCCTCCTCCTCACCTCGCCGCTGCCGCCGCCCCCCCCTCGCACCTCCGCCTCACCCCCGCTTCACTCCCTGCCTCTCCGCCCTCACCCCCTCGCACCTCCGCCTCACCCCCTCGCCGCTGCCTCTCCGCCCTCACTCCCTCGCACCTCCGCCTCACCCCCGCTTCACACCGCCTCCCCCTCGCTACGCCCACCTTCCCCTCGCCGTTTCGCCTCACCCCCCCCTCGCCTCCCCGCTCCACCCTCCCCGCCGCCCACTCCGCCCCTCCCCGCCCCCGCGCTTCGCCCCCCCGCCCCTCGCCACACCACCCCCGCCCCCTCCCACCCCTTCGCCCTTCCGCTCCACCCCGCCCTCTCCACCCCACCCCGCCCTTCCGCCCCCGCCCCCCCCCCTTCCGCTCCACCCCGTCCCCTCCGCCCCGCTCTTCCACTCCGCCCCCCTCTCGCTCCTGCCCCCCGCTCCGCCTCTCCCCCGCTCCCGCTCCCGCCTCCTCACCTCACCCGCTCTCCGTCCTCACTCCTCCATCCCGCGACACCTCCGCTTCCCGGCCTCCCGTCCCGCTTCCTCCGCCCTCCGCCCTCCATCCTTCCCGCTTTTCGCCTCCGCATCCGTCTTCCTCACACCCAGGCTCCACCCTCCCGCATCTATCCCCCCTTTTTCTGGGTGGCAGTCTCTTCTTCATCGGAAGCCTCGCAGTTTGTTTGGCGGTATGGCGGCTCCCTGCCCGGAACCGGAGGCCCAGTCGGACCCTCCCTCTCCAGATGCCTACCGCGTCATCCTGACAGAGCAACAATCATCTCGGGTTCAGGAGGTTGCCAACGACTTTGCCCTTACCTCTGTGTATGGCAGAGTCATTGGACATTCCCCCTCCAGATCAGCCATCAGGGACTGGCTCTAGTCCACTCTCATGCTAGAGGACGGCCATATCGAGGAGGTGGCCCTTATGGGAAGGGGCATCTTCTGGCTCAAACTCTCCAATGCGAAAGCTGCGAGCAACCTGATTGCTGGCTCCCCCACGTCGGTGGATGGAAAGATTATCATGATAGTCCCGTGGTACCGTGGATTCAGCGCAGCGGATTTTGATGTTCGGTTCCGTATACCTCGCCATCCAGTGACGCTAGTTTTTCCAGGTCTTGCTGCTGAGCTGCGGCCGATTTTCAGGGACCTGGGCTCCCACTTTGGCTGGGTTATGCACGACACTTTCGCCGATGCGGTGACTACGGCAGGAGCCCCCCGAGTCCGTGTGGCTGTGGCGGATCCTACTACTCTCCCTGCAGTGATCGAGATCGTGACAGATGCCGGCAGCATCACCCAGAGCATGGTAGTCATCGGACAGCCAGGCCAGTGCCTGAGGTGTCACGGCTTTGGGCACCTGGCGGCTGTTTGTCCACGATTTGCCAGCTCTTCTCGGCCTCCCCCGCTCCCTCCCTCTCCGCCCCCTCCCCCCCCCTCCGGGCAGCCACGTCAGGAGGAGCAGAGGCAGCCGGAGTCCGGTCCAGAGTTAGCTGGCGGTTGGACTGAGGTTAGAAGGAAAAGAGGAAAGAACAAGAAGATTTTTGATAAAGGCAAGGAGGCAGAGGTTACCCAACCTGCAACAGCACCTCAAAGACCTGACAGGCAGCCGCCCCAGGGACCTGGGAGAGCTTCTTCTTCGACGGTAGCCCGCCCTTCACAGCCTCAGGTCCCCCTCTGTTCGGTTCCCCAGCCTCTTTCCACTCAGTCCCAGCCCCTCCCCCAGCTGCACCCCACTGCTCCCGACCCGCAGCTTCAGCCCCCGCCTCTTCCTCCTCAGTCTCCTCCTCTTCCTTCTCAGCCCCAGTTCCAGATGCATCCCCATCCCCCCCCCCCCCCCCCGCCTCTCTCAGCTCTCCTCTCAGCTCTCCTGCAGAGTTAGCTGCACCGACGGCTCCTCAGCCGAGGGCAGCCCCCGCTCCCCCTCCTCCTCCTCCTCCGCTAGTCGCCTCCGAGGAGTCTGAGTCGCCTATCCCCCAGCCTCCTCCCCCTCCCCCTCCACTGGCAGGACACCCCGAGTCTACACCACCACTGGAGCAGGCTTCTCTGTCCGCTAGCCCCTCAGTGGCAGACTCTGATGGGCCTCAGCTTCAGGAGAGAGAGCTTCCTCGCGACTTTTACAGATCTGGCCCCTGGGACTACTTGGATGTGGCTGACCTCGGGACCTTCCCTGCTTGCCTCGACATCAGTATCTTCCTGCTCTGCAAAGGGGCGGATGGGAAGATAGCTGCCTTGGCCTCTAGGGATGGCCCTAGCTTTGCTTTCACGTTCCTCAGCGACGGCACCGAGACTTGGACAGACGACTCGGTCTGGGAGGCTCTAAGGGAGCAGACACACGCTCAGGTTTGCTCCTGGATAGGCCCGTCCGGTGGGTAGCTTCTCGAGACTCAGTGGTGTGAGGGTGACGTGCGCTTGCGGTGGCGTTGCGCCGCCAAACGCTTCAGACTGATTGTGATCCTCAGGCCCCCCTATCTTGGCCCCTCTCCCAGGATGTCAGAGCTTGGACTCCTCAGAAACTCCGAGCCTTCTACGGGATGACTACTTTAGAGATCTCGAGCTGGCTCGAGAAAGCTTTCGCTCATGGCACCAAAGGCCTCTCGCCTTTGCTGAAGGTGTTGAAGAACGGGCAGGACGACCCCGCCTCCCCCTCCAAACCTTCTCATAAGCGTCAGCGCCTCCACTCCGATATGTCAGCTTCTTCTTCGACTTCGACCGCGAGCAGACAGTTGTTCGCAGCCTCCCAGTCCTCACCATGAGCCTACACCTCGTATCCTGGAATGTGAACGGGTTTCACTCTTCTGGCACCCGTGGTCCTAGGAAGCTCATTTTGAGACAGGAACTTCAGCCAGCAGTGATTGGTCGTTTGGATGTACTTCTGCTCCAGGAGCACAAGCTTTCTGCGGCTCACTCCCGTAGATGCGGGAAGATTCTCCCTGGACGCTCTCACACTTATTGGGAGCCCTCGATCGGCGCACTGGGGAGGAGTGGTGGTGTCTGTACTTCCGTGTGCGAGCAGCTAGCCCAGGGAGTTTTCGGTCATGGCACATTGATCCCAGGCCGTGCCCTTTGGGTAGGCCTGGAACTGGAGGGTTCCAGAGTAGGAATCCTCAACATTTATGCTCCCACAGACCTCCGTTGCCGAGCCACCTTCTGGAGGACACTTACAGGGATTCTCCCAGACATGGATTCCTGGATTGTTGGAGGTGACTTCAACAATCTAGAGACCTTGGAGGACCAGCAGGGCAGAGGACCGGAGTTTACAGGTATGTCTCAGGCAGAGCAGTCCACTTGGGACTCTTTTATCTTTGCGACAGGAGGTAGGGACAGTTGGAGAGACCCGTCCTTCCGGCGTTGGCACGGGAGCTTGGGCTTCTCGTGGGGCTTCCGCAGGGAAGGAGGCAGACTCCTAGAGAGGCTGGATAGATTTTATGTTAGTGATTGGGCCATCAGCAGAGGCGGTCAGGCGGGTATAGTTCCAGGGACGACACTTTCTGACCATGCGCCTGTGCTCTTATCATTAGACTCGGCAGTTCAGGCCCTTCCCCCCCGCTCATGCCGGATTCCCGACTCCATTTTCTCGAGGGTGGACGTGCGCAGCAGTATATGCAGTCTATGGGACAGAGATTGGGGTGAGTGCGTGGATCTGGTTGATTCGGTGGCGCAGGCTTTGCAGGAGTCCAGCCAGATTTGCCAGCTCGCAGCCCTATAGGTTCGACAGGAATGGAGGGGTAGAGAGAGAGCTCTTCGGAGGGACCTCGCCTCCATCCAGCGACTCCAGCAGGCAGCCCCGGGCTCGGAGGAGCTTCGGATCCAGGCCCTTCGAGCCAGAGCCCTTCTTGAGGAGACCCTCCAGCGCCGTTCAGAGTTTTCCTATCACGCCTCTCTCTCCTTCTGGGCTCGGAAGGGTGACCGGATGTGCAGGGAGTTCTTCAGGACGCATGGCCAAAGAGCAGCAGGTGACCAGCTTCGGAGTCTCAGGACAGCGGAGGGGCACATCGTTACGGATCCGGGTGAGGTCTTGGGGTTGGCTACCGACTTCTACAGGACCCTTTTCCAGCAGGAGCCGCTTGCCCCTCGCACTCGACGCTCCCGTGAGGAGGTGTGGAGACACACTCCATCCTTGGTCCAGCCCAGCATGCAGGCGACGTTGTTGGCACCGTTCACCACGGATGAGATGTTGGAGGCCTTGATGGCCATCGACGGGCAGAAATGCCCGGGTGAGGACGGGCTATCCCGGGCATTCTTCACCTCCTTCTGGGATCAGATCCATCAGCCCCTCCTAGCAGCTTTTCAGAGGATTTTCAGCAGCGGTTATATGCCAGAGAGCCTCTCCTCGGGACTGATTTGCCTCATCTCGAAGGGAGGAGATAGACAGGAGATCCGTCAGTGGCGCCCGATCACCCTCCTTACCACTGCCTACAAAATCCTTGCCAAGATGATCAGCGCTAGAGTTCGGCCTCTACTTCCAGACCTCATTCATGACACTCAGACAGGCTTTGTCCAGGATCACAGTATCCTGGATAATGTCTTCACCTTCTCAGAGGCGGCGGAGTGGGCTCAGCACAGTGGATCACACCTAGCCATCCTACTTCTCGACTTTGAGAAGGCCTACGATCGAGTGGACTGGTCCTTTTTGGAGGGGACTCTGGAGCGACTAGGTTTCCCAGCAGGATGGATTCAGGGTATTTCAGCGTTGTACAGGACAGCTTCTAGCAGGGTCATCATTGGCGGCAGGATGGGTGAGCGTTTTAGTTTGGAGAGATCAGTGCGTCAAGGCTGCCCCCTTGCTCCTTACCTGTTTCTCTTCTTCGCTGAGGCTATGACTTACTACCTTCGGGCGAGGTCTACTGGGATCAGGGGTGTTCGCCTTCCACTCCAGGAGGACACGGAGCTCCTGGACTCGGAGTACGCGGATGACACAGCCCTGTATGTCTAGGACGATGAGATGATGCTGGAGAGGGTGAGGATGGCCCTGGAGGTCTTCTGTTCGGCTGCTGGTGCGAAAATCAACTGGAACAAATCAGTTGGTTTTCTCACAGACCCCGGGGCGTGCTCTCAGTGGGGGAGGTTTTTGGGTTTCAGGTGGATTCCGCGGGGACAGACAGCTAGATATCTTGGTTTTCAGGTCGGCCTGGATATCACGCCAGCTCAGCAGTTTCTCCCGGTGCTAGATTCCATCCGACGGAAGCTGGCTTTCTGGAGCACTGCTAAGCTCTCCCTTGCAGGTCGTGCCCTAGTAGTCAACCAGGTCCTCCTAGCCACGGCTTGGTATGTGGCTTCTTGTTGGTGTTTCTCGAGATCCAGCGTGGCACAGCTTAGGAGGGTGGTTCGGAACTTCCTTTCGTCCGGGGAGGATGGCCTCAGAGATACCAGAGCCAGGGTTGCTTGGCAGACAGTCATTCTTCCGCAGGCTGAGGGTGGCCTGGGGGTCATCGATCCAGAGCTTCAGACTCAGGCCCTGTTAGGCAAGCTAGTCATCCGCGGCTTGACCCCGGGGGGGCAGACGTGGAAGATGCTACTTCAGCAGGGGGTCGGTTCTTGTGTCCCGCGCCGAGGTGGAGAGTGGCTTCCGTCCCTCAGGTGGATCTTCACTTCTGCCCCGCTCACTCAGCCCCGCTCCCCACTCGTTCGTAGCCTCCTCATGGTTTGGAGGCGGCTCCGCCTCAGTCTCATTCAGTCCCCTCCTAGCTGTCAGGAGGAGATCGATCGCCAGCCGCTTATCTGGAATGATCAGGTCAGAGATGCCGAGGGCCTTCAGTTGGGGGAGAGATCACACATCAGGTGGGATGGCTGGATGCGGGGGCCAGCCCGGTCCCTTCGAGTTTGGAGGGACACGTACAGACATTTGGAGATGGCTGATCTCGCAGACGCAGCTGGAGGTGCCCGTGGAGCCCAGGCGAGACGTACGGAGATCGACGGCGCGATCCCACCTGATTGGTTGGTTCCACCTGAGCTGCAGATCCTCATGCCTGGTGATGACCGTTGGCTGGGACAGTTCACCCCCCGTGGCATCCCGCTGGTGGTCGCAGGATGTATGGACGACTCCTCTGTTTCCTTCTTCGCGGTTATGGGGGATGGACGACTCAGGAGAGAGGATGCGCTCATCGACCCCCTACTCCCATGGCAGAGGGTTCGGGTCGTAGGCCTCATGGGGAAGGTCTGGCGGACCGATCCTAGCATAGAGCAGGATCAGCTGCAACTTTGGCGACTCTGGCTCTGGGAGGGGCGGGCCTTGTCAGAGCTTGACAGGTCAGGGACCGACCTCTTTCTTTGCCTATAGCACGACTTTGGGCAGGCGAGTTCTTGGGAGGATGCAGAGCCGCCCTCCCACCCAGCGGCCCAGCTGGTATGCACAGGGTATTTCCAGGTTCTTTTTGCAGGCCTTCTGGAAGGCCTTGTGGGAGAGCTGGCGGCCGCAGAAGATCTCCTACTTCCTGTGGCTTCTTGCCCACAAAGGTCTTCCAGTGGGGAGCTGGTTGCGGCAGATAGGCCAGGACGGACGCTGTCAGATCTGTCATGAGGATGAGGAGTCACCAAAACGCTGCCTGTGGAGTTGCACTCGCGCCCAGGAAGTGTGGAGGTGGACTTTCGGGATTCTTACTCGCGCAGCACCGGAGCTAGGATTGATCACTTGGGGCGCGTTCTGTTGGTGCAGCACCGCACCTGGTTTTCATCACTTATTCGAGGCATGTCAGCAGGACCCCACATTCCTTATCACACAGGGGACGTGGGGGCCGCTCGAGAGTATCCCGCAGCACCTAGCAGAGGCTGATACAGGAGCTCAGGAGAGGCAGCCAGTCTGGGAGATTATTAGCAGCATCGCAGGATGGCACATTTGGACCTCGCGCTGCGCGCAGATCCTCGGTGGCACCTCCTTATCGACTGCCCAGATCATGACTGATATTTGGAGCGAGATTATTCATACCCTCAGAGGCCAGTGGGACCAGATACAGAGGGACTCCCGGGCCGGTCGGGAGAAGCGGAGACGCTTCCTTCGGGTTTGGGACACACAGGGCCTCTTCTTCGAGCAGACTTCGCAGGGCCTTCGGTGGCGCTACTCACCACCTCTCTGGCTGTTCATTCACACTCGCCTTATCCCTCCGTGAGAGAGTGCTTTACTTTTTTGTTACCTTTTGGGCTGCGTCCGATTTGTGAACGCAGCCCGTCAGCTACAAAGCTGACCTCTTGTATCTTGTTCTCGAAGTAATATAATTAGCACTGTTTTTTCGGGAAAAAAAAAAAAAAGCAAAAGAGTGTGGCCTGAGGTGTTGTCACCCGATTGAGGGGCATTATTAAAGTCACCACAAATAAAGGGATGTTGTTGCCATGGATAAGTATGCATGGTAGCCCAGATCAAAGCTCTATCACGAGAAGACTGGGGGGCATAAACCGATGCAAATTCAAAAATTTCCCCTTGAACAATAATCCATCTACCATGGCGATCATTGAGCGCCACAACAGGTTGAAGGTCGTGCTTTACCAAAAAAGCCACACCAGAAAAGGAGTGCTCTCCAGCATAGAAGATATCATAACCAGCAAAATGGCCTATTTGACCAGCATACATATGCTGATTATGCTCTTGCAAAGCACACGCATGCACACACAAGCACAAATAGACACAAGCATACACACATATAAACACAGTAGCTAGGCCCTGTTATCACGTTACTGGATGCTGTGTAATTTACCTCTGAATTCTCTGTCCGGTTTGGGATGTAGTGAATGTATGCAATTGTCTTCATGTGCTCTTTCTTTGCTAAGGGACCTCCTTTCTCTTGACAAATGTACCTCTGAAAAACAGAATCAATACTCCATGTGTGAAGCATTCTTTGAAGAAATCATTCATAGATACACACAGCTTAGACTGGGGGACAGCATTCTTGTTCTCAACCAACCCCTTCACAAATCCTCACAAATCCTCACAAATCCTCAATAGCTATATTTTTGTATGTGCATAAAATGAATCTGTTTTAGTGCTCAATTAACACCTAGGGTACATTTGTTGCAGGTAAAAGAGTGGTACACTCTGATAGAGGTGATCTTGAAAAAGATGTTTTCAGAGCCATCAAATCCTGTGATGCCAAGATTTTTAAGTCAAATCAGCAGGCATCTTTCTGACAATGTTGATGCTGTGTTCAAACATGTCTTTACCTTGATGGCTAAGCAACCAAAGTGAGCACCCTCGCGCTGTGGATTTGTTCCCATCTATTGTTTGTGTATTGTAGCTCATTAGATGGTTAGAATCAGAAGTGATATTGAAGCTATAATTTTGGAGTTTTTCTATATTCCTTTGAACAAAGAAAAAGGGTGAACACTCAAATGTTTTTGCTTGTCCTGCCAGTTAGTATGGTCTTGACTGTCATTGCCCAAGTGCTGAAATTGTGAAGGTATTAATCTGAATGACAAACGAGACATTGAGGGGACACACAGATCACTTTGGGGGACCTCCCGTCATTGTTTAGACCCGGGATACGTCCCACGGGAGTCACGGTGGCTCTGGTCTTGCGTCGAGCCTCGTCGAGGAGACCGAGACGCACAACACCCCTTGACGAGCGCCAGCGTGCCATCACTGGCTATGCACTAGCCAGGGCGACATGACATACGGAGGATTCCGCTCCGCTCCAGTCCTTTTCTTTTCATTGTTATACCCAGATGTATTTGATTATGTATGATTAGACTTAGGATTCAGCATGGGTGATGATGCTCGTTTTAGTAGCTCCACCCTTACGGTGATTTGTATGAGGTTTTCTTTCAGTCTCATAGACCCATCGGTCTTCCGAAGACTCTAATAAAATTTCTTTCTTTTCTTTCTTTCTCTTCTCATTCCAGCGCATACAATCCTTTGCTATAGCGTGTACCATTGTCGTATATCTCCACTCAAGCATTCACAGAAGCAGGAACAACCCCTTTTCTCTTGCCTTGAGTTGGGATTATCCTGGGGCCCAAGTCAGAGTTAGTTCTAGGCAAGGGGTACATCAGGAAGGGCATACATGGGTAGATAGAATTTCCCAATACAATGGTCTTTGTTGCTTCGATCCTAATCCAAGAAAATACCATATTCCACAATTCTACACCAATCCTCATTAAGAGGATATATCAGGAACAAGCCTACAAGCATTTCAAGATTGTAGAAGCAGAACTTTTAGCTACAATAGGAGATTTGAGAAACTCAAGATTCAACCTGTGGCAACGATGAATAAGCAAGTCCATGATATGGAAAGTAAGGGAAAGCAAGATTCATCTAAGAGGTGATACAAAAATACAATACATCTTCTTTTGCACCAAACCTTGTTTCTACTATTTAGGAAACGATCAAGACTCAGATGAAGTCAATGAAAGAATAGATGACGTAGACTTGGACAATAAGGTTATGAAAGTCGACTTTTATGAGGAGATCATGAAATCAACTTTAGTTAAAAGCATCGAAAGGCTAGGGTGGGCAAGAGTTTGATATCCAGTAGAGGCATCGTAAAGGGAAGTATAATGTGTCAGCCAATTGTTGAGTCGAATGCCCCCAGTTAATGTGTTGAGTTTTACTTGGTTTCATAAGTGAAGACGATCACTTTCAGTAAAAATTTGAAAAATATGTTAAAGAAGGGTGACACCCCCCAGAGCTCCTGAGAATCCGGACTTGCAAAACAAGCACAAATTAACAACCATAGAAACAACGTAATGCAGGCTAGCTCATCACCCATCCACGACCTCCACGAGAAAATGACTCGAGAAACTAGGGCGTCCCCTCCGAACCATGAGCTAAGCTGTTGACATATCTCCCAACCAGTTTCCAACCAACCTAGCGTCCCATTATCCATACCACCAGGTGGCACCCAAAGGCCTTGGAATTGTTGTTGGGTCTTGGGCTCCAAGACCCGGACCGGCAAGCACGAGCTAGACTCGCTCTAACTTGCACCATTAGAACCCCTCGGCTCCTCATAGCCTAGTATGCCAAAAATAGCAGAAACCCTAATTCAAAATCCTAATCCATGTGTGCCATTCCAATTCAACCCGAGAATCGTCTGCCTAGCCCTAAGCCTCCCCAAGCTTGTTGAGCTAGTCTTATGGGCCTAAAGCACATGTCAGATATACGGTTCATGATCATCCGGAACTCTCTTTGAAGTTTAGTCAATTTCTCCCATGTAGAATCCTCCTCAATACGATCCGTTCCACTTAATTTGTATTCCATGATAATCCTATTTTTGTCCTATTTTTGACCTGGCGTTCATGAAATCCAAGATGTTCATGTGGTGCAAAGGTTAAATCTTGAACTTCTATAAGCTCTTGAGGAGGTACCAACTGATCCTCAGCACCCAGTAATTCCTTTAGTCTACTGACATGAAAAATTGGATGAACTGTTACATTAGAGGCAAAGTACTTCATATGCAATCTGTCCAATTCTTCTTCGAATCCCAAATGGACCACTGGCTCTTATAGCCCTAATCGCTTTTATTCACTTTTCAATTAGTTAATTTATTTCTCCTATTACACAAATCAATGAATCTAAGCTTAACACTTACATTTACGTTTAGTAATGTCAATCAACCTAAGCTTAACACTCACATTTTAAGTAATCTCAATTAACCTAAGTCTGAACACATCATTTAACTTAAAAATTTCATGATTTACCCACAAATTCCATGGAGGCAGATATTACATAAAAGCTGCGCCGGTTTATTCCATTAGTAGTAACATCAAAATCCATTTTCTTCACTATAGCAGCACAAAAATCAGGCTATGTGTATGCCGATTCTGGATTTTGTAACCAAGGGCAGAAATTTGGGTACACGAGGATAGGTGCTGCTGGAAGGATTGCTTGCATCAGCATTACAAACTGGGTCCTTGCCAAGACAGTGTTGAACACAAGCATTGCTTTCAGTACTATTCACTGTCAATGGGCTTTTGTTGCACAGAAGAAAATATTTTTTATCGTTGCTTCAGGTATTGGAAATTCAAGTAAGCTTGTCAGCTGGGAATGCCTTTCAGCAAATGCTTGTTGAAGATGCTTCAATTGGGGCAGTACTACCCTTCTGCCGCTTGGTGATCCCTTCTCAGGGGAGGGGAATTGATGCAAGAAGAGCACAATGTTTGTGTAAAATCATGGTTTCACTGAATGGTCTGATAGGTAGTGATGTAGGTGATTTTTTTTCCTGTTATGAGACACGGACGAGCCAGCCTCGGATTGACCAAAATATAAAGGGTGTGCCCACTTCATGCTTCGCATTACTTTGACGTTGGGATTGCACCGTGTCCTCCGAATGCAAGTACAAGTGGCCTATCGATCTACCATTGACTGCAAAGGGTAAGACACACACGATTCTTTATTTCGTCTGCACGGTATCTAACATATAGCTCTACACCCGTTTGTAAATCCTCAGAACTCATGTTCTTGCAGACACTTATAAAGTGAGCTTGGCCTTAAACCTTTAGACAATATCCCAACATTCCATGAAAAGTGTGAAGGTTACGTTGCTTCAACGCGCCGCATATTATCGCTCCACCCTCAAGTCTGTTGACATCCCAACCGATGTACCTCTAGATCACCTTATTCACCGTGTGTATACTCCTAGCTGAAATACGAATGACCATATGGATGCAGGTGAGACAACACGCCTCCCCTCTATACTGCACAAAAACTCGATATGCATGCTGCCTCCGAAAATTGCTCTATCTGTGTCAGGGTACCTTCATCGATGTCACCACCTCCTATCCCCACGGTCACACTCAACTCGAATACCTTCGCATCTGTAGTCTTGCTTTTAGTCCTCCTTTGCCTCATGTTTCTCACCGTGCAAAAGCAACCACACAAAAACCACACTCCAAAACTCCACTCAAACCAAAACACACGGTGGCCTTACAACTGTGTTGCCTTCATTAACGATCGTTCTCCATCTGCTTCATCATCGTCCTCCTTCATCCCTCCGTCATGCAAACTGTGACGCCGAGCGATAACTTTGTCCTTCATCCCTTCCCGCACACTGCATCTCCGTAGCCACACTCTTATTCACTTGGACCTCGCCATCGCCATCACGCACGTCTCGGAAGAAGAACTCCATGCAATTATCTCCCCGACTAGAGCCCATACAAATAAAGCTTGCACTTAAAGCCTCTTGGAAGCCTCCAGAGAACTCCACATGATTCCACCACGTGACGCATCACCATGTGGCAATGCATGCAACCTCCCCCCCCAGTGGCCAAATTAATTAATTAGGTGCAAAATTCATGTGGGGGTAACTATTGGACCACTCCGAGGGATAATTTCTTAACCTTACAAGTACTTAGGCTCTTAGATTACTTGGGAACTCATAAAAGTACCATCGTTCCTTCAAAAAATTCTTGCGGGGAACTATGTCCATTAGAATAAAATGTGTCTCAATCTTGGGCACTTCTAATAGGCTCCTTTGCAACGTCTCTTGCATCTTGCAAAATGGATCGTTCTTGATTCCCTTGAATCCGACCATTACTGGTGACTTAGGTTAAAACCCGTACAAAAGCATAAAAGGACTAAAAACTGTACTTGCATGCTTTGCACTATTTAAAACGGTTGATTAGTAGGTAAAAATCTAGTCAACCCTTGCACGTTCCTGATGAACCTGTGATAAAATCCATGGAAATACTTTCCCATTTATTAGTTGGAATTTGCAATGGTTGTAATAAACATGTGCTTTGTAGGCTTTTAGCCTTGATTACTTCACATATTCGGCAATCTACTACATAGTTCTGAACAAATTTGCTCATCTTAGGCCAATAGAACGTATGCTTCACCAGAGATACTGTTCTGTGTGCCCGTGGGTGTCCTGCACTAGGTGCATCATGACACTCCCGAAGAATCTTGGATTGGAGATCCAATAAATCTGGTACACAAATCTCAGAACAACAAACCATTCTGCATCATGCACTGAGCTCCTGCCGCCTGAATTCTAGGTGGCATAATTTTTGAGTCTTGGACAATCATGGAGTCCCATCCTAGATCTTCTGCCGATATAAACCAAAGTGACTATTAGTTGCGCAAAGCCCTCTCAAGGGTTGGAATAGATCAAAGGATATCTCAGTAAATGGCATAGCATATTCATCTTAATTTGACTTAGAGCATATGCTACACTATTTAAGAAATCCTTTCGATACCGGATTTCAAATATTGCATTAACTCTAGCCATCTAGCCTTTCTCTCCCCTAAATGAGTCCCATCACACACATACTTGATTGACTGACGATCACCAATACGACAAATTCGGAACCATACAGATAGTGTCTCCAAACCTTAAGAGCATACACCACTGCATAAAGTTTCTTTTTGAATGTCGGCAACGATATTGAGTGTCATCTAGCTTTTTACTCTCAAAAGCAATTGGTCTACCCTCTTAGACTTATGCGGCCGCGATCACATAATCACTTCAATCTCCAAAACCTAAGGCTAGGGTAGGATTGGGCAATGCTAGAGCATATGCTTCCTTGACATAGACTCTCAATGTGTCAAAAGCCTTGTTCAACTATGCATTCCAAGTGATAAGCTGATTGGACCAACGTGCACAACCTTTCAATATGTTGGTCAAGGGAACCGTGATTTTAGAATAATCACATATTGATTTCCTTAAAAAGACAATAAATCCTAGGAAATAACGAAGTTGTTTCAGAGTCTAAGGTATTGGCTAATCCAAACCCTTTTAAATATGACTAGATCAATGCTGATGCCCTTCCTTGAAATCTTATGTCCCAAGTATATGATCTCCTTCATAAAGAAGTCACATATACTAATCTTCGCATACAACTGATTCTGTCTTAGTAAAATTGAGACATTCAAAGATAACCAATATGGACATCTAATGTTTTGCTGTAAACGAAGATGTCAGCCAAGAACACGGCGACAAACTTGCCCAAATAATATTGGAACAAGTCGTTCATCATTTGTTGGAAGGTTGCGGGAGCATTGGTCAATTCAAAAGGTAATACGAGAAACTCTTAATGGCCATACCTAGTCAGAAAGTTATCCTTATATGTTTGGCATGAATGCGTATCCGGTGATAGCCAGTGCACAATCAATCTTAGTGAAATACTACACTCATGCCAATTTGTCTATTAAGCATCAGATCTAGGTAGAGGATACTTATTCTTAATTATCACTTTATTCAAGTGTTTATACATTCTCCATGTATTATCTTTTTTCTTCCTTGGGTCGAGGGCTCTGAGAATGCCGTGGACGACGACATGCTCATCGAAGTAGAGGTCAGGGCAGTGCCCAGGGTAATTTACTTGGGCGTATGTAACCCATCTTTAGGTAGTCATGAAGCTGCCTAGCCAACCCATCCTCCTCTAATTGGCTCATCCTATAAGGTGGAATACTTATAAGCTTATCGCTAGGGACTAAATCTATGCAATAATCGTCTGTCCATTTTTGAGATAAACCTTGTGGCAATTAAGTTAAACATACATCATTAAATTCATTCAACAACCTCTTTAACTTGGCGTTCAAATGCACGTAAGTCATTCTTATCGTTAACAGAAACACCAAATGAAGAAAATGGAGCACATTATAAAAAGTTGTTTGCAATATATTTTGCAGTTGCAATGAAGATACAAAAGGTCCCATGGATGGATGAACATCATCGCACTATATAGATACTTGGCTACCTCTATGCAAAAAAGAAAGTGTATAAGCTTCCTAACCAATTTGGACATTGTGGGTTTTGAACCACTCTATCCTAAGGAGCAAGTCATAGGATCTAAGTGCACAACATAGCACGTCAGTACATCATCATAGGCCTGAATCTTGATTGGGAGGTCCTCAATCATGCAACCCCAAAATTGCTTCCTAGCCGGAAGCTGCACCTTGTAGGTGTGATCGTGGTCAGCCCTAGTTTCTGCAAAAGTTTGTAATTCAAAGAGACTATGCACTTGTTGATCCCTCACTTCTCCATAGGTTCGGAAAAGGTAATGGGGGCCAAACAATTTGTGATTAAAAGTGCAATTACAAAAAAGACCGCAAGTAATAACGTTGACTGAAATACCTGACAAAGAAGTCTAGTTGGCAGCTTTAGACTCCCCTCCTTGACTCTGTTTTGACTTAGGTCTTGGTGCTTGCGGGGAACCCTTCTTTTTCGGACATTCAGAGTTGGTATAACCTTGTCGCAAATGAAACATCATCCCTTTTCTTAGAAAATATCTCTATTGTCCTTTGTCAAACTTGCCCTCCTTGGTGCTAGAAAATGGCTTGAAGAACTTGCGTTTGTTCTTGCTTGCTATATCCGAAGTGACTGGCTGCTTTGTTGAGGTCATAGTATCATCATATATGCGTGCATGGTCTATGACCTCCTGCGAAGTGGTACTTTTGTTATTCTTGACCTGAAGCTTATAAGAATCAGGTAATATATTAACAAAGAATCCCAACAAAGTGATGGAATCCATCTTTGTCACTCATGTCTATGAATATTTGTAGATAATTGTCGAAAGTGAGATTCTGCTTGGCCATGTCAAGGGATTTAAACTTACCCTTTCTTCTGAAAGTGGAGATTCAGGCTGCTAGAAGAGAGAGAATTGCAAATCACAATAGAATAGCAAGAGGCGGCTTCTAGAGCAGCAGCCTGGCTCGTCTAGAGCTAAAAAGATGTAGGTGAAGGGCTGGAAATGAGTCGAAATCCACCTAGGAGGCACCTTCTCTGGATTGCAATTGTTGTAGGAGAGTCTCTTGTGGATGGAGGTGTTGCGTGCCAAGAGCATAGTCTGATGTAGAAGTGATGGACAAGGGAGGGGTGTGGGTTTTATAACTACGGGGCTTGGCCCTAAAGCTATGCTTTCCTACCAAAGCTAGCTGCTTTTAGAAAGCATAGCTTTTCTCAACCACTACTTTTTCCAAAAGCTTTCCTAAAAAAAGCTACTACTTTTTTACTCAAAAAACATTGCTTTTCTTGCAAAAGTTAAGTGCTTTTGAAAAGCGCAGGTGTTAGGATACTTTACCTAAAAGCTGGCAAAAGATTTAGCTTTTTTCTTTGGACTCTAAGCCAAATACGGCCAAAAAAACAGGGAATATGTCATGAGGGTGTGAGTTTGAACTTTCATGTGGGCAGGACCCTGGAAAACTAAGTGGGTAGGGCCCTTGGATGTGGGTGTTGAAAGTTCCTCCTAGCAATTGGTGCCTTGGGGGTGAATTTGGGGTTTGGACCCAGGAGGGGGAAAAGGACCTTTAGAACTTCAAGTTGGTCATTGGTTAGGCCCTTAAACCTTCCAAATGCATCCCGAGGTATGGGTCGGGTCTGCTGCTGCCCAAAATCGTTGGTATGGGTTGTACGGAATAGCTATGCGCTTGCGTACGGGCTGCAAGCAGATTGGTACGGATGTGTATGGTGCAGTATGGAACTGCCGTACAGGTGACTGCTGCTTGTACGGATATGGAATTGTCGCACGGGTGACTGCTGGCTGTTCGGACTACTTGTACGGAGCTGCAAACAGGCTGTACGGAACTTTGCCAGGCTAAGCACGGGACGCACAGGCTGTACGGGAGTGTACTTGTACGGCCTACACGGGAAGCGTATGGTAGTTGACCATGGACTGTACGGGTAGCTGCTGATGTGGCAACGTTTGAGTCTCTTAAATCTTCTCCTTTGATTGTGACCTGTTTACAGAGGCCTAGCTGGTAAGGTGGTCCACCGTGGATGCTTGCAGTTCAAGTTCTTGCTTCCGAGGTTGTGGGCAGACAAGTTATGCTCTCACCCATTGCTTGGGTATTTCAGTGAATTCGTGCACACTTGTGGCAGTAAGAGGACTTGTGTGACCCCACATGGGCTGTAGCAACAACTCCAAGTCTTATGCAGGTGTTTGAACACAGATGCATGCCTATTGCCATTGGGGTGTGAGAGCAGAGCCCAGCAGGGTTATTGCTTAGTATATTGATGCCTACTGAGAGTGGGAAATGCATTGAATGCAAGTGAGATTGAATTCACAGTGTATCTTATTTGCTGGTTTCTCCAATTAATAAAGAAATATTGAAAGGGGCGCCAAGGTTTGGGGCCAGTCTGTGTCCTTCTTCTTGAGCAGGAGCACTCTAGCTCCCAATTTCTGCTTGGAATATTTGCTGAATATTTTAAAAAGCATTGGCTGGCTGAGCAATCATTCTGATCTCTGAGTTCTACTCCTCGTCCCTTGCTGCCCCCTCTCAGCCTTTTCCCCTCCCCTGTTACCCCCTCTCTCAGCCTCTCCCCCTCCCCCTCCCTCAACCTCCAATCCCCTCCCTCAGCCTGCTCCCCTCCCCCTCGCTGTCCTGCCCCCCTCTCCCTACCTCCTCCGCTACCCTGCCCCTCCCTAGCCTCCCCCCTACCCCTGCCTTGCTGCCTCGCCCCTCCCTAGCCCTTCCGCTACCTCCGCACTGCTCCCCCGCCCCCTCCCAGCCCCTCTCCCGGGCTGCAGGCCTGCCCCCCTGCTGATCTCCTCTCTGCCTCCCCTTCAGCTCTTTCGCCTCACTCTATCTGCTCCCTTTTCTCCCCTCCCTACCCTCTACTCCTCTCCCTACCCTCTACTCCTGTCCCTAGCCTTCTACCTCCTATCCTCCCTCTAGCTCCTCCCTGTCCCTCTTCTTTCTTTCAGCCCCTTCTTTCTCAGCCCTTCCTCCCTCTCAGCCCAGCGCCCCCCCCCCCTGGTTTCAGGGCCTCTTCCCTTCAGCCCTCTTTCTCCTTCTGGAAAAACGAGGTTTTCCTTCTCTCTGCAACAAGATTTGACGGATGGAGCTTCACCGTGTTCGATTTTGCCTCGTCACCTCGATTGACAAATGGATTCTCATTCAGTCAATCCTCATCCGCTTCCATCGGCCGCAAAGACAACTATTTTTTCAAAAGAGCAGTTGCTGCAGCTAAGAAAGAATGTAGAGCTTGAAAGCTCTTCTTCACTTTTTGCTTGCATCCATGGGTCCCACCCTTCCAGATTGCGAACCAGGGATTGGATGCGTGCAATCTTACCAGTAGACCTCACTCCTCACCTTTCAAATGTACGCTTAATTGGGATGAGGCTTTTTTAGGTGGTTTTTGATTCTCTTGAGGCCACTACTTCGGTACTCAAGACCAACGCCTTGGTGCTAGGTTCCAAGAGGATTTTTAAATCACCCTTCACTTTTGGTTTTGATCTTGTTAAGGAGGATAGTCGGGTTACCTCTCTCTGTATCCGATTTCCTGGCCTCCTTCAGGTCTACCATCGACACCTTGCCACTATTAGAGCATTCTTTGGTGTGGTCCCCCCCTCCCTAGCATGCCTTCATCCTCAGTGGAGGTAGTTAGGTCTGATGGGGTGCCTAGAGTTAGAGTTATTGTCACTGATCGTAACATTATGGATGACCACGTTATGCTTCAATGTCGTGATGGTTTCTTATTTCGCCAGAGGATTGAGATTGCAAGCAGACAGGATCAGTGCAAGATTTGCAGGACCCTTGGTCATTTTGATAGAGATCGCCCAAGGAAGAAGAAAAGACTCAGGCCTCATGCTCCTCCTTTGGCTTCCACTTCTTCGGCGCGTCCTACTAGACCTCCTTCAGTAGGACAGTCAGCTCCCGCAGGCGCCCAAGACCCTCCTCACGTTTTGCACTAGTTGCCCCCCGTTGGGTTGTAGTCAGAGTTGATTCTCCTCCACCTTTATGTCTCTAATAATCGAGGGGACCGTGTCCTTCTATGGAAGGAACTTCTCTCTTGGGCCCCCATTGTAGAATCATGGATTATAGGAGTTGACTTCAACATGGCGGGGTTGCCTTCTGATAAGAAATGGGGTAGATAAGGAGGTATTCACTCTTTGGAGAGAGCAGCATCTGGAATGCCCTTTTGTTTCAATTCAGTGGTAGAGATGTTTGGTTGGATGATTCCTTTCACACTCCATCATAGTCTCTCGAGTTTTCTTGGTTGAAGAGGAGACCTCAAATACCAATTCATGCATGCATGGACATATTCTATGTTGACGATTGGGCTTTGGATAGACGTGGTTCGATATGCATTTCTCTTGGGATCTATACTTCAGACCACTTTCTAGTGGTCTTGATGGTTTCTAAGCCTCATAGGAGAGGTCGCTCCAGTCTCAGGATTGCAGATGCCTTATATGCAGAAGAGGATCTCACTGAGGCAGTTTTACAAACTTGGGTTTCTTCTATGCAGGGCAAGGTGTTGTCCTCTTCACCTGTGGCAGCAGCCCTCTCTGATATTAGTGACTTCTATCATTGATCACTAGTATTTGAAGGCAAGAGATTCTCTGACAAGAGCTTGGTCTTCGCCAGTAGCAGTTGGCAGCCCTTTAGACGGAAGAGCAGAAAGGGCGTAAAGATGCTTGGATTCAGGAGCGCCTTGTTGCAGCAAGCGGTCTTCAACAGACATTGCTAGATTAGAGAGCAGAGTATGCATGTCATGCACAAGAGTCCTTTTGGACTTAGATTGGTGGTAGAGTCAATAAGCATTTCTTCTTTGCTCATGGCCCGAGACATAGTAGAGAGAGTGTCAGTCAGCTCATTGACTTAGCTAGGGTTTTGCTGACGGGTCCAAATGCAGATAGCTATTGATTTTTGTCTCCCTTCTTGCAGTAGATCCTGACATGCCAGTCAAAGTTGATGCCAGGGTTCAAATTGGACAACATTTTCCATTATTGGTGAAACAGGATATCAGGATCTCGTTAGATTTGCATTTCACCAATATGGAATTCAGGACTACTCTTCTTGCTTTTCGTGAGGGCAAGTGCCTTGGTTCAGATTGCCTTTCCCTAGCATTCTTTATCACCCGTTGGGAGCAGATTGGGGATCACATCACCTGATCCCTGCAGGGTGTTTGGGACTCTGGTACTCTTCCTGGATCACTTACAGAGGGTCTCATCCATCTCATTCCAAAGTGGAGTTGCAGAAATTTGGTGTCACAATGGAAACCTATCACTGTCTTAGGCACCTTATATGAAATTCTAGCGAAAGCAATTAGCTTACTTTTGCAGCCCTTTCTTCTGGACCTCATCCATGACATGCAGATGGCTTTGTGCATCGAAGAAGCATTTTTTATAATATCTTCTCTTTTTGCAAGGCTTCAGATTAGGCTATGCAAAGTGGCCAGAAATTAGCCATTTTGCTATTGGATTTTGAAAAAGCTTATGACAGGGTGGATTGGGATTTCCTAGAGGGTGCCCTTCATTGTTTTGGATTCTCAGATTCATGGATTAGAGGGGTCTTCTTTTTGTACAGATCAACCCACAGCCAGGTATTTATCAGAGAAATCAGGGGAGGGAGATTTTAGATTTCTAGATGAGTCTGTCAAGCATGCCCCGTCGCCCCTTTTCTTTTTCTCTTTGTGGCTGAAGCTATAAGCATTTTTTTCAGATCACAAGCCGATAGTTTTGGGCTGAAGCTTCCCCTAAGACATAATGATGAACTTTTAGACTATGAGTTGGCGGATGACGCTGCTGTTTTTATGGATGCCACTCCGTAGACAGTCATTTTTTTCATAGCAGCGTTGGATTTGTTTTGTACTGCAGCTGGTGCACGCATTGATTGGAACAAATCCAATGACTTTTGGATCAATGATTTGGACACTCTAGATTGGGGGGGGGGGGGGGGGGGGTCATTTTGGATTTACATGGATTCAGAGGGTGTTTCCATAAGATATCTAGGATGCCAGGTGGGTATGGGTATCTCTTCTTCACAGCAATTTTCTCCACTGTTGGAGAGCATCAAGAGGAAACTCCTCTTTTGCAGTTCAACTAAATTGGACTTGACTTCCAGGGTGATGATTGTTAACTAGGTTTTGTTGGCCACGGCTTAGTGTGTTTGCTATTGTTGGTGCAGCTCCAGGGATTGCATTACTCAGCTCAAGAGACCTCTAAGGAGATTTTTGTGGAATGGGCTAGATGGCACTGCAGATATTGTGGCCAAGGTGGTTGATCCTTCTCACAAAAGATGGAGGTCTCAATATCATAGGTGCTGACTTGCAGTGCAGGGCATTGCTTTGCGAGTTTGTGGTAAGGGGACTTTTATCTAGGCAAGGGCCTTGGAAGGATTTCTTAAATAGACTCCTAACCTACATCGATCACATACCACTCATAGAGGACCGTGCTGCCTTGATTAGTCGCACACTCCACGAGGTTGCCCTCTAAATGTTTTCCCACACCACACGGTCCACTAAACCACCACCTATTGGTTTTGTACCCTGCAACAACTGGTACGATGCAGAGTGCAAGGCTTATCGTCGACAACTCCGACTTGAAACCAGATGTCACTTGCCGAACACACCAGACACGGTACGCAAGTACCGACATCTCGTATGTCGAAAGAAGCAGGGATTTCTTCGTCGAAATGAGGAGAAGCTGCTGAACATCTTGTATAGCAACAAGTCTAAGGAATTTTTGCGGAGATTCCTTGAGCGCAGGTCTCCATCACCCCTCACCGACACGAGAGTTTGGCACACGTATGTACACCATCTTTATGATGTCCCACACCAGCCCACTCCAGATCTGATACACACACCTCACCCAACCACTTGCACGTTGTTGACCAGAGGGGGAGTCAAGGACGTGACATTGAAACTTCACAATGGTCGAGCTAAGGATCACAAGGGCTATGCACTGAGTTTATCGCATATGGGATCGACATGTTAGCCCCGATCCTAGCAAAGCTATGCAATGACGCTGTTTGCCTTGGCTTCCCCCGCACTTGGACACTTAACACCATCACCCCCATCCACAAGGCAGGGGATCCATGGACCTGAGTAACTGCAGGACTATCATGATTGGACATGTGATGTCCAAGATGTATGCAATTATATTGGATGCGTCGGTCAGCTTGTTCGGAGAGATGAGAGGGCTTAGAGCAGAGGGTCAGGCCGGTTTCAGGCGAGACCATGGGACTATGGATCACATACTTAGGAGTGTCATTGAGGAGGCCAGATCACGGAAGGAGAGGGTATATTGCTGCTTTGTGGATTTCCGCAAAGCCTTTGACACAGTACCTTGAGCTCGTCTCATCACACGCCTACAGACACTGGGATTTGACCAGGAGATCATCTGGGCAGTCATGGCACTTTATAAGAGAGTCTCAGGCCGAGTTCGGACAGGCCTAGGTTAAACAGATGAGATCTTGAGTACCATAGGGGTCAAACAGGGTTGTCCCTTATCACCAATCCTGTTTGGCCTCTACATTGAGGAGCTTGAGACTTTTATGGGGGCTTCCGGAGGGACCGGTTGCTCACTTGCCGAGATCATCATTAGGATTCTTCTTTATGCAAATGACGTGGCACTCTTGTCATCCACATCCGAGGGGCTCCAGCGACACCTAGATGCACTGCAGGCTTTTTGTTTATCCCATGATTTGCAGGTTAACGTTGGCAAGACCAAGGTCATGATCTTTAACACCTCTCGAGCAAACATGCAACGGAAGCAGTTCACTTTCGGTGGATCACCAGTTGAGATCGTATTCTCATACACTTACTTGGGGGGCATCTTCGGCCCGATCTTCACAATGAGACCAACGATGCATGCCAGATTGAGTAGGGGATACACCTCATTGGCTCATCTAGAGAGACAATGCTTCCACTCCCACTTTCAGGAGCCTCGGACCAAGGCTCTTCTCTTCGACTCCTTGGTCCGACCAGCCCGTATGTATGGCAGCCCTTGTTGGGGACCTGACATGTCATAGATAGAGTGGACACGGGTGAAGCGCCTGCAGATCCTGATGCTCTCACGGATGATCCGAGGGAAAGCATCTGTACCACATCACATCATTTAGGCCGAGTTTGGTGCTTTTCCACTCCAGCTAGATGCAAGTGTTTCAAACCATCAGATATCTACACCGGGTTAGATCATATGGGGATTGCACATCAGGGAGACAGAGGTTGCCTTGGTTGGCTCTCAATTCCTTCATGAGGTTGCCAGCAGAGGGAGATGAGCGATGCTGGTATGCACGGACTCACAGATTGTTTGTGAGACTAGGGTTTCACATCGATAGGATATCTCCCTTTTAGTACAGTTTAGATGCCCCTCCGGTACTCCCACCCACCATCTCGATCGGGTCACACACCAACCAGGTCATTCACACACCTTTAGGACCTGGTTGGAACCGAGGGAGCTTCTAGTGAAGTTGAGTTTCTACAGAGATTACTGTCTTCGTATTTCGGAGGAGGGATTCATCACACCACTGGGGTACATTAAGCTTCATATGCCCCACTCACTACGGATCTCCATCAGACAGTTTCGGGTATCATCACACCGCCTCTGCATATAGAGCGGCAGAGCAGAGGGGATCCCTAGGGAGCATCGCATTTGCATATTGTGCGACTGTCAGGAGGTTGAGTCGGAGGAGCATTTTATTTTCAGGTGCCCAGTGTACTACGAGATCCGAGGTCACTTCCATTGTCTCTCCAGAGACGGCTCTGGGCTCCTTTTCAAATTCCTCGCCTACCCAAATCAGAGATGCCTTGCAACCTTGATTCACGAGGGGGTCTGACACAGAGAGTACTTACTCAAGCGACGGGGCTTGGCCACATCATCAGACATCTCTCAGAGCAGGATCACAGAGTTCTTCCCATCGAGTGACATTGATCGTCCAATCTCTAGCCGCAGAAGTGATAGAGACCCCGACTCGACGACCGTAGCACGACACACGAGACATCGAGAGGACACACAGGTCACTCTGGGGGACCTCCCGTCATTGTTTAGACCTAGGATACATCCCATGGGAGTCACGGTGACTCTGGTCTTGCGTCGAGCCTCGTCCTGAAGACCGAGACGCACGGCTCCCCTCGAGGAACGCCAGCGTCCCATCACTGGCTACGCACCAGCCAGGGCGACATGACATACGAAGGATTCCGCTCCGCTCCAGTCTTTTTTCTTTTCATTGTCACACCCAGATGTATTTGATTAGTATGATCAGACTTAGGATTTAGCACAGTTGATGATGCTCATTTTAGTAGCTCCACCCTTCATGTGATTTGTATCAGGTTTTCTTTCAGTCTCATAGACCCATCGGTCTTCCGAAGACTCTAATAAAATTTCTTTCTTTCTTTCTTTCTGGAAGAGATTGATAGGAAGCCTGTCATGTGGAATGACATCATACTTCATGACCATGGCAAACCATCAGGCCATTCACATTATATGTAGTGGGAAGAGAGGCCCTGTCTTCTCTGTAGGATCCTGGAAAGCCTTCAAAAAGCTTTCGGCTTTCCCTTTTAGGTGCGCATGTATTCTACGACAAGCATGACTCTTCTTCTGCTTTCTCAATTTGGGGACACTTAGTTGAGTCATGCCCTCTAGATGATGTTCTAGCCTTACCTTACAGAGCGGTACGTGCTTCGGAGGATTCCTCTTAGGAGGTTCTGGCTAGCATTTTAGCGTGGCATATCGGGAGAGCTAGATGACAGCGGCCTTAGACCGTTCCTAGGTCCACCCCTCTCATACTTTAACCAGTATTTGGACAGATACCATATATATATTGATGGCCACTTCGATGGGCATGCAGGGATCTTCCCGAGCGGCCTCTGCTAGGAGAGTTACTTTCCTTAGGAAATGGAGAGGCTCCCCTTTCTTCTCGGAGTCTTCTACAGGGTTGTGGTGGCATTTTCAGCCTCAATCTTGACTTTTTTACCTGTTTTTGAGGAAATTTTGGCCATCCTAAGGCTTTAATTCATGCACTGCATGTTGTATTTCTGTTTTGAGGTAGCTCTCGCGGGCTTCATTCATACTTAATAGAAGTCTTTTTCTTGAAAAAAAAGAGAAATGTGCATGTCCCACATACAAATGATGTCCTAACCTTATAATATGTTGCAAGAGTAAATCCCTTACTCATTTAAAGGTCTTTGCAAATGTGACCATCGAACACATACACCTATGGTATAAGTATCCCGATGCATAATTTTTTGGCACTTAAACACCGTGCATGCTCGAAAATGAGGAAAGGTGCTGTAGCACATCTTGTCTATTCTATATAATAGCAATGTTTAAGCTTTGATAACAATGCTAGATTGCTCACCTATCACATGCTCAGAGACACATATCCACCTAGCCATAGGTAGCCATCGACAAGGGTGTACTAACTAGGAGCCCTTGGTTGCACTATCGTGCCCACCCTCTACCCAATGAGCACTTACTATTCATGTACTAGTCCACTTAAGACATACACTTAGGACACTAGGCTAAAGCTGATTGCACCAGTTGATGCCAGTATTCCTACTAGGGGCTGCCTTGGGTTATAAAACTAAGAGACTATATAGTGGTCATTGGTTGGGGAGTTTAATGACCCCATGGCAACCTTTGTCTCCCTGATGTGCAGTCCCCATATGATCTAACCTGGTGTAGATATGTGACGGTCTGAAAGGCTACGTCTAGCTGGAGTGGAGAAGCACCAAACTCGGCCTCAATGATGTGATGTGGTACAGATGGTTTCCCCCGGATCATCTGTGAGAGCATGAGGATCTGCAGGCGCTTCACCTGTGTCCACTCTATCTCTTACATGTGACGTCCCCAACAAGGGCTGCCATACATACCGGCTGATCGGACCAAGGATTCGAAGAGAAGAGCCTTGGTCCAAGGGTCGTGGAAGTGGGAGTGGAAGCATTGTCTCTCTAGCCGAGCCAGTGAGGTGTATCCCCTACTCAATCTGGCCTGCGTCGCTGGTCTCATCGTGAAGAACGACGGGCCGGAGAAGATGACCCCCAAGTAAGTGTATAAGGATACGATCTCAACTGGTGACCCACCGAAAATGAACTGCTTCCGTTGAATGTTTGGCCCTTTGAGAGGCTCCAAAGCAAGTGGTTTTTTAATGCGTTGGGAATTAGAAGGTAGTTTTAGCTTGGATCTTCTTTCTAGTTTTCGGCATAGCCGGGGCAGAAGATCACTAGGCAGTTTTGAAGTGCAAAGGGCTGCCTTGTTTTGAACTAAAAGCCTTTGTTTAGTTCTCTTGATATCCTTGTTTGGTACTCAGTGACCAACTTCTCTACATATGTCAGCACTTGTTGTCCTATAAAGAAAGTGCCCAGTCAAATGACAAAAGGATTAAAAAAAAACATCACCAACTTTAAATTAAAAAACACCCCCAAAGTATTAGTGTTGTAATAATATTCTTTTGGAAACGTAGATGGTCTTCCTTAGTATCTATAGCTCCTCTCCTCTTGATGAGGCAAGAGTGAGGCATGATGTCAAAAACCCTGCTGAAATCCATAGAGCAATAATATACTATTTGTTGAGTCATGGTGTTTAATACCTTAGTTCAAATCCACAAGTGATAGCATGTTCTCGTCAATGGTTGCTTTGAGAATGAAATTGTGGCGTAGTGTAGAGTGGCTGCCATGGGAACCTGCCTTTTCCCAGCCATGCTACTCTAACTCAAAGCTACGGTAGTAGAGCAGAATACGTTTGAGTTGTATATGATTAGGGCAAGTATTTCTGCTTGGTAATGTTTCAAGCGTTTATCTATGACACAGTGATTAGAGAGGAATATCCCTTCTTCGCATAACTGTATGTGCATGAACCTTTTTTTTGCGGCATAGTCTAATAGTTTGGAGTCTCGTCTCATGTTATTCTCATTTCGAAGGACATTTGGTGTGCCAATTTCACTAAGTTCTCTTGTGACCACATATACATTGATTTTTTCGGGCAGCACTGAAGTTGTCTTTTGATGCAGGATGCTTTTTATTGTGTCAAATTATTACATACGACATGAAGGCTAGAAGCTGTAATGATGGCTTTTCTCTATTTTTCTTTCTTATTGTTTCACAGGTTGAGTCAAGATTTGGTTCAAAACCTTGGGAAAGGAGACTTAGGTCAACCAGGACAAAGTTTAGACAATGTCATTTTTCAGCGATTAAGCCCATTGCTAGTTTTAAGAGTTCTTCCCTTGAAGTCGTTTGATGATGCAAGCTGCAAAAAGCTTTATGGGCTAAAATCAGGTATCTCTTATATGTCTCAGAACGCTAGTATTTCATGAAGTTGACGGTATTGTTCACAGGTTTGTGCTTCTTTAGTCTCATTTATTAGACAGGAGTCACCGGCTGAACTGTTTTGGATTATATTTTGACAATACACAATTCTCACCACAGGGACCATGGGCCGAAGCTTGATTGAAGAGACATGCATTACACAATTTCTGATCGACAGGTAATTCTAGTTACAATACAATCCAGAACTGCAAACCTGTGTTCATGACTTAACTTGGATAGGTTGCAAATTTACTGTCAAAGCTGCTGCCAGCTCCCTTTCTTCTCAGTGCTGCACTGTGGTCCTCCCCTATCTGCAATTCTGGCTATTCCTTTCTCTGTCATAAAGTTTGCACCTTTCAGATCCCTTTGGCCTCCCTGCGTCCGGGATGGTCCTCACCCAGACCGTCTCAGTTTGCTTTTACCAATGGGCAAACTAATTTAGCAGTCCAATGTCCCTCTCCTTTCATTCTTAATTGATAAACAGTGCAATCTTTTTCACCTTGGATCTTTGCAGATGATGCTAACATGTTTGCTTTCAAGCCTTTTTTCTGGCTGTGTCTACCACCTAGTGTTTGTGATGGGGATATGGGGACGGGCCTAATGAGGGATTGCTTCTTTGCCTTTTGATCTTGGAGACACTTGATGTTCCGATCCCTGTCAACAGCTCCTCCAATAAAACAAGAAAAAGACAACTATATGGATGACCTTTGGTGGGTATACTTTAAGCAAACATGGATATCCCCACCACAGCTAGATGCCACCAAAATGGCCTTCTACAAAGAGCATTTCTTCTACTTGAGCAAGGATGATTTTGATTAGGCATGTGTAAATCCACCTTTCTCACACAGTACGGATCGTCATGGGTCAGCTTCGGACCTCGTTGGTTTTGGATGGACGCAAGGCATGAGATTGCAGCCACATGACACAACAGAGATTCCAGACTATGCACCCACATCCGTAAGGTGGAGATGGAGGGGATGCGTTGCTGAGATGCCCTAAATACTACAAGATTCAAGGGCAATACCGTTGCCGGTTCACCTGCTAGTACTTGGACATGAGTTGGAAAATTGACTGGCAATATTGGAAAAGTGAGTGATGAACTATAGAGTTAATGGATTTAATTCATCTTAGATGGTTAGGATTATCCTGGCTCTTAGAGTTGTAGGTTAGACCTTAGGGCGTCGGTAGAACATATTGCGACTGTTTGTAATTGGCAAGCTTAAAGCTTTTGAAGGGCCACATTGGGTGGCATACTCCCACATACATCCAGCTTGGTAGAACGTTCTATGATTGTTTATCATTGGCAGGATTACAGATTTCGCAGGGGCCACATTAGGTGGCAGGTGCCAACATAGCACCATTCGATTAGTCAATCTTACGTGACTTCGTGACGTGGGACACTGTCAGGCTAGAGTATTCAGTTGCTTGAATTCATCTCTCTTGTTCAAGAGAGTCCTATAGCTAGCGATCAGCATTTTCACACTCCCAACAATTGTGTGTGTGCGCGTGTGCATGTTTGCATTTGATTATCTGTATGTTTTAGGGCATCACGGTCTAGGAGCCTCTGTCCCATTCTTCTCATGATATCAGAGCCATCTTGTTAGACTGGTAAAGACCCAATTGAGCAATCTTCAAGCAAGTCGACGCATAACTTGGCAAGGGTATTGGAACCCCTAGAGGGAACCCCTGCAAGCCTTGACAAAGGGAAGAAAAACCCTCCAAATTTGTATTGCCAAGTCATAGCTCAGGTTCAAAATTGCACAAACAGAATATAACCAAGTGTGGGAAAATAATTGCAGGCAAGGCTTGCAAATAGAAATATGCACAACTAGCATCAAACACGTGCAATGCAAACAAAGCTACAAACAAGTGCAAATAAAGTCCACGATGACCAAAGCATACACTGGTTCATAGTTGAAACAAATTACTTCCAATTGTGTGTTGGTGTTTCAAAGAACAAAGCCTAAACAAGATAATGCGCAATTAACATAAAATAACTTTAAAATAGGTAAAATAATCATCTATCTATATTAGAGCCAAACATTGTACAACTGGTTTTAGTCTATTCAAGGTGATTCCCAGCTGCCTTTCCACCGTTGCCACCATAAGAAGAAGAAGGGCGCGCGGGAAGAGGGGGGTGGAGGGGGGACTCTCTCCTACGTCACCTGAAGGATCTGGAGCTCCAGCAGTGCATTGACGATTCTTGCTTCATCTCTAGGCTCAATGAATTGATTCTATGACTGCATCTTATCCTACCTCGCAGCTGCAACTGTCTGATGAAGCTGGAATCGAGCGGATGCAAGGCCAGCTATGCTGAGATTGCAGGCATCAGCCAATGCTTCTTGATGCTGGAGGAGCTGGCTCAAGTGAATCAAATAAATAAAAGAGTGATATATTCCATTCAAAACAGATCATACAATAGGTGGGAGAGAAAGTACTCTATCCCTAGCCTCAACAATGTGGCAAAAAAGCCATGGAGGTGGTCTAAAATGCCACGACATCCCAAAAGGGGTCAAGTGAAAAAATAAAGAGCAGTCCCATGTCCTCATGAAGGATATAAGTCTCCCACGAGCTGCCAAAGAGGTGCCTGTACACCGCTTCCACTGACTCCTGAGGCTTAAGTGAATCAAGGCTTCTATGCTTCTGCCTCCACAGCCTTGCTACATAGGGTAACCACAAGGGGAGGGGTGCTCCTATCCCCACAACCCCAAGCGCTTACAACAGCCTGAGCGGCAATTCACCACAGACCTGTGTGCTCAACAGTGAACCAAGACAAGCTCCTACCCCCGCAATCCTTATGTTACAGCAACAAAGGGGGGCTGTGCCTTCCCAACCCCTCTAATACAAGCACGTAGATCTCGCCCTCCTAGCCCCTTTGCTTGAGCAAAAGCAAGGGTGACCCTATTACCATATCATAAAATCAAAAAGGGGGAAGGGCTGCTCCTGCCCACCCTGCTGCAGCATCACCAAACGTACGGGAGGATAAGGTGGGAATAGAAGGCTGAGGTGGAGAGGGAGAGGTGGAGGGTAAGGTCGACCAGCACAAGGTAGAGGGGAAATGAAGAGGATAAGGAATTTGGGGAGGGGGAGTGACTCCAATAAGATAAGGCTCAACTAAAGATGCTATTCCCCAAAGCAAAAGTCACTGATGTGATTGATAAGATCCAGCAAGTACAATGCTCATTTATAAGCTGGGCAAGCCTCACTCATTGCATCACAGGTGAGGTCAGTGGAGGAATATCTCCTGACCTCACATGTGATGTCACACACAAAAGGAATCAAATCTAAGGTCAAATGACCCTAGAACCACCCAAAGGATAAGTTGACTTTAGGACACTTCACACCCACACAACTGTAGGACACAGGACTCTACTCACACTAGGACTCCGGATATACAACAACCTCATCCTCAGAGTTAAGAATTTCAGATTTGAAGACTACTTGGAATTCTTCCCACCTTATTGGTTTATTTTTAAGTTCATGCCATCACTTAAGGATTTACCCTTCAACAAATCTTGGGCCATTTGAATGTTATGCGCATGAGAGAAGGCATGAAAGGAGAAGTGTACTTGCCACATCGATTTAACCAAGTCTCCACGCTTTCAGGCGTGCGATCTTTCTTTTCCCCTGCAAAAGGATCATTGCCAAAGCTACATTCGTCCCACTTTCTAACGTACTGGTTGTCAAGCCAGCAACCGCAGCGTGCAACATTATCATTGAATGGCTTTGGGATTGTTGTCTCATCTCAATTGTGGTAATGAGTCCCTCGATGTCTTGGATTTGCTTCTTGAACAATGCTTGGAAATTCTGCAGCAGCTGCGTCACCTCATCTGATTGGTTTATCACATCATATTGGGTAGTAAATCTATCCAAGTTTGCATCAAATCCTTCCATGTTATCATTCTCAACCCTCTTTGAGCTTGCTCAAGGTGAAGCTGCTCCCTAGCTTGTGAAACTTTCAGCCATACTCGACGAGGGCAGGTTACAGGCTTCAGTAGAGAGACTCTCATCACCTACCATGTGCCTCACAGCATTGGCACGCACAGGGACTTACTGCAGAGCTCTTGCTAAACTACTGGACTCACTTTTGGGGCATCAGTAGAGCTAGGAAAGTCTCCTATTTTCTTTGGCTCACTATTCATAGGGGTATACCTGTGGGTACTTGGCTTCAGCAGATGGGTAGACCCTCCTTGTGTATGCATTGTCAGCTTGCAGAGGAATCTAGTAAGCATTGTTTATGGAGCTGCCCCAGCTCTAGAGTGGTTTGGACAGGTATCTTCAGGATGTTCTCATATGTTACATCCGAGTCCTTTCTGATGACATGGGGCGCTGCCCTTTGGGGGAGAGGATTTGGAACCTTTGCCCTCTATGAGTCAGAGCCAGGAGACCACGGTTTCTCCATGCAGTGTCGCCAGAGACGGGGTCCCACAGATGTTAGCATCATGGAGCCGCAGGACTTACTTTTGGTAACAGTACCAGCTCAGGATTCCAAGCCTACTTCACCTGCAGGGTCAGCCTGGGAGGTGATTTCTAGTATTACCCTATGGCGGATATGGTGTTCGCGATGTTCTTTTGTCCTTGGGGGCCATTTATGCACGGAGACTGACACTCTTGCTTCCATTTGGGCGGAGATTATCTTGACTCTCAGGAGTCAGTGGGAGTGGTGTACAGGCACCTCTTTGGCAGCTCGTGGGAGACTTTTATCCTTCATGAGGACATGGGACTGCTCATTATTTTTTCATTTGACCCCTTTTGGGATGTCGTGGCATTTTAGACCACCTCCATGGCTTTTTTGCCACATTGTTGAGGCTAGGGATAGAGTACTTTCTCTCCCACCTGTTGTATGATTCGTTTTGAATGGAATATATCACTTTTTCACTAAAACTTTCAGCCATAACTGATATCTTGTGCGTAGAAGTAGTAGAGGAGAGAGGAAGATCGCTACAAGTGAAGGGAAGGATGGCTGAAAGTAGGCAAAGCAATAGGAAAGTCAAAAGGGATGGAGATGATGTGGCTGAATCAGCAATGATGGAGCGCAAAATGTCAAGGGGGAGGCTGAGATAAAGCTGAACGTCAAGACGGAAGCGAGCGCCTCATATTGTTTATATAGGCAGAAATTATCCTAGATTGGGTTGCCTAGCTCTATCAGGAAAAACAGCCATCTTCCTAGAATTTTCCTTCAGCCTACCACAGCAAGGAACACCTCCACAACATCAACACTCAGCCTGAAGGAGGATCTAGGAATAAAAATCGTCTTAATCCATGACTCTTCATATGAAAACAGCAAGTCGTCTCCATGTCTCAGGATCGTTCATGTTGAATCAAGCGGCCGAGGCCACTCGAAATCAATACACAACATGTCTATCCGTCCATACCACGAAGTCCATGTGGAGGAACTCGCAGAGACAACCACTGTCCAACACTACGTTGTTATAGAACCGTCCCCAATCAACAATCCCCTAGGGGAAAGACACAGGGAAAAAACAACACACATCCCAACGATGACACTTCTAGCAGCCCATACTTGAACGTACCTATCTCAAACCCCCCGTCTCTCCTTTTTGTCCCTTGCAGATCTAGTGGACTTTCCTAGTGAGGAATTTGTGCATTCTACCTTTGGTGAGGCAATGGTTGGTATTCCTTTTGATCCCAGGGTGGCTTCCTTTTCACGTGGACGAGTTCTTTCACCCATACATTTTCCTCCAGTTGGCTCTCTTCCTCGCTCTTCGAGCAAGAGGTCTTCCCCCATCGAGGGGTTCGTTTCTGCTACTAGGCAGGGCAAGGTATTCCATGCTACTTCCTCCCGCCAATGAGCATTGTTAGTTGGAACATACATGGTCTTGGTGGTATACCACATCGCCGGCATAGGTAGCTTATCCGTACTCAACTCCATCCAGGTGTTACGGGGGACTCCATTGAAATTCTTTTTATTCAGGAACACACTCTAGATGCCAGAGATTGTGCTAACTCGGTTAAATTGCTTTCAGGTCACACATTCTGGCCACCTGCCTGGGGTGGGACATGCATTTCAGTCTCAAACTCTATTCTCTCCCTAGTGGTTGGACATGGTATCATCATTCCCTCCAGAGCTCAGTGGGTCATTTTTTTAATTAGGGGACATAAGGTTGGTTTTCTCAACCTTTATGCCCCTAACGATCGAGGGGATTGTGTCCTTTTATGAAAGAAACTAATCTCTTGGGCCCCCATTGTAGATTCATGGATCATCGGAGTTGACTTCAACATGGTGGAGTTGCCTTGTGACGAGAAGGGGGGTAGAGAAAGAGGTACTCACTCTTTGGAGAGAGCAGCCTAGGATGCCTTTTTGTTCAGTTCAGTGGCAGAGATGTTTGGTTTGGATGGTGTCTTTACACTCATCACAGTCTCTCCAGTTTTCCTAGTTGAAGAGAGACCTTAGATGCCAATTCATGCACGCATTGACAAATTCTATGTTGATGATTGGGCTTTGGATAGAGGTGGTGCGATATGCATTTCTACTGGGGCTGCTACCCTAGACCACTTTTCTGTGGTTTTGATGATCTCCGAGCCTCATAGGAGAGGTCGCCCTGCTAGTCTCAAGATTTCGGATGCCTTATATTCAGAGGAGGACCTCACCATGGCAGTTCCGCTTCCCATGTGGTAGCAACCCTCTATGATATTAGCGACTTCTATCACTTAGTCGCTAGTGCCAGAAGGCAAGAGATTTTGAGACAAGAGTTTGGGATTTGTCGACCGTTGGTAGCCGTTCGGAGGGAAGAGCAGAAACGACCTACAGATGCTTGGATTTAGGAGCGCCTTGGATATTGGTTTTTTGGTGCACCCCATGAGGAATGATCACATGATATTTCAATGTTCAAGACAGGATCTGCCTCCCAGCCGTCCTTGCTAGATTGTGTGCACGGTGACGGACTGGCACATTGAGGCCTGGAGAGAGGGAAGGATGATGAATGCATGCAATGCACGGATGGATAGATCAATGCCTTTATATATACATACAAGCATAGATGCTACCTCATAAAATAATAGAAAAATGACTTAGATACTAGAAGCTGAAGTGAAAGAAAGAAGGAGACTACTCATGTAAAGTGCTAAAGAGTTCAATATTGCAAAGGAAAGCTAACAACGACTCCAAGACGGAAGCTCCTGATCTCTACTGGGCTTGTTGGAGTGTTAGATTATGAAGACTAGTGTGATCAAACTTACAATGGCAGCATGCCATCTATATGGAACTTGGAACAGCCGCAGGTGTTAATCATCAGCAGAAAATTGCAGAAGGAAGGTTGAAATGCCAGCCGATGATTGATAAATCAGAGAATCTCGCTGTGAACACAAACCTCTATCATGCAGCCCATGCAATCTGCCATGTGCCCACAACTTACTAACCCCTTTGTTGCATGATAACTAAACGACTACCAAGGTTTGCACTTTCTTCAACATACTATACATTTACTTGCATGCATGCATACATACATACATACATACATGCATGCATGTCTATTTCATACATATGTACAGAATTACTTGCTTATGCCTATTCATCCTATAGGGTTTTATTCATTTTATTGGAACGCGACCTTTTCTCAAGTATTAGTGATGGCTTATTGAGAATTAGGATGTGTTAGGCATAAGCTAGTGGTAGTTACGTTAACAAGTTTAGGAGCCTTCTCACAAGTGTTGATGTGTTGAATATCTTTTCTTAACCATTCTTTAAATGTTCTGCTTTGTTTAGTTAATGAGGCGGTTCTTATGATGCCAAAAGATCATGTTTGTGGTCTTGTGTAAAATCATGTGCTATGCCGGTCGTGGCTTGGCCTTTGCAGGGCTTGTGGCCATTTTGAGTCTCATGATGTTCGAAAATTAGCTGCTGAACTGCTGGGACGACTTCAGCCAAATGTAAGATAGAATATTCCAAAATCATTGATGCTTATCTTGTTTGTTATATTTTATCTCTGTGTGCTCATGTTCATCCATTGATTGTTCGAACACTCCACCATCCTTATAGAATTTTTATGATTTGTGCTTGATTAAATTATTGCAAAGTTTTGTATTAGTAAGATTATTTTGAGATTCTAGCTCATTTTTGCCTTTGTTTAAGGTACCAATGTGGGTGGTGTAGGAGGAGGGCACCTCTACCACGTGCTCTGAGTGCCTTGCGCCCTATGCTAGATGTCCAAAACCACTCAATTGGATCCCACTGCACCCCACACATGAAGGAGGCTAGCGAGAGGGGGCACCTTGAGATGGAGGTTGTTGAATTCTTGTCTTTGTGAATGGCAGCCCTATTGTGGCTCATTAATATCTATCAATGAGGACAGCATGAAGGCCTATTTGCTGGTGATGAAACTGGCCTTCAATAAGTTAAAGGGCAGTAAAGCTAACAAGTAACCAGCCAACACTGTTACATCAACAATTCTGCAAAAGTATAACTGGAAGATTGGGAGCTAGAGTGCCCCTACTCCAAGACAAAGACACGGATTGGCCCCAAACCTTGTTGCCCCTTTCGGTATTTCTTTAATTAAGTGAGAGGTCATGAAATCTAGGCTACATATAGGGATACATTCTTTCTTGCATCTAGGGCAATCCACATCCCGTAAGTCATTCACATACCCTGCATAGCCTCTACTATTCACTACTCTCACCAATCCTGGCAGTAGGTCCGTGAGCCCCCCCGATGGCGTAGGCAATACATACCACCTCGTACGTTGACCCAACTGTGAGCTCTTATGATCACCCGTTTGCCCCTTGCAACCAGTGTAGCCTAGGTGCTTCCCATGTTCCAACCAAATTGGAACCTCATAGAGGTGGATGCATGCAACTTGCCACGTGGCAGACCCACATCAAGTTGGGGCTTTTGCTCCCCAAGGCCCTCTTTGGACCCCTCCTAGGGTCCATTAGCCCTTCACTTGCCCCAAGGCATAATTAATGCCTAGGAGCCCCCTTTTTCACACAAAACAACCCAGGCCTTCCCCTTATTTCCTGCCCACATGCAAGTGCCAGAAATCACGTCCTCGTGACATAACCCCTCTCTTGAAACATGGCAAGCAACCTCGATTGCATCTGAAATACATGTGAATATATCATCATTAAAGCATGAATTACAAACTGTTATAGCATAGAAAGTAAAAGGATACATGAAAAGAAGCAAAAAGATCAAGTAAGTGAGAAGAAGTGCATTAAGATAGCAAAGAAATATGGTTAAACATAGGTGTATAATATAGGAAAAAGAGAAGAAAAGGAACAACAAGTTCGCAAAAAGCAAAGATAAGAATAAGAATCTAGAAAAGAAAGCATGAAAATAGCAAGTGCAAACAAGAAAAGGAATAAGAAAGCAGAAAGGTTGGAACAAACAAAGAACTTAAAAATTTTTACAGGATGGGAAGCAAGGAGACAAAACTCCCATTGAAATTAGGACCACCTAGAGAAATCGGAAGCATAGTGAGAGTTCCTTAAAGTTTGAAAAAGGAAGAGTGATACAAAAGACTTCAAGAAATGAGATACAGAGATCCTACAAGCATAAGAAGAAACGAATATTGAATATAGACACAAGACACAAAGAGGGGCCGGGAAGGGAGGGGCAAAGAAGACAAAATTAGAATTAAGAAATATGTGGAAGAATGAATTGGATTGGATGCTGCAAGGAGACCTGAAGACAAGGACAATGGAAGATGAAAAGGGGACGAAAGTGAGCAGAGGTGATCAAAAGTTATTCCACATAAAAAATGAACAAAAATGAGTCATTCGCTAAGAATACAGGTTTACAAGAAGTCCATTGACTTGAAGATTAAATCGCAGTGCTGGTACAGAAGAAGAGGCAGCTTGCAGTTAGGAACAGAGTACCGGAGTACCAAACGGTAACATCATGCCCAATCATGTTAACACCGTGCGGTAACATGGTGCCCAATCATGTCTCAAAAGGCAACATAAAAGGAAGGTGTCAACCCATCTGAGCATGGGCACTTGCCCTTGTGAAGGGTAAGAATTGCAGTCCTAAATTTGGGATTGGTGAAAGGTTCATCAAATGAGATTCTCATGTTTGGTTTTACCAATGCTAGAATACCCTGCCAAACTATGTGTCTGGCATCATCTCTAGCAAGTGCCAGGATCTACTGAGAGAAGGGAGGTATAAACATTTGTAGCTATACTTTAAGACGGCATCATGATTTGACGGTTAAACCCCATTAGAGGCAATAAGCTGAAAAGCAATTTCTCTACCATGTCTTGGGCCAAGAGTAGAGAAGAAGTATTTATCGACTCTCCCATCTGGAACCAAAAGGACTTCGTGCATGAAAGGCATACTCTACTCTCTTATTTAACAAAACTTGCTGATGAGCCCTTGCTGCAGCAAGGTGCTCCTAAATCCAAGAATCGGTAGGCCGTTTTTGCTATTCCCTCTTCAAGGCTACTAACGGCCATGAGACACCAATCTCTTGTCTGAGAATCTCATGCCTTCTGGCACTAGCGATAGAATGATAAGCATCACTAATACCAAAGAGGAGTGCTGAAACCAAACCGCAGCAGTGCTAGGCTCCCTGGAATCAATTCACAACAGGTTTGGGTGCTTTAGAGTGAATTTGCAGCATCTCTGAGCACCAAGTAGGGCTGGAAACCCTAATCGCAGCAAATACAGATGGCTGAAACAGAAATCGCAGCAGGTTCTCTCTCTCGTACGGCACTCACACGTGCAGATGATACAAGATCTTGGACCTAGAGTAAATCGTAATTCAGCCTGGAGAAGAGATAGTTGATTCACAGCAATAGATAGAACTCTGGGAGTGGGGGAGAGAAGACAAAAACACCACACTAGGGCCACAAAAGAAGGGGTGGACTCCCCTGAAGGTCTTTATTGCAATAGAATAATCTTTGTACAACTGGCTCTTGAGAGAGCAGGAAACTGAGTAATACCTCTGGGAGGCCTTGGCCCTTTCTTTTATAGACTTGGCCTAGCAAAAAGCTAGGGCCTACTTTCTAAAAGCTACTTTTACATAAAAGCCAAGCTTTTAAGTTTTTCTTCCTAGATTGGAGGCTGTAGGCGCCTTTTTAGTCTTGTGGGCACTTCTTTTTAAAAAGGCGCCCCCTTGTCCTTGCTTTAGAGCCTTGTGGGACCTGCTTTTTGTGCATTTTCTCCACAATCTTAGGTCCTTTTTGCACTCTCTTGGATCCTACACATTGCACAAACAAATTCCAACCCATTAAAGGTTAGCAAAATTTATGCATTCCTAGTTCTTGGACTAATCCTAGTCTCTTGTATACGTCCCCACAACTCTCTTTTACCAATGCAAAGCAAAAGTAAAACAATAAAACTTATTTTTAGTTAACCAAAGTCAACATTCTTTGACCGAAGTCAATTTCTAATAAAGATTATACTTCATTTCTTGATAGAAGTACCAAATGGTGGCATCCCCTCAGCTTCTAATCAGTTGTTCTCAACTGAAAAGTTTCCTTGTACAATTGCAAAACTTGAGGATATTCTGAAAAGAAGTCCTCATCAACCCACTTGGCATCCAGTGCCAAATAGTTCTTAGACTTGACAAGGTAGTTGCGGATGACCTTGCCTTTGGGCCCTTTCTTTTCTGTATGGTATACAATTTGTTCTAGTTGGAGGATCTCTTCCATGTCTTCCACCTCTGGTGGCTCTTCTTGTACTGGTTCTGCGGGCATTGGTCCTTGGTACTTCTTGAGAAGACTCACATGAAAAGCATTGTGAATCTTCCAAGTCTCGGGTAATTGTAGTCGATACGCGACTTCATTTATGGGCTCAGTAACCCGAAAAGACCCATAATATCTAGGAGACAGCTTTGGGTATACTTTTTCCTTCCCTTTCATCTTTCTTAAACATGCTTTTTCAAACTTGAGTAACACTCAGTCTCCTTCTTGGAGATTCATATATCTCCTATGCTTATCTGTAGCCTTCTTTTGCTTTTGTTGAGATCTTTTAATTGCTATCCAAACCTGGGAAAAGGCTATGTCCAAGTCTCAAACATACTGATCAATTGCAAACATCTCATCTTTTGTTCTATGCAAAATCACCTTTCCATAAATGACTTCGCATGGGGCTTTTCCTGTGGAGCTGTGTATAGTTATATTGTATGCAAATTCCACAAAAGGGTTTTTCTTACTAGAATGACGTGTGCCTGCTTACTAAACCTACCAATTATGGTTCATATCCCATCATTCCCATATCTGGATCTAGAGGTTAGCAAAATGCATGCATTCCTAGTTCTTGGACTCATCCTCACTGTTCTCTTTTACCAATGCAAAGCAAAAGTAAAACAATAAAACTTATTCATAGTTAACCAAAGTCAACATTCTTTGACCGAAGTCAATTTATAATAAAGATTATACTTTATTTCTTAAGAGAAGTACCAAATGGTAAGAAATGTTGCCACATGAAAAGGAGATGGCACTTCATCTTGGAAATGAGACACCAAAATCTACAAAACATCCTCTATGAGGCCATCCTCTGAATACTGGCAGAGTGGCGTCTCAAATGAGGTTCAAAAATCAACATAACCATTAGATGATTGGGCATAGATGATTGGGCATTAGACAAAGGCAGCCCAGTATGCATTGCACCATGGGTTTCCACCTCTAATCACTTAACATAAATTTGTCTATCCGCGCATGGATTTTCACCTGTAGTCTCCTGCTCGACCATGAGAACATGAGCGAATGAGGCAGAGTCTGAAAGGCATCATTTGTTTAAGCTATCTCTGCCACTAAGCTGGAAAAGGAAGGCATCCCAAGCTGCTTTCTCCAAGAAGTGGATGACACCTTCTCTTTCTATCTAAAGACAACTCCATCATGTTGAAGTCACCTCCAATAATCCAAGAGTTTGCAATGGGGGCCCAAGAGAGAAGTTCCTTCCCATGATCCTCTCTATGTTGGGGGCATAAAGGTTGTGAAGACCAACCTCATGTTCCCCAATCAAATGTTTTTAAAGGGGACGAGAAAGAGAGAGAGAAGAAGAAGAAGAAGAAGAATATATTATTGTCCTCTGAAGACCAAAAATCGGCCTATGGGACCTGAAACAATACAAAACCTTACATACATAAAGACTCCTCCCTCAAAGGGGAGGGTAATAAGAGAAACTACCTTTATGTCTAGGTGAGTTTCTGTGCTTGAAAAGCTTAGATACAAATGTTCCTAAAGCTGAGGGTGACGCCTTATGTAGCAGATCAGCCAGTTTGTTATGTCCCTCAAGAAGAGAGCTGAACTTTTTCCTAATGTGTGCATAGTAAGGGCATATCATTACCACGAGAGAGAGAGAGAGAGACAGAGAGTTCACATGATTTATGGAAAGTGAAAAAGTCGATACATATGGTCTTAGAGACGAGTAAATGTGTTGTGTGCTATATACACCATACATGACGTTCTAATGAGAGAGAGAGAGAGAGAGAGAGAGAGAGAGAGAGAGAGAGTTCACATGATTTATGGAAAGTGAAAAAGCCGATACATATGGTCAAGTAAACTTGTTCTGTGCTATGTACAACACCATACATGGCGTTCTAATGCTTATATCATGTTACATCCCTTTAAAACTGAGGATACTTCACTTTAGGCCCACAGTCAGTGATAAGTGATCTTTCTTCTCTAAAGACTACTTATGTGCCCTCCTAGCTTCCTTGATTATGTGGCAATTACCCTTGCAGAATTACAAGGAACTTGCAAAAGGGCTTCTCTGCTTATAGTGATACTGGACCCTGAATAAAACAATCTGTTCAGTTTGTTGGAACTTGTTCTTTCATCATTCTATAGAACTGTTACTTTCATTTACTATTCTGATTGATGGAAATTATGTGACTTTTGCTTGAAAAGCAGGCAGTATGAGGTGGATCGTTTTTATACGTTTCTTGTTTTTTTGTGTATTTTGTTTAATGCAATGTTGTCCTCATGAGTTTTTAATATACGTGTATAATGAATCCATCTATGATCAGCAGATTATTCTGCCTTTGTTGAGGGAACAGTTGGAGTATGCAGTACAAAATCATGCCACACTGGAAGCAAAGTCTTGTGTCTTTGCTCTCTGCAGCTCGCTTTGGGTAAGACCACCAGTTGCGCCACCAAATTAGTTGTTCACTTTGCGTAGACAGTGTATAGACCAGTTATTGACATAAATTTTCTTTTCAAATGTGTAGTTAAGAGGCAAGCTGTCTCTCTACCATGAATCTATGGTGCATATCCAAAGCTTGCTGGTTCAAATTTTGTTATGGCCTTGCATGCCTACTGATGAAGGTCTTCCTCTGATGCTTTTCCTCTGATAATCATTTTGGAAAGTGTTTCTCGAAGCTATTTTTGTTTTCATATTAAGAAAAGCGAGGCATTTTGTTTTTAAAATCTCTGTTTGGTGAACTGCTGGTTTTCTCCCATTAGCGTCGTCGTTTTGTGCAATTATATCATATCTGTTTTCTTTAGGAAACCACTGATTAAAAATGTAGCTATTTCCCTCTTGCATCTATGATGTGCGATTTCATGCATATTCCTCCTCCTCGTGCAGATCTTACAGTAAGTACTGTGTGTATTCTTTAGGCATCCTTGCATATTCACACTTTGACTTGCAAATTCACTTAATTTTTCTGCTTATTTTGCTAAAATAAGAATATTTTTGCCCAGAGAAAATTAGATATTGACAAGCAAATTCTCCTATTTCAAGCATTGGTTATGCTAAAACCTGAGGAAATTTGTGCCCATCAATAATTTCGAATTCTTATTCCAATCTGAAGTAGTAGTAGCTCGCTTTGCCACAGAAGTAGCTCACATTCCTTGCCCTGGTGCCCCTGGCATATGAAGAGCCACATAATCTGAAAACGACAGATGAGTTGGTCATATAAGCTTGGTGCAGCGCTGACAAGGCCTCATGAATGTCCCATTGCCCTCTTGTACCCAGGTGCTGGTGTGGCATACGACCTCCTTTCACATAACACTAGTATAGTACGCCCATATAAGTTGTATCTGAGCAGATCTGAACTCTATGTAGTGCATGCATCTCATGCCAAATCCTCTTATAGGCGTGTAAGTTCCATACGGAGGAGCGATTCCAATTTCCAACAGCATGTACACAATGTTGAGGTGTGCCAAGTGGATGTTGTGGAGGTTGGCCTCTATCCCATGATTGTAAGTCATTGGGTGACCCAAAGACATTGCCAAGTGTTTGGCTGAGGAGCTGATGGAGAAGCTCTTGCTGACGAACAAGCTTCCCAAAGGTGGAAGGCTTTGTCTGGTTGTGTAATGAATTTTCACCATGATCATTAGTACGCCCATCCATCAAGTATAGTCTTGCACAATGTTTGCTGCTCAAAATTGTCATGACAGCCGTCTCTCTTTGGCTGTTGACAGTCTTCATCTCTCAGGTTGTCATTTCTATGTTCCACTGTGCTCTCATTTAAGCCTTCGAGTATTTGCAGCTATAATAAACATGGGAATACTGGCGTTTGTGGTGGATGCTCTTCAAGAATAGCATTTGCATGGCGAGTCATATGTTGGTCATTGTCATGCTGCATCAATTTTGTAATGCATTTTCGAGGTCAAAACTGTTACATATTACTTGTGCAGCATCGTTCTTGCTATGTCCATTATAATATATATATATATGTATCCCTTTGCTTTTGTTTTCAAATTTTGCATGTTTGGAGTTTTCAAGAGTGTGTACATTTAGTTCCTACCTTGCATAGACATGCATATTGGCTTATGGATTTTTTGTTAATTTCATTATTAGGTATCGTTTCTCCTTGTAGGGTGTCTTCTTCACCAAGTTGGCTGTTGTCATCCACATCTTCTGTGCATTCCAAGACTTTCATGATAATCTCCATCATTAAGCTGCCATTCCTTGCTGCTCCTCAATGCCTTTCCCCTAAATAAGTTTTTAACTTGCTTGGGCTATTCATCATCCAAGGTTCTCCCCTTCTGATGGAAGATCTTTATGTGTTAGTCTTAGAATTTGTGACTGGAATTTCAAATCTACCCATTAGAAGCTCTCTCATTGCTTTTGTATGAGTACTTTTGTTGCTTTTGCATAAGCCTATGCAAGTGTTCTCTAGTTCTTGGCCTCTCTGTGCAACCTGCAATTTTTGGCATGCCTTATCAAAACTGCCATCCACTTAGGAACAGACTTCATGAATTTGGAAAGGCGTGGAACCTTAACCAACCATGTGCATGTGTACACCCACCACGTCTATCCTTTGGTGTGCGGATGCTATCCCAAATGCCATGCATTTTTTTCTTACTAGAGTCGTGGACATCTTGGAGTACCTGCCTTTTGCCTTCTTGAAGCCATGCAAGTTTGTAATATGGCCTACTGCGAAAAAGCTCCAAAATGGCCTAATGTTGCAATAGTTATCCCTTACATGCAGTGAGAGAAAATATTACAAACTTGTGATGAGTACTTGTTGGGCTAGCTTGTGTGCTAGTCCCAGTATCTTATTGTGGTGTTCCAAAATCTCTTTCAAGTAGCTTCCTAGCCTTTTGAGTGGCTGCTCCAGCAGATTTTTCAGATAATCTCTGCTGCCCTGCTGTCCCCATAACCTTTTGTGATGTGTGCATAGGCTCTACATTGTAGGAGCATGCTGCTCATTTTCTACCGCCCTTGTGGGGCAGGTTTCGCATGTTCTTTCCTCTCTGGGGATCGTGGGGCTTGCCCACCTACCCCTCTCTACCTCGAGATCATGGGCACTAGTTCTGATTTTGCAGATTAGATGCTTTTTAAATATTGATATGTCTTCCCTGAGGTATTTCTGCGTACATAGCTGTCCACTGAGTTAATTTCCTATTTGTAGAACTGCATTTTTGTCCCCGATTTCGCCAAAGTTTCTGTAGCATTTTCTGCATCACTATCTCCCTGATTTTGCATGCATCTTCTGGTACATCAGTGGCTGTTATAACCTATGATTCCATCCGCTTCATTCCCTCTTTGTGCCAATCCATGATTTGCGTAGCTTTCATCGTCTTTTATGGCATCCTATTGACATCCATCTTCTCAACTTTGTTGAGGTAAGCCATGAATTGACATAATGCTTTCCCTTCTGAAGGTATCATACCTGTTTCAGCCAGTAGGATGGGGTAGGGTGTCTGTGCCTTAGCTCCTAACTCCCCTATCAAGAACGTTTATGTAAAGTTTCTATTCTTTTCTAGAATGTCCTAGAGAGCCTGGGGGCAAGGTGGACATCCGTATAGGAATATTGTCTGCACAAGCATGGTGTACAAAAATTTTCTCATTTCCCAATTCCACAAATGTGCCTTCGTGCATTTATTTTGGAAGCTATATAAGTCTTTTAAGCCTCCCAGAATCCTCCTTTCCACTGACGCATTCCATTTGTAGTTGTATGTGAAATCCAATCCTAGATATTTATATGTGTTAACTGTTTCCAAGGGCTTCCCTTCAATTGTGACATCCACTTGTTTGTTATGTGTCCCAATCACCATTACCTTTGTCTTATCTATATTGACCTGCATTTCTGGGAGTTTGCAGAATTCTCTCATTTAAATGTGCTTGCAGGCTCTCCTTCTTTGCAACGAATACCACATCATTTTCATAGATAAGCATTAGCAAAGTGTACCATGCAATCTGAACACCTTCCTTGCTATGCATTCTCATCCACTCTTCCAAATCCATCGATAAAAGACCGAAAAGTGTTGGTGAGAGGGGACAGCCTTGCTTAACCCCTATGTCACTGCTTATTACAGCATTCCCCTTGGAGCATGACCCATCCACTAGCGGTTGTGCTAACTCAGCTAGAACCTTCTCATAGAGTCAGTATGTGGCTTCTTTGAGAGACAGAGAGAGATTTTATTAAAAGTGTTCAGAAGACCAAAACGGTCTATGAGACTAAAGGATAAACTGATACAATGAGCCAAGGGTGGAGCCATTAAGCGGGCATCAACACCCATGGTGAGTACAAAAGGAAACCCAAAGTCCTGAATCATAACATCATGAGTACACAGTGAGAGCTCTCTTGGAGTGGGACAAGTAGGAGTATCAACTTTGAGAGGGGGACGCCGATGTGCGAGGTTGTTGTGGTGGCATATAGCTTGTGATAGATCGTGGGCAACTATCAACACGTGTTGCCTGTTGTGGTCTCTTGTCTATAGCCCTACGACGAACGAGTGCTATCGTCACTCCTGTGGGTAGGTCCCTTGGTGTGGTCAACAGGGAAGGGAGGTCCCCTAGTGTGATATGCCCCTCTGTGTACCTGCGGGTCTGGCGTGTCTCAAGCTCTGGCTCGGGTCCTCGAGGTCTCAGTCTCCATGTGTCCTGCTGGTTGGTGTTGTTAGGTTGGAAGAACTCAATGATCGTGCTCTGAGTGGGATCTGGTTGTATGTCATGGTCCCCTCTATGTGCTCTGAGCATTCGCTTCCTATGTCAGACAGCCTTGTGGATGAAGGCCGCTAGGCATCTGTGGTCTGGGTAGGATAGGAAGCTGGATTGAGAACCAAGGCCATCTCTGAAAAAGGCAGTAGTAGCGACCTCTGATGTCGTAGTACACAGGGCATGTGAATGCAAAATGCTCCTCTGCCTCGATCTCCCCGGAATCACATAAGGTGCAGATGCGGCCCTCTCTAGGTATGCCCTGTGCCTGACCACTCTCAATACAAAGGCAATGTGACGAAACTCAGAACTGCCCTATAGATATCCTCAAGGCGTGAGGAAGGTGGATTTGTGTGTACCCTAGTTGATTGACGAAACCCTCAGTAGAGGTCTGTAGGCAGTGGTCCCTGTTAAAATTGATCTTCACAGGAAGCTCATGAGGTACCAAACAAGTCCTGAATGTGTGTAACTGCAAGAGATCCTCTCGGATGACCTGGTTGACCTCGTGATAGGTGAGTGGGATAGAGGGGGCCTCAACACTATACTGGAAGGGAGATAGCCTATCTATGTGCAGTCTCAAACTCTCAAATCATCTACATGTATGTGCGTACCAGCTCCTCTAATCATCTTCTATTGCCAATGCCATGGAAGAGGATAGGGCCAACGAAGGAAGCGTGCGTTGTCCTGTAGTGTGGGATCCATACTGTCTAATGCAGTAAAGATATGTGATCACCTGAAATGCCGCATCAAACTGTAGTGGGGATACCCCAAACTCACCAGGAACTATCTGATGTGGGACTGAAGGCTTACTACGAATCATCCCGATCCCCGAACTCCTCCTGTCTCTCAGGTCTCGTCTCGATATGTTGTCTCCCACATGTATCCACTGACTATAGGCAAGGGTCACTCTAGACTCTAATATGTCTCTGCAAGTCAGGGACTCAGTCCTCTAAGTCTCATAGACCCCGCCCCCCTATGCAAGGGGACCACAAGGTGCTTGTTGTGGTCCTGTCCAAACACTTCTGATCTCATTGCTCTTATCAGACAGAGGCTTCGACAGCGATTTCCTACTGTTACTTTTGGCAGATTTTTCTGGTTGTTTGGCTTTCATCCAGAGAGACAGGGTTTTGATTTATTTTTTGTATGGGTGCGCTATTGGACACTATGGACTTTATGGATGGACAAAAATCATAGAGTCTTTGGTGATCCACTTTTTTCATCTTTTCTTTTTTTCAAACGATCTCTGCAACAATCTTTTTATGATTGTCTTCAGACTCGTTTGATTGATCAGGATGTATATACAGCTTATACTGAGATCTTCAGTTGAGTAGTAGTTACTTCATCTTTTTGAAGTAACTATGAATGTAATTTTTCTACATCAATAAAAGATTTCTTCCCACAAAAAAAAAAGAAAGCTTGTTGTGGACCTATCAGAAGCCGTTCGAACTACTACCCACTTCCCTCTCTCTGGGTGACATCTGGCTGATGTAAGAGGATACGCCTCTCCTTTACCGGGAGGGGTGTGAGATCCTCATCTAAGTGGATCTCTGGGTGGGTATGTAAAGCTGAGCGTTTGCGTAATGTGAGGCGAGCCTGGGTGTCTCTGAAGCAGATGATGAGACATTGCTCTCGCTTGGGATCTCACCCAGTGCGTCAGGCTCCCTCAATCCGATGCTTCTGAATCCCGAGAGTGGAGGTCACGACATAAATTGCGTCGTGCATGGGGGTTGTGGTTGTGCAGGGGATCCCACGTACCCTGACATTGAGTGCCTTGTTGGCCCTCTGCTGCTGCTCTAGAATTGTGGCTGAAACAGTGGCCTTCGTAGATTCCTGTTTTGCAACATCCATCCACCTGGTAGTCTATTTAATGGCTGATTGCATGCAAGCTATATGTGCTTCAACTGCCTCTACAGCTGGTCCATTGTGTGGAGCTGTCCCCTTGGCTTCCATCTCCTTTCCAAGCTGGGATATCTCCAGGCTAAGACTGTGAACAAGACGGTCTTGTTCCGCCTCTCATGTATGAAGACGGTGTATCTGTAGAAGGACACCATTCCAATAGTCCGATGGGATCGTGAGGCCATGAAGTGTGTAGAGAATCGAGATGTGGTGTGAAGGGGGGCTGGAAGTGGAGACTGATGGGGAGACAACTGCAACGTGGGTGTAGTGAGGCCAAGTAATGAGTGGAAAGGTGGCTGGGTAAGGGGTAAAGGTGACAGGGATGAGGTATACTGGGGGAAAGGGGCTGTCAACCTTTAGGTCAATTCTATTGCTTCGTTTATTCACATCATCTATCATAAGTTGCTTTGCTGTGAGAGAGAGAGAGAGAGAAAGAAAGAAAGAAAGAAAGAAATTTTATTAAAGGTCCACGGAAGGCCATACATGGCCTATGGGACACAAAATCATCCGAAAGGGAAATACATCATCAACGATGCGCCAACTAGGTGGCCTCATCGTAATACAGCTAAGATGCCAAAAATGGCTACAAAAATCCTAGATACAAAATGAAATGAAATAGAGTACCAAAAATGCCTAGATACAAAATGTAAAATATGAAATATGAGGAACATCGTCTTCCCTAAGGGGTTTGTGATCCAAAGAAATGATGGAAGTCATGGCCATCGACCATGCCTCCTGCCATGAGTGTGAAGATCTGGGCAAGTGTCAAGTGGGCTGCTGGCGGTGCCAAGTCTCCATGGAGCAATCTCCTCCGAAAATCTGCCATCATCCTCCGTCGTCTAGAAATAAAGCGACGGGTACGGCCTCTGTGTAAGATCATCCTGTGGTGCTGCCGGATCATGTCATATGTACATCCTTGGGGTGGAACCATCGGATCTCTCTGGCAAGATGGGCTATCTTTGTGCTCATGGTCCTGCACCTCGTCCTGCTCCTCATGAATAACCAGGTCTCTGGCAGGGATGCGACGGTGCTCTCTGAAGAATCTCTCTCTGTATCTGGTGATCTCCCTGATACATAGTCTACCCCTGAAACAAACCTATCAGACGACCTAGACACTCTAGATGATCTTCTCAAGAGCATTTCAGCTTGCTGTCCCACCTAAGCAATACTGATCCTCATACTCCATAATCCGAGAGAGAGGTCCAAATCCGTGCCCAAATAAACAGTGAAAGCTGCCACGGATCTCATAATATAAAGGGCATCTGCAAACAAAGTGCTCCTCAGTCTCCACCTCCCCCATAGTGCAACAAGGGCATATCCTAGTCTCTCGCCTGGGTCTATGTCCGGTAGCTGTACGACGCATCCTGCCGGCCTCAACGTCTAATCTGTGGGAAGATACCCTGAGCTGGCCCAAGGCAATCCTGAGTGAGTGCGACATATGAACGCCGATATATCCTGGGGATATGATGAAGCCATCCTCTGAAATCCAGAGAGAGAGAGAGAGAGAGAGAGAGAGAGAGAGAGAGAGAGAGAGGAAGAAAGAAAGATGCAAGAAAATTAAAACAGCAAATAATTAAATCTCCGAAATTGTTTCTTCATGAGGATCGTCCAAATTTGAGCTCAAGGGTTGCTATGGGCAGCCCTTAGGTGGTGGGCAGTCCAACCAAGAGGGCCTGCAAAAAAAAAAAAAGAGCAAAAAAATCAGTAAAATCAGAAAAAAGAGGCCATGGAAAGCTCACCCGATCAGAAAACCAGAGGGGACAAAGTCATGAAATACAGCATAATTTGGACCAAAGGGCAGAAGTAGAGGATGTGAATGCCAAAGCATGTCTATCCACTATCAAAGAGGTATGTAAGCTACAAGATGCTGAAATTGAATGCTTACAAAAGAAATTGGAAGAATACAACAAGGATGAATTTTCAAACATACGTGCTTAAATGAATGAAGACATGAAGGGATGGCAAGAAGAAATGCATGCAAAATGGGCAAAACAAATTGGGAAAATGCAGATGGATATGATGCGAGATATGGACGTGAAAAACAGTCTTCTCACATCCAAGATAGAGAGCTTGGAAGCTGAGGTGATTAGTCTACAAGACGAGAATGTAAAATTGAAGGCAAATACACACGGAGATGAAGGGGAGCTTCAGCCATCCCTACACGAGGAGCTGAACATGATTAGGGAACAAATGAAGCAGCTCAAGGGTGCCAAGGGAACTTCAGAAGAAGAAGGCAAGATCATAGATGAAGTGAAATCTGAGAATGAAAAACTCAGAAAGGACTTGGCATTTTTGCAAGACACTATGAAGGGTAAACATGCTGAATTCACCTAGAAAATCAAGAAAGGAGAGGCTGCAATCTTGGAATGGAGAGATGTGGTCATGAAAGTTACTGTTGTTCCCAAGAAAGAGTTCATTTCAGATGCTCTAGAGCAGGATAAAAGGAGAAACAGTAAAGCCCTAAATGTTTTAGTCCTAGGTCCCACAGTAGGAGATACTCCTACGGCAGATGCAAATGCTTTGTTCACCAAAATGGGTGTGAACTTGACATGTGAGACAGCTTGGAGAGTTTGCAAGCCCGATGCACCCACAAGGCCACTTGTGATGAAGCTCTGAACAGCTATGGATGGGAAGACCCTCATGAGCACGAGGGTGACCTTGAAAGGAACCCGGATCTACCTAGACGGTGACCTCGCCCTCCTATAGCAGGAACACCGTAGGGAAGGTATGGTACACGTCATGGCAACGAGAGAAGCAGGCAAATGGGGTGCATACAGGGATGGTAGGGTGATCATCCGAGAGAGAGGAGATCAGGACCAGGGGGAGAAGGAAGAAAAGGAAGAGAAAGAAGAGGGTGAATTATGACGGTGTCAGGCCAATGGGACACAAAGTGGACTGAGAATTGCAGTGTGGAATTGCAATGGCACACTCTGGTCTGATCCGGGTGGTTTCTTAGAGACATACAGTGACAGAGACATGGTCTTCTATACTAAGACACATGAGAGCCGCCCCGAGAGAGGACTGCCCACTGTGACAGGATATACATGGGAGTCATCTTATAGGAAGGAGACGAGGAGAGACATTGGTGTGCGGGGTTTGGGAGGAGTGGCTATCCTCTTTAGATCACACATGAGACCTCTCATATCACTGGCATGGAGAGAGGAGCATGCGTGACACATGTGGATATGAGTCCAAGTACCAGACGCACGACCGATTCTCATAGCGGTGTATTATTTCCCCCCAGATACTTCATCCTATGCACGCGAGGTCACCACAGAAGGGCACAGCCCGTATGAGTTGATTCAGGATGATATCACGGAATTCTCCAGGTAGGGGGACATCCTCCTTCTTGGTGACTAACCTAAACTATAAGATGGAAACACTTAACCTACTGTTCTCCAGTGGGTACTAGTGAACAAGAACTGACTACTGACTTGACCTAAGGCTAAGAGACCGACCTACGTAGCTTGTGCCTGACACCGACCTACGTAGCTTGTGCCTCACTGTCCCTGGACAAGGGCTCACAAAGGTGTCACAGCATACGACAAAATCTCCTATCTGGGAACTATAATGCACTTGTCGATGTAGCCAGTGTGTCACCTTGCACCCAAGTGCAGGGGTGCATGCGCGTCAGTATAGCATGGATGCACCACTTGAGTTTATCCCACGGGATGAGATTAACCGCATCATACGGTTGGATCTCCTCCAGCTCCACACATCTCACACTTGGGGGAGGGACCAGGAGTTCCCCACCAAGACGACCCAGCTCTACTATGACCATTTTCTGAGAGTATCGGAGGATGGGCTCATCATCAGACCTCAGTATCTCGAGGATAGAGGAGTCTCACACGCATTGAGGATTGCCATTGGACAAATGCGGGTCTTGCCCCATCGAGGCAGGGAGAGCTGCACGCATACCTAGAGAGCAACGGACTTACAGGTTGTGCACGATGGGGGCGGTCGAGACAGAGGAGCACTTTCTGTGTGTCTGCCCAGCCTACTATGAGATCCGAGGGCATTACCACTGCCTTTTTTAGGAGGGGCACAGCTTTGGCCCACTCTCACGAGTGATCCACTTCCAGGACCAGGTCTTTATTGGGCTCTACCTGATGGAGATGGGATGACACAGGGAGACACTACTACGACATATCAGAGAGCAGCAAGATGGGACCACCGCACCACAGGGTACTGAGGTAGAGCGAGCGCAGAGATAGGTCACGGATTTCTATGCATTTGACTCAACTCTAGAGCACTCTGGGGTAGAGGAGGAGGAGCTAGCCGACATGAGAGATATATGGATCGGTGGAGAGAGCCGACACAGCACTGCTAGGCGGGGGACACAGAGACCGTACACGGCGCGACAGGCGACCAGAGCACACATGATCGAGGTTCGACCTAATTCAGCTCTCCTTAGGGGAGATCGACCGAGGCGAGGCGTCACCCTTGACATAGCCCATCGGATTCAGAGATCGAGGAGACCACGCCCTCCACCACCACGGGAGACAGCCCGACAAATGCAGATACGTGAGCTCTTTGCATCTCATCAGAGAGCCACCATGGAGCCTGGATACGTGGAGCCCCTTCAAGATCTATGGGACTGGTGAAGTGTGAGCTTTTATGAGCTGTGAAAAGAAATATCTACAAATTTTCTATGTTGTGAGTATTTTCTTAGCTAGCTTGTGCACTAACCGGAGGACTTTGCTACGGTGCTCCAAGACTGCCTTTTGGTAGCTCCAAGCTTTTGGGCTGTCTATTCCAGCCGATTTTTCAGGTTACCCCTAATGCCACGATTTTTTTCTCTCTTGTGTGTATAGGCTAGGCATTTAGAGCATGTGCTTCTACCTATTTGTGGGGCAGATTTTGCAGATTCTTTCCTCTTTTCGGAACTTTGGTCTATCGGAACTTTGGTCTTGCCCCTCCCAACCTCTAGATCATGTGAGTTGGTCCTTGTTTTGTAGATTAAATGCCTTTTCATTGATATATCATCCCCAAGATAAGTTGAGAGAAAGAAAGAAAGTTTATCAAAGTCTTCGGAAGACCGATGGCATGGAAGAGAAGTTAGACAGTGAGATGGAAGAAGAAAGTACCACATCTGAGGAGGAGGGGCAAGTATCATTTCTGTTGAAAGAGACTGATGCATATGAATTGCAGGCATCAGAGATACAAGAAGCTAAGGAGGAGAGTAAGCTTGAAGATATGGATAACTTGATGCAACCCCCACCTTCCCAGTCAGAGAGAGAAGAGATATTGTTGTCCATGCTGAATTCCAATCCCCTGTCGGCTCTGAACAGAGAGGGGATGTCCCCAAGTGTAATCTGCGCGTCAACCCTTTGTCTGAGCTGTCAGGTCACTGGCTCTAGGTCACGATCATGTCGAGGCCTCGTCTCATGGGGATCCATGTGATTTGGCAAGAAGAACTCGGTGATAGAGCTCTGAGAAGGATCTACCAAGGAAGAAGTCTGGTCCTGTCTCCGTGATCAAAATATCCTCTCGCGGTGCCTGACTATCTCATGGATGAAGCCCACCAAACATCTATGGTCTAGGTAGGAGAGGAATCGAGACAAAACCCCAGAGCTATCTCTGAAGATGCAGTAGAAACGCCCTCGAATCTCATAGTAAACAGGGCACCTGAAGATGAAGTGCTCCTCCATCTCAACCTCCTGCATGTCACATAATGTGCATATGCGCCTCTCCTTGGGTAGGCCCTGTGCTCTACCACTCTTGATACGAAGTCTATTTGAAGAGACCCGGAACTGTCCAATAGAGATCCTCAATGAGTGGGGTAAATGGATCTACCTGTATCTTGGTGGGTCAATCAAACCCTCCTCTGTGATGTGCAAGCAGTATCTCTGCAGAAGCTGAGCTTCACTGGGAGTTCACTAGTCGGTCCCAACCAGGTCCGGAATGGGTGTAGTATAAGAGATCCTCACGGATTACCTGGTTGACGTCATGTGATAGGAGGGGAGAAAACATAACGCCCATACTGTTTTGGAAGGGAGGGAGTCTATCCATGTGGAGCCCTAGTCGCTCAAACCATCTCTCTGTGTGTGCATACTAGCATCTCTAGTCACCCCTGCTGAAAGTGCCATAGATGAGGACAATTCTAGCCAAGGTAGTCTAATGCGCCCAGAAGTGTAATCTCCGTACTTTCTGACTCGGTACGTGATGACCTGAAATGCAGCATCTAGTTGTAATGGGGATGACCCAAATTCAGTCTGAATGATTTGGTGAGGAATGGATGTCTTACCGTGAATCATCCGCAATAGCATGAGAACATGTACACAAGCCCACTCTATATCCGACAAGTCTAGCCCTCAGTAAGGGCTGCCAAACATCCCCGCTAGGCGGACCAAGGAGTCAAAAAGTAGGCCCTTGGTCAGTGGATCCTAGTGTGAGCGAAAGCACTGTCTCTCTAGTCTTGCCAAAGAAGCGTATACCCTGCCCAGGCGGGCCTGTATCGCAGATCTCATAGTGAAGATGGGTCCGAAGAAGAAAACCCCAAGATACGTGTATGATGAAACTATCTCAACAGGTGACCCATCAAACGTGAACTGCTCTTGGTGCATGACGGCTCGAGATGTATTGAAGATCATAACCTTGGTTTTACCAAGGTTGACCTTCAAATCATGAGACTCACAAAAAAACCGTAGTCTGTCAAGGTGTCTCTGGAGCCCCTCTGCTGAGGAAGACAAAAGTTCCACATCATCTGCATACAACAATATCCGGATCAAAGTGCTAGCAAGAGAGCATCCATTCCCCCCTGTGTCTGCATCATTGTCTCGAGCTCGTCAATGTAGAGGCCAAACAGGTGATAAAGGACACTCTGTTTGAGCCCAATAGTGCTCATGATCTTGTATGTCCACCCAAACCCTGCCCAGACTCTGTCTGAGACTCTCTCGTAAAGTGCCATGATAGCCCAAATGATCTCCTGGTCATAACCCAAATCCTGTAGGCATCGGAGGAGGCGGGCTCTCGGGACCGTATCAAATGCTTTGCAAAAATGCACAAAGCAACAGTAAACCCTCTGCTTCCGTGCCCTCGCTGCCTCGATCATACACCTGAGCGTGAGAATGTGATACATGTTTCCATGATCGCGCCGGAATCCAATTTGTTTTGTTGCTCTAAGTCCTCGACACTCTACAAATCAATTGACCTCGGAATCAAGCACTAATGCATAAATCTTGGACATGACATGTCCAATCATAATTCTCCGAGCTCATGGGATCCCCTGCCTTGTGGATGGGTGAAATAGTGTTAATGATCCAGGTGCGTGGAAACCCCGAACAAACAGCTTCATTAAAGAGCTTTGCTAAGATCGGGGCTAGGACGTTAATCCCATATGCAGTGAACTCAGTGCATAGCCCCTTATGATCCTTCGCTCGGCCGTTATGAAGTTTCATTATGGCATCCTTCACCTTAGTGAAGAGGGTGCAGGATGTGGAGCGTGGCATATAGTCCCATATGCAATGAACTCAATGCATAGCCCCTTATGATCCTCTGCTCGGCCGTTATGAAGTTTCATTACGGAATCCTTCACTCCCCCCTTAGTGAAGAGGGTGCAGGATGTGGGTCGTGGCATATGTGAGGTCAGGAACTGGCTGATTTGGGATGTTATATAGTGTGCATGCATACTTATGCCAGACCTGAGTGTCAGTGAGTGGTGAGTGTCCGTCTAGAAATCTCCGCAAAGAGTCCTTGAGTTGTTGCTAAACAAAATGTTTAGTAGTTTTTTCTTGTTTCGGCGAACAAAATCTAGTTTCTTTCTACTACCAGGCGACGATACTCGTGTAGTGTCTCTGGTTCACTCGGAAGATTGTTTTTGGTTTCGAATCTAAGTTGACGGCGTAAAGCCTTGCACTCATAATCGAACCAGCTATTACAAGGTACGGTCCTGGGTGGTGGTGGGCGGGTGGAGTGAGTGATGTGAGGGAAAGCGTGAAGGACAACCTCGTGTAGTGATCAGAGCAGCACGGCCCTCTAATAGGGGTGTGAAGTCAATATAAGCGAGAAGTATGTATAGACGGCCCGAGTAAATAGGTGAGTGATCGTGGTCGAAGCGTATGTCATGATAGGTGGAGTAAGAAATCAATGGGTTTGAAGGTGTTGTGCAACAGAGGGTGGAAATACTAAAGAATAAGTAGGTGATCAGCTCCGAGGGGAAGAGGGGCCACAGTAAAATCAGCAAGGGATCCCATGATGTGATCAACAACGCTAGAGCCTCCCCCATGTGGAAAGCATGTGAGACCACCTGAGGCGGGCCATCTATCAAGACCATTATAAATAATAAGATCATGCATCCCGTCGAGATCCAATAGGGCCTGCCCATAAGATGTGATCGGACCTTGTCTGTCAACCGAAACCCAAAGCATACATGCTCCCTCAAGGTCAATGTCTGGCAGTAGAATGGAATCATCCTTGAAGTCGAGTGATACTTAACGGGTTTTTGTCCTCGCGTTGAAGTCCCCAACTAGGAGGACTTCTCTACGGCTCGAGAAGTCGACAATGGACTGATAGAGAGCTACAAATGGAGATGTCTCAGTCTTATCTCAAATATCTCTAGCAAAGTGGGAGGTTTCAGGAGGGAAGTAGCATACTGCAACAAATAGATTCCGGCTGTCATGTGTCGGATCGGGATCCAAAGAAATCTGGAATGTGCATCTCTCTGCTCTACTGAAATGGTCCCCAAAAGGGTGAATCTGTAAAGAACTGCTACTCCTCCTGACCCTTGTATCCCCCCTATGTCCCTAGTCTCATCTCTGTAGGGTGACTCCCATGTGTACCCACTGACTACTGGTAGTGGGCGCTCCGGACTCTGATGTGTCTCTGTGCAGAAGACTATGTCACAACCTGTATAGGATTCCGAGTTCCCTGGTGAGAGAGAGAGAGAGAGAGAGAGAGAGAGAGAGAGATACAGAGAGAGAGAAAGAAAGAAAGAAAGAAAGAAAGTTTATTAAAGTCTTCGGGAGACCGTGAAGGTCTATGAGACTAAAGATAACTGATACAATGAGCATAACGGTGGCGGTCTCAAAACGGGCCAGCCAACCGTTCTACAAAAAAGAGTTTATGAAGGACTATGTGTCTAGTCCTGATACAAAAAATATGTGTCTACCTCCAGATGATACAAAAAAGAAGGGGGGCACCAAAAAAGGGGCAGAGGGGGGAGATATAGTATACATGTGCAGGTGGTGATCGTCAGAGACCAATCATAGAGGGGCCGTCAAATGGGAGGTCTGAAAAAACCCTGCGATAGATGATTGGCCTTTGACGTCACACGGCCTAGTCGAGCTCGGTCGTCGGGGGCAGCGGGTGGCCCTGTGGATGAGGGCAACGGTAACCTTGGTGGTGCGGACAGAGAGCAGAGACGAGATGTCATGGACCTCGATGTGTGAGTTTGTCCGCTGGCGCAACTGTCGTCGCTCTGGCTCTCACTCACGCCCGCGCCGTCAACTAGACTGAGAAGAGGTATCCTGTGACTGGAAGAAGTCAGTGATAGGCCGCTGGGTGTCCTCACGCTGTGTGTGCTGCTCGTGTCGTCGTGCTCGGAGAGAGGTATCTCGGTGGCGAGTCATCTCATGTAAGAAAGCGGCTAGGCATTGCTGATCCGGGAACTGCAGCATGTGTGGGAGGGGGCCGAATCCGTCGCGGAAGAGGCAGTGGTATTGGCCTCGAATGGCATAATAGATAGGACATCTGAAAGCAAAGTGCTCCTCCGACTCGATCTCCTGCAAGTCGCAAAGTGGGCAAAGGCGGTCCTCTCGTGGGATACCCTCTGCGCGTCCGCTCTCGATCTGTAATCGGTGTGACGAGACCCTAAACTGACCGAGGGAGATCCGGAGCGCATGTGGTAGATGAAGCTGTCTGTAACCCGGAGGTGTGATGAAGCCCTCCTGTGAGATCTGGAGGCAGTGTCGGCGGTAGAAGTCGAGCTTCACAGGAAGCTCGGAGTGAAGAAACCATGTCCGCCAGGTGTGGAGCTGGAGCAGATCCGCTCGAATGAGCCGGTTGACCTCTTGGTCAGTGGGGGAGAGGGGAGATGGTGGAGCGTCGAGGCTGTACTGAAAAGGAGGCAACCGGTCTAAGTCGAGGCCCAGTCGGGTGAACCAACTGGAAAGACGACTATACCAGCATCGCTGGTCCCCATCAACGGATAAGGCCATAGAGGAGGATAGGGCTAGCCAAGGTAGGCGGAGGCGACTGTCGGCGAAGGAGCTGAAATCCCTGACTTTGTGGAGATAGGTGATAGCCTGAAAAGCCGCATCAAGCTGTAGGGGTGAGGCGCCGAACTCTGCTAGAATGATCTGGTGTGGTACCGATGGTTTGCTGCGGATCATCCGAGCAAACATCAGTATCTATAGGCGCTCGAGTCGAGCCCACTCTGTGTCTGAAAGGTCGACTCCCCACCAAGGGCTATCGTACATGCCTGCTGGGCGGACCAAAGAATAAAAAAGGAGAGACTTGGTCCGCGGGTCCTGAAAGTGGGAGTGGTAGCACTGTCGCTCTAGCCTGGCAAGAGCGGCGTATCCCCGGTTGATCCTGGCTTGCGTGGCCGGGCGCATTGTGAAGATCGGGCCTGAGAAGACAACGCCCAAGTATGTGTAAGAGTCAACTACCTCAACAGGGTCGCCGGCGAAGAGGAACTGCTCTCGGTGCATAGCGGGTCTGGAAGTGTTGAAGATCATCACCTTGGTTTTCCCAAGGTTGACCTTCAATTCATGTGTATCACAGAAGACCTAAAGTCCATCCAGGTGTCGTTGAAGACCAGTAGCAGAAGAGGATAGTAGTACTACATTGTCTGTGTATAGGAGAATCTGGATGACAGCCTCCGCAAGAGAGCAGCCTGCACCTTCGAGTGTCCTGATGGTGGTCTCGAGCTCGTCGATGTAGAGGCCAAATAGAGTCGGTGACAAGGGACATCCTTGTTTGACTCCGATAGTGCTCGTGATCTCTGGGGTCCAACTGGTGCCAATCCTGACCTGCCCCGTCACCCGCTCATAGAGAGCTACTACTGCCCAGATAATCACCGAGTCGTAGCCTAACTCCTGTAGACGTCTTATGAGTCGGGCGCGGGGAACGGTGTCGAATGCCTTGCGGAAATCCACAAAGCAACAATATACTCTCTGTCTCCTGTGTCTGGCCTCCTCAATGATCCCTCTAAGTGTAAAAATGTGATCGTAAGTCGAGTGATCCGCCCTGAAGCCGGCCTGTCCGGATGCCCTGAGCCCCTGTACCTCTGCGCGAGCACTGACCTCGCCATCTAACACTGATGCATAGATCTTGGACATAACATGTCCAACCATGATGGTCCTGTAATTCCCTGGATCCATGGGATCTCCTGCTTTGTGGATGGGTGTGATAGTGCTCAGGGTCCAGGCTCTGGGGAACCCGTGGCAGACAGCTTCATTGAACAGCGTTCCCAGGATGGGGGCTAGAGTTTTGATGCCATAGGCAACAAACTCTGTGCATAGGCCCTCATGATCCTTAGCTCGACTGTTATGAAGCTTATGCGCTGCGTGGATGACTCCCTGGGTTGTGAAGAGGATACAAGAGGTGGGGCGGGGGGTGGCTGAGAGGTCGGGAGGAGGCTGATCAGGGATATCATAGAGTGTGCGTGCGTAGGTATGCCAGAGGGAAGTGTCCGTGAGGGGGGAGGGGGATCGGCGTCCTAGGAATTTCCTCCAGAAATCCTTGGAGTTGCTACTAAACAGAACGTACAGTAGCGTATCCTCATTCTGGCGCAAGAAGGCTAGCTTCTTGCGACGGACTAGTCGACGATAATCCCTGGTGAGACGTGGGTTGGCCCTAGTGTTTCGCTGGGTCGTGAGTCGGAGTGTGCGGCGTAATGCTTTGCACTCGTCATCATACCAGCTGTTGCAAGGGGTGGAGCCAGCGGGTGGAGGGCGGGTGGACCGAGTAGTGGAAGGAAAGATGTGGCGGGCTGCATTGTAAAGGGAGTGGGTGATAAGGGTGGCTCGGTGATCTAGAGAGGGTATGGTGTCTATGTGTCTGAGGAGGGAGGCTAGGTGGGCTGAGTAATCAGGTGAGAGGTTATGATCGAAGTGTATATCATGATAGGTAATGTAGTGCGGGGTGTGGCTGGGGGGGGCTCGGGGCGCAAGGATATGAAAGAACAGGTAAGTGTGATCGGCTCCTGGGGGTAAGGGTGCAGTGCGGAAGTCAGTGATCTGTGGGGCTAAAGCAGGAGATCCAAGAATGTAGTCGACGACACTGGCTCCTCCGCCATGTGGGAAACATGTGAAACCAGAGGAGGCAGGCCACCGGTCTAGTCCATTGTAAATGACCAGATCATGTATATGTCCAAGGTCCAAAAGAGCCTGTCCATACCCAGTAACGGGAGCGCGACTGTCAGCCGAGGAGCGGGGGAAGCCCGAGTCCTCTGTGTCCATCCGAGGTAATAGGACCGGATCTGAGTGGAAGTTTAGGAGTGATGTCCAGAGAGAGAGAGATGTATTACTGTCCGCGGGAGGCCTTGCGGGCCTATGGGACAAAGTGCACAAAAAGAAGACTTACACAAGCCTCAGTGGGCTGGAGCACAGGGTGCGCTAGGGCCCTTGCTGAGTACTGATCTATTATGCTGATCTATTGAGCTCAAGAGCTCAATCAAAATCAAAATCAAATACAAACTGCAAACTGAAGCAATATGAGAGCTAGGACTTAGAAACCAAAGCCTGGCAGAGTGGTGGCTCTCCGGTGAGCTATGAAGATATCCTAGCGACTGTCGAGCTGTCTCACGCTATGGCAGGGGACGGGGTCCCCTCGATCTTTGAACTTGCTGACCTATGTCCACAGTGACCCTCGTCTCTGTTGGTCTCCCCTAAGGAAAGCTGTGATAGGTCAGACCTCAATAGAATGTGCTCTAGGCGCTCTCTGTCTCGCGTACAGTCTTTGCATCCTTCTCTCGGTGGCACCGTTTCGGCTCTCCCTACTAATCCATGTTGCCCTCATATCAGCTAGCTCCTCCTCGACTCCGTTGTGTCCGGAAGCTGACTCAAATGTATGGAAGTCTGTGACACGTTGCTATGCTCGGTCAACCTCTATATCCTGTGGCCTAGTGGCCTCCTGCTGCTCTCTGCTCTTTGTAGTAGTAGTGTCTCCCTGTGTCGGTGCATCTCCATCAGATAGAGCCCAATGTAGACTTGGTCATGGAAGTGGATCAATCATGAGAGTGGACCGAAGCTGCTTCCCTCTAGGTAGACACAGTGGTAGCATCCCCAGATCTCATAGTAGGCTGGGCAGGCACAAAGAAAATGCTCCTCTGTCTCAACCACCCCCAGTGTGCATAACATGCAAATCTGCTACTCTTTGCATATACCTGCGGCTCTACCCGATTCAATCCTTAGCCGATGGGACGAAACCTGCATCTGCCCAATGGCAATCCTCAGTGCATGTGAGACTCCTTTGTCCTCGAGATACTGGGGTCTAATGATGAATCTTTCCTCCGATACTCTCAGGAAGTGGTCGTGATAGAACTAGATCTTGGTGGGGATCTCCTGGTCCCCCTCCCAAGTCTGAGACTTGGGATGTATTTTTATTTATTTTTTCAAAAAATGTCCGAAATGTATGGAGAGAGAGAAAGAAAGAAAGAAAGAAAGAAAGTTTATTAAAGTCTTCAGGAGACCGTGAAGGTCTATGAGACTAAAGATAACTGATACAATGAGCATAACGGTGGCGGTCTCAAAACGGGCCAGCCAACTGTTTCTACAAAAAAGAGGTTATGAAGGACAGTGTGTCTAGTCCTGATACAAAAAATATGTGTCTACCTCCAGATGATACAAAAAAGAAGGGGGGGGCACCAAAAATGGGGCAGAGGGGGGAGATACAATATATATGTGCAGGTGGTGATTGTTAGAGACCAATCATAGAGGGGCCGTCAAATGGGAGGCCAGAAAAAACCTTGCGATAGATGATTGGCCTCTGACGTCACGCGGCCTAGTCGAGCTCGGTTGTCGGGGGCGGCGGGTGGCCCTGTGGATGAGGGCAACGGTAACCCCAGTGGGGCGGACAGAGAGCAGAGACGAGATGTCATGGACCCGGATGTGTGAGTCTGTCCGCTGGCGCAGCTGTCGTGGCTCTGGCTCTCGCTCACGTCCGCGTCGTCGGCTAGACTGAGGAGAGGTATTGTGTGACTGGAAGAAATCAGTGATGGGCCGCTGGGTGTCCTCACGTTGTGTGTGCTGCGCGTGTCGCCGTGCTCGGAGAGAGGTATCTCGGTGGCGAGTCATCTCATGTAAGAAAGCGGCTAGGCATCGATGATCCGGGAACTGTAGCATGTGTGGGAGGGGGCCGAATCTGTCGCGGAAGAGGTAGTGGTACTGGCCTCGAATGGCATAATAGATAGGACATCTGAAAGCAAAGTGCTCCTCCGACTCGATCTCCTGCAAGTCGCAAAGTGGGCAAAGGCGGCCCTCTCGTGGGATACCCTCTACGCGTCCGCTCTCGATCCGTAATCGGTGTGAGGAAACCCTAAACTGACCGAGGGAGATCCGGAGCGCATGTGGTAGATGAAGTTGTGTGTAACCCGGAGGTGTGATAAAGCCCTCTTGTGAGATCTGGAGGCAGTGTCGGCGGTAGAAGCCGAGCTTCACAGGAAGCTCGGGGTGAAGAAACCATGTCCGCCAGGTGTGGAGCTGGAGCAGATCCACTCGAATGAGCCGGTTGACCTCCTGGTCAGTGGGGGAGAGGGGAGATGGTGGAGCATCGAGGCTGTACTGAAAAGGAGGCAACCGGTCTAAGTCGAGGCCCAGTCGGGTGAACCAACTGGAAAGACAACTATACCAGCATCGTTGGTCCCCATCAATGGATAAGACCATAGAGGAGGATAGGGCTGGCCAAGGTAGGCGGAGGCGACCGTCGGAGGAGGAGCTGAAATCCCTGACTTTGTGTAGATAAGTGATAGCTTGGAAAGCCGCATCGAGCTGTAGGGGTAAGGCGCCGAACTCTGCTAGAATGATCTGGTGTGGTACCAATGGTTTGCTGCGGATCATCCGAGCAAACATCAGTATCTGTAGGCACTCGACTCGAGCCCACTCTGTGTCTGAAAGGTCGGCTCCCCACCACGGGCTACCGTACATGCCTGCTGGGCGGACCAAAGAATCAAAAAGGAGAGACTTGGTCCGCGGGTCCTGGAAGAGAGAGAGAGAGAGAGAGAGAGAGAGAGAGAGAGAGAAAGAAAGAAAGAAAGAAATTTTATTAAAGGTCCACGGAAGGCCATACATGGCCTATGGGACACAAAATCATCCGAAAGGAAAATACATCATCAACGATGCGCCAACTAGGTGGCCTCATCGTAATACCGCTAAGATGCCAAAAATGGCTACAAAAATCCTGGATACAAAATGAAATGAAATGAAATAGAGTACCAAAAATGCCTAGATACAAAATGTAAAATATGAAATATGAGGAACATCGTGTTCCCTAAGGGGTCTGTGATCCAAAGAAATGATGGAAGTCATGGCCATCGACCATGCCTCCTGCCATGAGTGTGAAGATCTGGGCAAGTGTCAAGTGGGCTGCTGGCGGTGCCAAGTCTCCATGGAGCAATCTCCTCCGAAAATCTGCCATCATCCTCCGTCGTCTAGAAATAAAGCGACGGGTACGGCCTCTGTGTAAGATCATCCTGCGGTGCTGCCGGATCATGTCATATGTACATCCTCGGGGTGGAACCATCGGTGCTCTCTGGCAAGATGGGCTATCTCTGTGCTCATGGTCTTGCGCCTCATGAATAACCAGGTCTCTGGCAGGGATGCGACGGTGCTCTCTGAGGAATCTCTCTCTGTATCTGGTGATCTCCCTGATGAACAACGCTAAGCAATACTGATCCTCATACTCCATAATCCGAGAGAGAGGTCCAAATCCGTGCCCAAATAAACAGTGAAATCTGCCACGGATCTCATAATATAAAGGGCATCTGCAAACAAAGTGCTCCTCAGTCTCCACCTCCCCCATAGTGCAACAAGGGCATATCCTAGTCTCTCGCCTGGGTCTATGTCCGGTAGCTGTACGACGCATCCTGCCGGCCTCAACGTCTAATCTGTGGGAAGATACCCTGAGCTGGCCCAAGGCAATCCTGAGTGAGTGCGACATATGAACGCCGATATATCCTGGGGATATGATGAAGCCATCCTCTGAAATCCTGAGAAAATGGTCACGATATGTGGCCATCTTCGTAGGAAGCTCCGTGGGATGAACCCAAGTGCGAAACGTGTGTAGCTGCAACAAATCTGCCCTGATAACCTGGCTGAGCTCATGTCAAGTGAGAGGGAGGCGAGGGGCATCTATGATGTATCGAAATGGTGGCAGCCTGTCCATATCCAAGCCCAGCGAGGTGAGCCATGTGGAGAGTGTGTGGTACCAACAAAAAGTATGACCTCTCTCCGCTAACATCTGCGAGGATGTCAGTGCTAGCCACGATAATCGTGCTCTGCCTGCTGCTGAGTCTCCGAGCGCCCTGATCCTATGCAAGTATGTAACTGACTGAAATGCTGCATCTAGCGCTAGGGGTGTAGCTCCGAACTCTGCGAACGTAATCTGATGCGGTACCGTGGGCTTCGCTCTGATCAATCTGGAGAACATGATGATCTGTAACCTCTCTACTCGTCTCCAATCTGCAACACTGAGATCTCCTGCCCAAAAGGGGCTAGCATACATGACTGCAGGTCTCACCAGCGTATCGAAAAGTAAGGACTTCGTGTCGGGATGCTGAAAATGTGACTGTGCACACTGCCTCTCGAGAAGAGCCAAGGAGGCATGCCCTCTACTGATCCTATCTCGTGCTGCATGCGTCATGGTGAAGACTGGACCTCTAAATGTGGCACCCAAATATGTATACTCCCTGACTAGCTCCACCTCCTGCCCATCAAATGTGAAAGAGAACTCGCCTCTCCTATAAACCTGGTATGACGTGTTGAAGACCATGACTTTGGTCTTCCCAAGGTTTATAGACAACCCTCTGTCCTGACAAAAGCTGTGGAGTGCATGGAGATGTGCCTGTAAACCCTGCTGGGAGGAAGAAATAAGAACCACGTCATCTGCATAGAGGAGAATCGGTATCGTGGATCCTGCCAGTAAAGAACCTGTACCACCCATCGTCTGTATGTACATCTCTAACTCATCGATATAGAGACCGAAGAGTGTCGGAGACAAAGGACACCCCTGCTTCACCCCTATCGTATTGCGTACTTTCCCCGACAGCCCCGCCCGTGTCCTGACTCTACCTGTGACTCTCTCATACAAGGCCATGATCGCCCATTGAATCTCCCCATTGAATCCCAAGTCACGAAGTCGCTGGAAGAGTCTGAAACGCGGCACAGTGTCAAATGCCTTTCTGAAGTCCACGAAGCAACAATAGAGCCGTTGCTTACGTGACTTCGCCTCCTCAATCAAAGCCCTGAGTGTGAAGATATGATCTAGAGTCGAGTGCTCTGCACGAAATCCTGCCTGCCCTCTAGCTCTCATGCCTGTCGCCTCGGCATGGTCATTTATATGTCCTTCTAGAATGGTCGCATAAATCTTGGCCATGACATGGCCAATCATAATGGTCCTGTAGTTCGACGCCTCCAAAGGATCCCCCGACTTGTGTATGGGTACTATAGTATTTCCTAGCCAACTAGGTGGAAGACCTGTACAAATGGACTCGTTAAAAAGACGCGAGAGGACTGTAGCTAAGGCATCAATCCCATGGGTTACATACTCTGCTTGCAATCCATCATGGTCCTTAGCTCTCCCAGTCTTCAAACGATGAGCTGCTGCTCGGACACTATTGGATGAGAATAAGGCAGAGGAGGTGGGTCTAGGCACATGGGATAGGTCGATCTGTGGCTGGTCTGGAATATCATATAAAGTGGAAGTATAGGCAAGCCAAACCTGCGGGTCTGTAAGAGGAGTTTGAGATTTCAAGCGAAGGAATTTCTTCCAGAATTCCTTGGAATCACAACTGAAAAGTAAACTTCTCAGCTCCTCCTCATTTCGGGCTAGAAATTGGCACTTTTTGCGTCGCACCAAACGCTTGTAACTCTTCTTGGTCTCAATGAGGAGGGGAGACTTCTCCTGTGTCTCAAGGCGAAGCTTCCTGCGGAGTTCTTTACACTCCTCATCATACCATCCATTACAAGGCACAAGACCGACTGGTGGAGGACTGGATGTGTGGCAAGTGACGGGGAAGGACTTGTGGGCTGCCGAGATGATGGAGGTATGTACAAGGTCCCACCGATCCTGTGTGGAGGGTAGGGCATCGAGAAGGTGCGGACGGAGAAGACCACTCAGGTGCTGGCTATAAATATCATCAAACTGGTGGTCAAAATGAACCTCATAGTATGGCTGACGCTCATGATGTCTAGAAGGGGGGGCATGAGGAATCTGGGTAAGAATAAAGTGCAGACGTGCATGATCGGCTGAAGGCATAAAAGGGTCAACTGTGAGGTTATGTACAAAAGGGATTAAAGTCGGGGGACCCAAGACGTAATCAATGACGCTCGTACCACCACCCGCGAAGGGAAGACATGTGGCTGTGGATGAATGCGGCCACTGTCGAAGTCCATTATAAATGACCATGCCGTGCGATGAGAGAAGCTCCAATAGGCGATGTCCCTGATCTGTCACCTCTACCCCTCTATCTGAAGATAAGCGTGGGAAACTCTCATCTGGGGCAGCTGGAACTAAGACTGGATCCTCAGCAAAGTCCAAAATCTCTGCCTGTCTGTCTGATGTCCTCGCGTTGAAGTCTCCTAAAAGGATGACCTCTCCGCGGCGTGAGTACTCCAATACATCGGCTGACAAATCCTCAAAAGGTGACTGTCCTGGTCCATCTGAGGCATAACGAGACTGTCTCGGGGGGAAGTAGCATACTGCAATAAACAAGTCTCTCAGGGGGGGTCTCCTGATCCGTACCCAAAGATATCTGGCCCGATGGTCTCTCCTCATGACTGTGAGTATCGATCTGAGATGCTCTCTAAAAAGAACTGCCACACCGCCAGATCCTCTGACTCCTCCTGATCGTCTAGTCTGCTGTCGAAAGACAGACTCCCAGGCATACCCTGTCACCTGCGGCAAGCCTCTCTCTGGGCTCTCATGGGTCTCTGTAAAGAAGACGATGTCCTGATCAAAAAAGGCCTCTCGTAAGTTGCCAGGCTGAGCTGTGAGGGAACCATTACAGTTCCAAACTGCGAAACTCGAGCTATCTGACAGACTACGTGTCCCATAGGCCTCGTGTCGTCAACTGTGGGCTCTAGCCGGTGTAGATCGCATAGCTCCTATCAAAAGTCTGCCCTCTCTGATCACGGCCCACTTGCCCTCACGACGGGCAACATCCCTCTGTGCAATGAGACGTCTATGCTCCTCCCACTGAAGAGCTGTAAGGTCCTCATCCATGTGAATCTGTGGATGGTCCCTCAATCTGGATCTCCTTCGTAATACTGCGAGACGGGCCTCAGCATCTCTGAATCTGATGATAAGTGGCTGGTGCCGTGCTGGATCCCGGCCCACTCGATATGCAGCTACTATGCCATGATCCTGAACTCCGAGTGTCCCAGATATGAAATCTGTCGCCTGATCCATGGCTGATCTCGTATCTGATCGCTCAACTCCGCGGATGCGGATGTTGAGGGCCTTCTGAACTCGCCTCTGACTCTCGGCAATAGTCTCAGAGATTGTGGTCTGCTGGGCCTGTGGGGCTCTACGCACAACGTCCACCCACTCTGAGGTCTTCTGTACCTCTGTCTGCAGTGTGGCCAACCTCTCCTCAACTGCTGCACTAGCTGGAGGAGCTACATGCAGCTGCTGGAGGTGATCATCGCATGCCACAACATGCTCCTGAATGCGTGCCTCCAGCTGCACTATGCGCTCAGCATGTGTCCGTAACTGGATGTCCCGATCAATATCTCTGGTATGAAGCTGGCGAATGTGGGAGTCCTGATCAGATCTATGACTCTCAACTGTCGATAGCTGATCAGTCAGTGTGTGTATCTGTGCTGTGAGAGACTGAATCGCAGCGCCCTGAAGTCTGCAAGTCTCCATGCACTGCATAACTAAATCTCTCAAGCGCAGATTATCTGCCAGGACTGCTTCCGCTGTGGAGGGTGAAGGGGAGAGGGGGTACAAGGATGAGGGGGTAAGAGGGTAAGAAGGTGAGTAAAGGAGGGGTGCAGAAAATGGAGGTCCTGAAGAGAGAGATCCGGTAGAAGGAAGTAGGGAGTCAGGGACCGAAGAAGAGCCTACACTAGGGGAGGAAGGGGCTGAAAGGGAGGGTCGGTGGGGAGAGGTGGGAAGAAGCTGGGTAGGGACTAGGGGAGAAGAGGAGGGAGGAGGCTGGGTAGGGAATAGGGAAGGTGAGGAAGAGGAAGGAAGAGGATGGGTAGGGACTAGGGGAGGGGAGGAAGAGGAAGGAAGAGGATGGGTAGGGACTAGGGGAGGGGAGGAAGAGGAAGGAAGAGGATGGGTAGGGACTAGGAGAGGGGAGGAATAAGCAAGGGAAAGGGCTAGGGAGGAATGAACGGGAGCAAGAGGAGGAGGTGAAACTGAAGGAGGGGGAGGAGGAGGATTGAGTAGAGGAGGTGGGTAGGAAAGGGTTGGGATTGAGGCAAGGGAGGTAACCGGAAGTGATGGGGGAGATGGAAGTAAAGGAGATGGGGTCGGAGCCACAGGAGGATTAAGTAAAGTAGGTGGGTAGGAAAGGGTTGGGGTGGAGGCAAGGGAGGTCGTTGGAGGTGGTGGGGAAGGAGATGTTAAGGGTAAAGAAGAACTTGCCTCTTCGGCTCTTGTACTGCTGCCTATGCTTTTATCTTTCTCTACTTTTGCTCCTTGGAGGGCCATGGTGGATCTCCTTGTTTGTGGCATCTCCTTACTCCTGGAAGTGCTGAATTCTCTGCTCAAAACTGCCTCTGAGGGCCATGGTGGAGCTGCTCAATTCTCTGCTTTCAAAACTGCCTCTTTTTGCCCAATTTTCTGCTCTCAAAACTGCCTCTTTCTGCCCCGTTTTCTGCTCTCAAAACAGAGAGAGAGATGATATGATATGATTATGGTCTATACCACTAGTGACCATTATTAACTAATAGTGGTTTTTTACATCCAGAGAAACAAAATCTCTACAAAGCTTGCTATGTTGTGAGTATTTGGTTAGCTAACTATTGTGCTAGCCCAAGGACTTTGCTGCGGTGTCCCAAGACTTACTTTAGATAGATTTTTGGTTGGTTGTTCCAACAAGGTTTTTAGGTTGTCACTGTTGTCACTATAGTTTTCTTTGATGTGTGCATAGGCTCAACATTGTAGGAGCATGTGCTCGTTTTGTGGGGCAGATTTCGCAGATTCTTGCATCTCTCTGGGGATCCTGGGTCTTGCCCACTTGCCCCTCTCCACCTCTATATTGTGTGAGCTGGTCCTTATTTTGCAGATTAAATGCCTTTTGAACGTTGATATATCCTCCGTGAGCATTTCATATTTGTCCGTCGGATTAATTTCCTATTGTAAAACTGCATTTTTTGTCCTTGGGTCTCGCCATAGTTTCCGTAGTATTTTCTTGTTTTTTTCCTTTTTTTTTCTTTGCAAAAGTGAGACTTCTATTATGTATGAATGAAACTCCAAGAATGAAGCTCAAGGGAGAAGTACATCATGCAATGCATGAACGAACATAACAAAATCAAGCTCGTGTAGTAAAAGAGCTGGAAAATAACCAAGATTCAAGTTGATAGTGCCATCTGAGACTTTCGAGAAGAAAGTGGAGCTGCTCCACTCCCCCAAGAAAACATTCCTCGTGGTAGAGGCTGCTCGTGAAGGTCCCTATATAGTCCCCTAGATGCTATCAAGGTGTGCTATCTAGATACTAGCCAATGTGTGAGCTAGGTGGACTTGGGAACCATCCAAAGCCTCTGTACATCTGAATCTCCAAATATGCGATGCTGATGTGCTCAGCAGAAGATCCCACAAAGTATCCATTGAAGCATACGCAGGTCTGTATAGAGATCATCGTCCATAGAACATGACTCAACCACATGCAGTCGAGATGAGAGAGCCTGAGAAGAGTCATGTCTCTTTAAAATACATGAGGCCCTAAAAAGAGAGAGCCATGCTACCGAGCCCTAGGTAAAGGAGAACACATAAAGGTACTCAAAAGTCTAGCAATTGATCCTTGCCTGTCTTTAGTCCCATAGGCATTTATGAATAGACTCAGCAGTATAACATCAACAAGGACAAGTGCAATCTGTCCCAAACCTCGTCCTCCACTGGTTCACTACAGTCCCTCCTGTTGAGATATGGAAGGAAGAACTAGAAGTAGAACTAGAAACTGGAAATGAAATAACAAGACTGAAAGACTAGAAATACCTTGAGAAGAGTGTAGACAAGACACAAGCTAGACTGATAGATTAGAATGATGTGACCCATTGAATATATGGGCCAAAGTACAAGACATAAAGCAAGAGTGTTTATGGGATAATTGTAGAAGTGCCACATGGCACACACTCAAGACATAAAGACTAGACTTAGACTTAGACTTAGACTAATGTAGACTAGGAAATAGTACTTAGTGTGCACTTATCTCCAACACCCTCCTTAAGTGGACACTAGGAGTAAGACAGAAAGACAAGACTAGAAGACAAACTGATAGATTGAGAGAGAGAAAACATGACAGACAAATGATCCTGAGACACCCCTCCTCGAGTGATATCCTAATATGGGTCCACAAGGGTAAGGACAAGATGGATCTAAAACAAAACACAGTCAGATTGATAGACAGATAGACAGACAGACAAGACTAGATAGACAGAAGACTGACTGTAGTCAAATAGAAAGACCAAGACACTAGAACCCCTTGACCTACATCATCGGTGGTCAAGGTGGTAGACAAAACATAGAAGTAATCAGAAAGCCCACTTCTCATCATGTAAGGAAGGAACAGCAGGATCAGCTGATGGAGATGTTGCAGCAACATGGGCTGAGGTAGATGCAGGAGCTGATGTAGAGGTTTTGGAGTAGCAGTCCCTCTCCCGGTGATTATCACGGCCACAAATGGTGCATGGATGAGCCTTGAAACAGTCCTTCTCCACATGATTAGTTTTGCCACAATGGGTGCAAGGCTTTCTTACCTTAGAACTTCCTTTCTTTGCTAAAAATGCAGTGTCAGTTACCTTGCGTTGTTGAGTTCTTTCTTCCTCTTGGAGAGCATTGATGATACCCTCAAGAGAAGGATTATTATGATACTTGAAGGTAGTGACCAGAGTAGCATAGGAGTCAGGTAAGCTTTTGAGAAGCACAGCAATAGCAATATCTTCGGAGATGGGAGACTTGACTGACGCAAGCTGAACCATAAGACTGCGAAGATAATTGACATGAGAGGCTATAGTAGCTCCTTCCTGCATATGTAGATCAAAGAATGAGATCATAAGTGCAATCTTAGAGTTTTTAGATCGGGCTCCAAAAAGAGTGTCCAAAGTGATCCATGCTTGAGGAGCAGACTGTATGTCAGAGATGTGATGAATGTAATCATCTCCAAGACCGAGCAATATGATAGCATAGGCTTTGTCGTTCTTGGCAGCAACAACTTGCTCAGATGGACCTTCGAGAGCATTACGGTGAACAATGTCCCAAAGGCCTTCTTTCATAAGATGGCACTTGATTTTGATCTGCCAAGTATGAAAGTTGGACCCATTGAATTTGTCGATAGATATAAGAGAATGAGAGGAAGATGCCATGTGGGAAGGTCTTACCTCTTGCTAGGATGCAAGGGCAGTGTCTATTCCCTTACAATATTGCAGAAAATAAATGAGAGAAAGAGATCCCAGAAGCCGGTTCTCTCACCACTTTGTGAGGGCCATAGCATATGACAGCCCATCGAAGTAGGAGGAACTAGCAAAAAAAGGAGACTGTTCAGCAAACTAAAAGAGGTAAAGCTTAGTACCTCAATCCCGGGCAGAGATAGAGATGAAAAAGGGATGTAGATCTTCGTGCAGATGAAGTCGAAGAAGTCTTCAGCCTGTGCAGGTACGGATTCCGTATAGTCGTACGGACTGTACGGACAGCTGTACGGACAGAGTACGGCGTACGGACGGCGAGCAAAGTACGGCGTACGGACGGCGGCATACGGATTACGTACGAAAGTACGGGCGGCGCTGTACGGATAGCAGCTACAACAGCAGGAGCGGGTGCAGATCTGTCAGTGACAGGAGATGTTGCGTAGATCTGGCGTGACAACAGATCTGGCGCTCAGATCTGTGGCTGAGCTGCGCAGATCTGGAGCACAGATCTGGAGCGCAGATCTAGAGTAAACAGGAGCAGCTCCAGCGCAGAAAATGGAGAGGTGCTCGCATCATTGGTGGGGCAGACAGGTGCAGCATGGACAGCGGCCTGAGGCTGAGATGAAGAGGTAGATGTGTAGAAGGGGGAGGCGGTTCAGATATAGTGGCCAATAGGAGCAGCAGGCGGAGAGAGAGATAAGCTGAAAGGAGAAGATGAAGCTATGGCTGCAGCAGAGTGAGAGGAGAGGAGAGGGGATCTACATGCTCTGATACCATGTTGAGATATGGAAGGAAGAACTAGAACTAGAACTAGAAACTGGAAATGAAATAACAAGACTGAAAGACTAGAAATACCTTGAGAAGAGTGTAGACAAGACACAAGCTAGACTGATAGATTAGAATGATGTGACCCATTGAATATATGGGCCAAAGTACAAGACATAAAGCAAGAGTGTTTATGGGATAATTGTAGAAGTGCCACATGGCACACACTCAAGACATAAAGACTAGACTTAGACTTAGACTTAGACTAATGTAGACTAGGAAATAGTACTTAGTGTGCACTTATCTCCAACACCTCCATGTAGAGAGTCAAAAGAAAAGAGTGATTTTTCTATTCCTAAGGGATTTCCAAAGCCTCTTCCAATAGAAATTTTGCACATGAGGTATCGAAAGAAGGGGAGGCTCTTCCCTCGGTGCCTTGCATCGATCCATTTCCACTCCCCACTACAAATACTTTATGGGCACATGTCCATAAAGCCAAACTCTCCATGATCCCAAGGAAATGTGACGTGGGTTATGGCCTAAGTACCATCCTGACTCCAAAAAACAATGTTCCACATGTTCTTCTGGATGACAGGTTTTACTCTAGTGGCACATGACTAGGAGTCTTTTCGAGATCAGGGGTCCCCTTCAAGTTGTGGGATTACGCGGATCAGACGGGTCTTTGATGTTTACTCTAGGGGAAGACTTTCTAGATCAACGGATGATATTCTTTTGCATATTGCATTTCAGCCTGCTAGGAGGTATGACTGCATCAATATGCTGGATTCTCCTTGGACTCCCTCTGAGGTGACTTACTTACTAGCTGTAATCTGTGATCATTCGGAAGGCATCGAAGATCCTCCAAGAACCTATAGAGGAAGCATGATCTCTCTCCCATGAGGACCAGTGCATATAGTGGGAGGTACCTAGTGGTATGCCATGCTCATCAAGTATACGATCATTCCACATGACCGGCTGTCTATCGATCTCTTCCCGAGAGAAAGGAGGGAGTCTCCGAAGAGTGCTTCTGAGGCTAGCCCATGCTTTTAGGATAGCAGCCATAAGAGGAGAGGAAGGAACTCTGATGGGCTGATGTAAAGATCCATCTGGTGCTATCATTCGAATCTCCACCAGTAGGAGTGCAGAGTTGTATGCATCTAATAAAGAGTTCCTTCCAAGGTTCCTATCCCAGCAAGAGTCCTTTGACCAGGACCTTGCATAATAAAGCTTTGCTCTGCAAATCTGGATCTATTATATTGAGTCCACTTTCCCATTTGGGTAGAATTAGAGTCTCCCCAAGCCACCCTACCTGTGGTATCTACACGATTTGGTCTTCTGAGCTGAGTGATGCCGTCCCTAGAATGGTACCAACAAGAACAAACAAACCAAGCCGTGTATTCAGAAGCACTTGGTTGACCACCACTACCCTGGAGGCGAGGTCAAGTTTGGCTAAGCTCCTAAAAAGAAGCTTCCTCCTGACACTGTCAAGCACGAGAGTGAATTGCTACAATGGAGATATGCCCACGCCAACTTGGCAGCCCAAATACCAAGTAACCCCTCTGGATCCAAGTAGCCCCCCCCCAAGCTGGGGTGTCCTCATCACTAATCCAAAAACCATTGGATTTGTTTCAATTAATGTGTGCACCTGCTGCAAGGCAAAACAAATCCAAGGCTGCTCTAAAGCATATTAGATTTTGTGTGTTGGCATCCAAAAAACAGCAGTATCATCAGCCGGCTCACTATCCAAGAGGCCCTCATCGTGTCTAAGGGAAGCTCAGCTGAACAATGTCTGCCTGGGATTTAAACAATCTGTCCATTGCTTCAGCCACAAATAAATACAAGAAAGGGGCAAGAGAGCATCCCTGATGGACTATCTAGAAATTTGAAATCTCTTCCTTCTTCCTTTGATAAGTACCTAGTTGTGGGCTGATTTGTATAAGGAGGAGACCCCTATAGTTCATGTATCTTAAAATTCAAAACATGCAAGGATACCTTCCAAAATATCCAATCTACGCTGTCATATGCCTTTTCAAAATCCAAGAGTAGAATGGCAAGACGTTGGCCACTCTGCATAGCCTAGTTAGAAGCTTCCTAGAAGGAAAAACCAATATAAAAAATGCTTCTGCAATGAACGAAACCAGTCTACATATCATGAATAAGATCAGGTAGAATGGGCTACAAACGCAGAGTGATTGCAAAATCTTATAAAAAGTTCCTAATGAAGTAGTGGATCTCCATTGGAAAGTAAAATTTCTGCAACCTCCTTTTGGGATAAGATGAATGAGACCCTTTGTAAGTGAATGAGATCCTCTTTAATGTGAAGTCCTATTGCATTTTTGTTGGGTACGGTGCACAAAGCAAAGGCTATTGTCTCTACAATCTTGCTTCTCGCAAGATTTTTGTGAGTAGAGATGTTATATTTTCATAAAATTCAGCACATACACATGCTGAATTTACAATTCCAGCTTCTTCACATGATGTTTTTGAGGGGATGCTTCCTATAGCATTTGGTTCCCCACGTGAGACTCATGCTAAAAATCAGAATTTACAGCAACCTCCTCATCCACAATGCCCCGATTCAGCCATAGGCTGATTTTGTACCTCCACCGGGTGTGGATGAAATTGTCAGGCAAGAGATTCAAGAGATACGCGCAGCCAAAACAGTCCCGAATTGGTTGCTACAGACTCCATTTTATACAAGACAAGCGTGGCATTGTTATGTCTCAATCCAAGTACGTACAGAAGCTCTTGGATAGGTTCAATATGCATGATTATAAGCCTATAGCCACTCCCATGGAGCCGGGGCTGAAGCTTACTATGTATGATGCAGATGAATC